>NW_022589779.1:3935774-4327371 GCF_004348235.1 Phoca vitulina | reverse complement strand
CAAACAATCACGGCCACAGAGGGCTCACATGCCTGTGTTGGCCTCAAGTTCATGCAAAGCCACTTCCAGTTTTGGTAGAAATGCACATCACCCAGAGATGCCAGACTTAGAACAGGAGGCAGGACCTAGATGAAACTTAGGGGTTGTCTGTCTCAGCGAGTGGGAGGGAAGGCACATGTTCTAACTCTGACTGAGAAGGGAAATGTGGCCTGGATGGACAACGAAGGCAAAGACTGACGTAGACCACAATATTTGTTCTCCTTTTCTGTTGCAGAGAAAACACTTTCCACCAGAATTCACGTTCCCATTCCTAGTACAGAGTCAATCTCGGGATTCAGGGACTACATTTTCTAGCCCCTCTAATCCCCCGATGGGATCACATAACTACTTGCCAAAGAATGCAAGTCCATGTGACATGTGGAGTCTGTCTTTTCTTGACCAAGTTGTTTAAGAAACAGGAATACCTTCTTTATCCTCTTTCCTCACTCTCTCATGACTGGAAAGGACAGGACAATCCCTCCCTCACCCCCAGTGATGGAATCCATATATTGAAGATGACAGGGCCAGCATAGCCTGGGTTTCTGAACAAATGCCAAACATAAGTGAGAAAGAAACTTTTATTGTGTTTGACATCTTTTGCATTTGGAGGGGACTCTCTCTCTCTATTGTTTTTTTTTTTTTAGAGAGAGAGCACAAGTGAGAGTGCGCATGCAGAGGGGGAGGGACAGAGGGAGAGGGAAAGAGAGAATCATAAGCAGGCTGCAGGCCCAGCAGGGAGCCTGACACCGGGCTCAGTCTCAGGACCCTGAGATCAAGACCTGAGCCGAAACGAAGAGTCAGATGCTTAGCCAACTGAGCCACCCAGGGGCCCCTCTTTTTCTGTTTTTAAATAGCAGCTAGTGTTACCATATCTCATACACCTTTTTGCATGTAATAGGATATTAATTTGGCACATGGCCACCCGGCACAAGCCTGTATTTTCCAGTCTTTTTTGCATCTGGATGTGGCCACATGACTAAGTCTGCCAGTGGGATATGAATAAAGTGATTTGTATAACTTCTGTGGCATTCCCTTTAAGAGAAGAGGTATGTCACCTTTTTCTTTTCTTCTTCCCACTAATTGAGTGTGGGCATGATGACTGGAAGTAAAACACCCATCTTACACAAAAAGTGGTCTGATCAGGAAGGCAGAACACCAAGATAGGAGGAGCCTAGGTCAATATTGCAGGCCTGGCCCACCCATTTGGAATTTTACATGACAGCAACGAACTTTTCTCTTGTTTAAATCATTGTTATATAAGAAGTCTCTGTTACAGCATATGAACAGATGCTTACCTTACTGCATATACCTTTGTGTGATTGACAATAAAATTTATTTTTGCTGCGGGTTGTAGTTTAAAAAAGTTTAGACTGTTCCATTGTATTAATTTCTTTAATATTCTTTTAATCTGATGTCTCCTAAGCTTCTCTTCTTCTTGGCACCTCAGTAGATAAAGTGCTCATAAACTCAGTGCCTTTCCATAGTATTTATGCTGTCAACTTCCCCTAGAAATGACATCTGTAGTTATGTAGGGTAGGTCAAATAATTTCCCCTTAAACCTTCTAGGTTCTTAGCTGAGACGGCCTGTAATAAAAAAGAGATTAGGGGCGCCTAGGTGGCTCAGTCAGTTAAGTGTCTGACTTTGGCTCAGGTCATGATCTCAGGGTCCTGGGATGGAGCCCCGCTTCGGGCTCCCTGCTCCTCGGGAAGCCTGCTTCTCCCTCTCCCACTCCCCCTGCTTGTGTTCCCTCTTTCACTGTGTGTCTCTCTCTGTCAAATAAATAAATAAAATCTTTAAAAAACAATAACCAGCTTAAGATAATCCTGTGCTTAAGTGGCATATTTTGGCACGGTAAATTTTGCTCCCCTTTACCAACTATTCCAAATGCAAAATGCTTTGAGCTGTCTGGCATGCAGACTTCCAGAGGTTTGGCTAAGGGAGTTAGGTATCCTATCTATTATGCCTAAAGGATTGGACAGATAT
This sequence comes from Phoca vitulina, assembly GCF_004348235.1. Lineage (NCBI taxonomy): Eukaryota > Metazoa > Chordata > Mammalia > Carnivora > Phocidae > Phoca > Phoca vitulina. The sequence goes on along the minus strand of NW_022589779.1, from coordinate 4,325,348 downwards.
CGGAAGCCCTGCAGGGATTCACAGGATGACTCAGCTGTTTCTTATCCATAAGTGTTAGACCCTTGGGAATCGTGTTCATCCAAGAATAAGATTTAGGACTTTTGAATTTTAATGCAAGTAAGGATGAGTTTGTTTTAGCTCATATTAATAAGTTGCCCAGTCCTTTTTGAATAGGAATGTTATAAAAACTGATGAACAAATTAAATGAGCAGTGTTACTGATGCATATATAGAGCAAATAAGTTAAAAATTAATGGGGGGCGCCTGGGTGGCTCAGTCGTTAAGCGTCGGCCTTCGGCTGGGGTCATGATCCTGGGGTCCTGGGATCGAGACCCACATCGGGCTCCCTACTCAGCGGGGAGTCTGCTTCTCTCTCTCCCACTCCCTCCCTGTTCCCTCTCTCGCCGTCTCTGTCAAATAAATAAATAAAATCTTTAAAAAAAATTAATGGAAAAAAACCCCAAAATATGTGACTACATGAAGCCATGTTTCTTGGTAATTTATGATTTATTTCTGCTTCTCATATAACCTAATGATTACTAAACAGAGGTCAAATTAAGGTGGTTTAGGGTTTTTTTTTGTTTTTGTTTTTAAATTGTAATGTTGGGTGCCTAGGTGACTCAGTTGGTTAAGTGTCTGCCTTTGGCCCAAGTTATGATCCCAGGGTCCTGGGATTGAGTCCCACATTGGGCTCCCAGCTCATCGGGGAGTCTGCTTCTCCCTCTGCCCCTCACTGGGGTCATGCTCTCTTTCTCTCAAATAAATGAATAAAATCTTAAAAAAAAATATATTTATAATGTTAACTACATATGAACCAAATTTTTTAAAAAAAATTTCTTTTTAAAAATGCAACAACAGAATAATAATAAAATAAAATAACATGCAGCAACAGCTCTGGACCTTATTGGAGATAGAGATCAAAGACTAATAAAGGATAAGTATACTAGTTTACCAAATAAGCACAAAAATCAATCAGTCCATTCACTCTTCTACCTTAATATTTTATTTATTTGCCTTCCAACAGCAAAAATATATGTGGAACGTTAAAGTCAACACTGTTGACTCACTTGTACTTGTGTTTTACTCCTGGAAGACTGGCTAAATGACTATTTACAAGGTTGGGAAGTATCTATGTTCTGATATTATTGGGAACAGGGTCTTGAAAAAATGAGGGCATTCCATTGGGAGATAGGGACTTGGGTCTCTCGGATTCACCACTAATAAGTTATAATGACAGGGCAAATTGTCACAATATTTGGATTTCCATTTCATTATCTCTGCAATAAGGAGTTTATGCTAGACAAGTCCTACAATTCATTTGGGTTCAAATTATGACTTAAAGGAAATGTAATTAAAAAAGGAAAGTGACACATCATAATAACAGAACCCTATTTTGAAGGAAGGGAATGGATTTAGATGTATATATTTTACTTTTGATAAACAATCCAAAGTAGAGTACAGGTCTTCACATTGTATCTTAGAAACATTCTCATTGCTCCAGATTTCTTCAGATTGTTGGGGAATCTCACCCCTCCATCTCAGTTCAACAGCAAATGACTGTTAAAATTTTATCCCCCAGATGGCAGTACAGCATTCCAAGTTTAGAATGGTCTGGTCCAGTGCTCTGGCAAAAGGCGATACAAGTGTGTCTCTGGCACATTTATGTGCCATGTTTCTTCCTTTTGGAGGAAATATGCTACAATTCTAATGTAACAGGACTTGAGTAATCAGAGACAAATGGCTCATTTCAAAGCGAACACAGCAGCTATCCACTTTCATGTTTGTGTAGCTCCACGTCCAATAAACAACATGGAAAACAATCACACAAAGTAATCTCATGAAATAATAGGAGTTTAAAAAATTATTAGGTTGGAGAAGTCACCTGAATTTTTAATTTTTATTTTACATATTATTTTATCAGAGGTTGGAAACATTTACTAAATATAACAGGATTAAGTTAACTGCCCAGAGATTACTTTTCAAAGACACCAGTGAAATGGATAGTACCTACCATAACCTTCATTTAAAGGACTGCAAGCTGCTTATGCTGTTATGGTTGCTGAGACTTGCTTATGAGACAGATAAAAACAAACAAATGATGTAGCTTCACAGGGTGAGCATGAAAGAAGTCCGGGAAGGAGCCACATCTCCGTTTTAGGATTAAAAAGCCAGTGGACTCAATTGGATCAAAACAATATCTGGTCATTTGTGATGTGGAGAACAAAGGCAAAAGAAATTTAGGGAAAAAAAAGTAAATTTCCTTACAACTTACAGCCCACTGACAAGTCCTTGAGACAGGCAGAGTGACTAGGAACTCAGCTGCCTCAATGTTAATACTTTGCTAAGGGGAAAAGGGACATTCCTCTAGGGACTCAGCTGCCTCCATGTAATACTTTGCTAAGGGCAGAAGGGACATTCCTCTAGGGACTCAGCTGCCTCCATGTTAATACTTTGCTAAGGGCAGAAGGCAACCTTAGTTTATCATTAGCCCGACCTCCAGGATCCTGTAAGTCTCCTTTAACAAATAAAAATTCCTTTGGAAGCTTCCTTTATCTCTACCTCCCTAAGATATATATTAGCAATCATCCTTCAAGCATATGGCTCACTGATATATATCTGAAAGGTCTTATGACTAAGGTTTTACTAGATAGTAATAAATGACCTTTTCCTGACAACAGCTAGCCTCCTCAAGGTCCTGAAAACCCTGCTTCCAAATTCTTTAGAGAATTAGGCTATCCCCAAGCCCCTCTCAACTTGAAAGTATATAACGGGCCACTCCTCATGACCCCGGTACAGCTCTTTCAGCCCATGGGTCCTGTCCCCGTGGTTTAATTAAACCACCCTTTTTGCACCAAAAACACCTCAAGAATTCTTTCTTGACCATTGGCTCCCAAATCCTAACATTTTCACATCAATCTGTATGATGGCCAAAGAGATTAGAACAAATCCTTTAAGTTTCCACTGTATATTGGGGAATATTATTATATATAATATTATTATATAAATGTTATACATTCACAATACTAAAGCAATATTCATTGGTAATGCCACGAAAGTAGCACAATAAAGATAGGAAAACAAAGTGTGAAAAGGCTATGAGGGACTATCTTGAAAATAAGAAATATTTCATTTTGACGGGTTGTGGAATATGGTCTTATTTCTGTGTTCTGGAGATTCCTTTACCGTTAGGTTCAATGAAGTCTTCTTTCCAAATAGATGGGAAGTTAGGAAAAAGGAAAATGTAGGCCCAAACATATATGTTAAGGACATTTTGCATTGTACTAATTAGGAAATACTGCTTAATTTAAAAATATGGGATGACACGAGTTTTTACACAAGACATGGATAGTCAGATTTATAGTATAAACATATAATTTGGGTAGCACTATGAAAGAGAAATTGAGTGTAGAAGGTACTAGAGACAGGATGCTCAGAGATGAGCAAGGCAACACAATCCAGAACAATAGGAACAGGCATTATCATTGCTTGAAAATAATGATTGGCTGGCTTGCCAACCAATTTAAAAATTGCATCATCTACATAAAGACCCTTCAGTAGCCTGCAAATTTTTACTTGCTTTTCCCATCAGGATGCTGATTCCCACTCCTTCTCCCATCTACATAGCATTCAGATGCATAGTTTAACAATTCTACAGAGAAATTGCTACATTTATCATCAGCTCTCCGCGCCCTCCTCCCCACTCCCCCGCCAATACTTTAGACCCAAACACTGGAGGATCCTTATCTTTTCCTTCTAACAGCAGTTTGTTTCCGGGAAGATTGAACTGGTTGAGGCTTGTAAGAGCAAACTTTTTTTTTTTTTTCCCATTTAGTTGGTTTTGATGCCCCCATTAGTGATAAACCTGACCAGCCAGCGGGGAGCGTATTAGACGGAGAGAGTACAGTGTCTGCTTTCCCCATGTTTCTCATTATTTTTTTCTGCCTTATTTTTCCTTTCCACCTGCCTCTGATATGTTTCTTATCCACCATCAAAAACTTTTTTCTTCCCTTCTTCCTAAATTGAATCAAAATATTTTTTTTTAAAGATTTTATTTATTTATTGGACAGAGAGAGAGAGGGAGAGAGATAGCGAGAGCAGGAACACAAGCAGGGGGAGCAGGAGAGGGAGAAGCAGGCTTCCCCCTGAGCAGGGAGCTAGATGCGGGGCTCAATCCCAGGACCCTGGGATCATGACCTGAGCCAAAGGCAGACGCTTAACGACTGAGCCACCCAGGCTCCCCTGAATCAAATATTTGAACACATTCCTCTCCCCTCTTCTCACCATCTAAGGGCCAGAGGGGTCTCCACTTAGCTCTTGGGCCTCACTGTTCTGAACAGTGTGACTTGAAATAAAGCAACAGGCAGCCCAGATGGGATAGCGGTTCTGGCTCCACATTGCAATTGTGGAAGAATAGCCTGAATTACTGAATAGAGACAGCATAATCTGAACTCTCGGATCTTCACTAGAATGAGTTCAATTATAAGTCTCAGGAAGAAAAGCAATAAATGGCCTTGATAGGAAGCCTTCTGTAAGGAATTTTTCCAAATCCCAGTTTCGGTGGACTTCTTCAGAGGACTACAGTTAAAAGGGTTGGTTTAATGAGAGGAGAGAACCAGGAAATAGCAGATTTTCAAGAAACCGAGCTGTGGCATCACGTCTCACATTATATCTCTCAGGTCTCACGGTCACTCTCCTGGGCAGTCGGCCTGCTTACCCGCTTCCACAGACTAGTTTTATTCACTTCCACCTGCATGCCACCAAAGGAGGCTGCGCCAAGCTCCTAGATTGCCATGTCCTCAGTTCCAGAGGTCAGCAGTGAGAGAGGGGAAGCTGGCCCAACAAGAGTGAGCGACTTACTCTTGGGCCAATTAACTTGGATCCTGGAATCGTAAGACATGGCTCATAGAGACTGTATGTGTTACGGTGTGATACTGCCATGATAAAAGGGTAGATAAAAATGAATTAGGGGATTTTGTGACTTCAGCTTCTTTTATGATATCAGAGCTCTCCATTGGCTCTTCTGTAATGGGGAGGCCAACAGGTGGAGAGAGAGGGAGCAGGTGGGGCAGCTCCTGGAAGGGTTTTTTGGCCCCAGGCTTGGAAGTGACATTCATCACTTCCATCCACTTGCCATGGCCGGAGCTCAGCCACAGGACCCATCTACATGAAAGGGAGGCTGGGAAATTCTGTCTACCCATGAGCCGAGGAGTAAAGGAAATAGAATTATCTTTGCCACAGGGACCCATCCTCGTTGGTCAGCAGGGAAGTTGTCAGAAAAACAGTGCTGGGCAGCTACCCCAAAGATGTCTTCTATTCTGATTCGACTGTCTGACCTTTCCTGGGAGGGACTTCAGCAATGCCTTGGTCTCTGCAGCCTAGCTTGAATTACTTGTTTCAACTCAATGATGTTATTTTCTGACAGCATTCAAGAGAACTAAAGAAATGACTTGACTTCCTTTCACGGCTACTCATCTAGGTTCTCAGATTGTTTACTGGTAATCTCTATTTCTTTTTAATGTCATCTCTAGGTGAGAAAATCCTATTTCAGCCAAGAGATTTCATTCTGTAATTACATCACAAAGGATCACTTTATAAGGAAGACATTGACTTTGAATTTCTGTCAGCTTCAATTTAAGTAGATGGAAAACTATGGAATATATACCTAAACAACACTCTTTTTTAAGCTTTGCAACCAGGAATATTTTGGCTCTCTAAGTCAGCTGACAAGCCTAGGACCTGCTCATCAATCCTATGCCTGAATAGCTCAACAAACACTTTGTTCATAGAACACAAAATGGATATGAGCTGTCTCTCAAAATGAGGTTTCATTGTTTCAGTACATCAGATTCCCTCCCCAACCCCCAACTCTTCTAGCAAGGCTGGCTGCAATCACTATGTGTGCTAAACTTCAAGAAATCTATAATAATCAAACCTTTAAATTACCTCTTCTGTTTAACACAAATCTGCCAGGGAATGCTCTGTGGGAGTGTAGAAGGAATCCTAGCTGTTAAGAACCATGCTGCAGAAATGCAATTTTCACTATTACTACCACACCAGTAGTAAAAATTTAGGAAATGAGCCTTTTCATCTCTAGTTACCCATTTCTGCTGCTAAAGCCAGAAAGGGACCCCATTGGTATGTAGTCCCTTGAAGTCCAGAGTGCTCTGTAGAAGTATATACATCTGCACACTTGCAAGACTATAAAGATACTGAATGTGCATGTTGCTATATAGACAGAAAGCTAATTCCTAGACTGTTTGTCTTTAAAGAACCCAAATATCGTATCAAGGCAATATGCCTAAACTATGCGTTTTCTAAGCCACTTAACACATTTTAGAATAAATATATCAGATTTTATAGACCAGAGACAACTGACTGGAGAAAACTTATTATATTTATGAGAGGCTGAAAATTATTAAGAGTTTTGTTTTGTATTATAACCAATACGTTTAAAGACACCACAAACCCTACATTCCCATTTGCTAAGCCGGAAGCCCGGGAGGCATCCTTTTCTCATCTCCCACACCAATCAATTATGAAGACCTACTGAAGTCAACTTTCTAAAACTCACCTGAACCCATCTACTTCTCATCCAACTGCCCTGCTATCACCTCACCCAGTCTCCATCACTTCCCACCCAAGAGCCTTCTACTTACCACTCAAAGTGAGGACCTTAGTTTGTTAGCATCAGCATCATCCAGGAGCTTGTTAGAAATGTGGAATCCCAGCCACCACTCGAACCTACTTATTATCTGCATTTTGACATGATCCCAAGATGATTTACATGCATGCTACCTTTTAAGAAACATTGACATATCCCTCTTCCTCTAGCTTTATTTATCTTCATTCCATTCTGAACACCAAAGCTAGAGAAACCATTACAGAATTCAAATCTGATCATGTCAGTATCTTGTTAAAACCCTTCAATTTCTTCTTGTCCTTTGGCTGAAATACAAAACCTTCAAATTAAATTACAAAGTCCTTCACGACCTGGATCCTGATCACCCTCCCACCCCAGCTTCATCTAACACTTTCCCTTCACATACTATGCCCTAGCCATCTTTGTTCCAAATATGGCCTTCTTGTTTTCAAATGGGTGTTTGCACCTGCTGTTCCCTAGTCTGGGATATTCTTTCCCCCACACTGGTAAACCTCAGTCCTTTAGATTTCAATTTAAATGTCAGTTTGTTAGGAACCCTACCCTCTGACCACCCAGATCTCAGAGCATCCTTTCTTGCTTTGTCATAATACTCAATATTGTATCAACTTGTTGAAGGCATATACTTCCAAATAAACTTGAATTTCCTTGGGGACAAGGACCATGTCTGTCTTGGGCAGAGCAGTATCCCTAGTGCTTAGGTCAGGAGCTGGTACATGGCAGTTGTGAACGAGCGACAAAATAAAATACCTTCTCATAAAGATGAATGGACAGCTTTCCGTGTCTCTAAGAATAACTGTCTTCCAAAATTATGAGATGCTGTCACAGGGAAGATAGATCAGATGTATTCTGATGGGCTCCAGAGGGCAGAATGCTATAAGCAGGGCCCATGCATGACATACTGCTGTGTCTTAGCAATTTGTTGGAGCCAAGATACCTGTTGACTACATGAACCAGAACCAGTACATAAAAGTTTTAGGAAGAGAGAAATCATTCAAGTAGTGACTTAGTATCCTTTGCCGGGTACTAGTCATGGAATGGATTGTTTTGTAAGGAAGCTCAGATTGTATGACTGTTCAAAGGCAGGCCATGGAATAAAAAAATCCCTATCTTAAAGTATTTGAACTAGATGATCTCTCAGGTCCTTTGCCACATTAACAGTCTATCATTTCGTCAGTTCTTCTGTAAGAGGAAATGTTAATCATAAATGCTAGCCTTAAGTTTTGAAGAAAATATGATTCATACCTGTTAATGATTGTATCACTAGTTTTATGCAGAGACTGGTAGTAAGTTGTATTATTTGGTGTAATCAAAAGGACTCTGACAAAAGGGCAAATACTTCTCTATTCAGTTGTCATTAGTCATCAAGCTCCACCGTTAGAGAATCATTCCTTAGAAAATGTTCCTTCTCCCAGGACCAACATTAGGAATGCAAATTTCATAGGAGAGGCAACATATTTGACTATTATCCATAATTTTTATCTTTATTTGAATTATTTTATGATGACCCATTCTTATAGTTGAGAGTAAGCAATGGAGGGGATAGGGACACTGTGGTGACATTCAGAAAGGAAGAGGGCTCTGGATATTGTTATTTCTTCAGTCTCAGCTAAAATATTTCTCCATCAGAGACCTTTTTAGATACCTCAGTCTAACAATCTGTCTCTCTCTATGTGGTTTTCTTTTGTATCAACTTTCATTCATTTAAAATGTATTTATCAAGTATTTACTAAGTGCCTGTTATGTGCTAAGCATTGTTCAAGGTACTTTGGATACATCAGTTAATCAAAGAGACCACAGTAGACACAAATGACTGCCCTTGTGAACTCTGCATTTTAGTAAAGTGTGTTCCAAGGACCAAGAATACCAGCCTCACCTAGAAGCCTGCATGAAATGCAGAATGCAGTTATCACCCAGACCTGCTAGATTATGTTCTGCCTTTTAACAAGATCCTCAGATTACATAAACGTATGGATGTTTAAGTTTGACAAACACTCTTCTAGTGTACTCACTTTTTATTTTGTAGTATTTTCACATTTCTAAGTAACATATCTGTTTATTTGCTTTAAAGCCTGCTTGGTCCACTAGACTATAAACGGTATTAAGTCAGGGACTAATGGGCAAAGATGGGAGAGATGGGTAACAAACTTCATCTGTTATTCAGCTCTGTCAAGACACAGACTTCACTCTGCACAGACTTCTCTTTTCAATCTCTCTGGCTAATTCACCTACTGCCCAGCAGGCAGGGCAACTGAAACTTATGCAGGAGAATTAGCTAACATCTGGGAATTCCTTTCTACCTTCAGTCTCAGCTTCATCATCTCTTGCATTTTTAAAACTTGCATGAGAAGAATTTACTAGCAGGGCTCCTGGCTGGCTCAGTTGGAAGAGCATGCAACTCTTGGTCTTGGGGTTGTGAGTTTGAGCTCCACATTGGGTGTGGAGATTACTAAAAAATAAACTTAAAAAAATTTACTAGCATAAGTATATTTGTAATAAAAGTTGATGGTATTAATTGCTGTGGATAAAAACGAAAACAAACAAACAAAAAAGATTTCTGTGGTTTGTGACACATGCAAAATCAATCCGATAGCCTTGCCTCTTTTGTTATCCCCTCAAATCTCATTTAAGATTTTCTTTTCTATTCTAATTTTGTAACATAAATTGGTCATCTTTAGCATGGGCAGTAGGCTTTGGTGGATGATAGAGTTGTCTCTACGTTGTACTTTCTATAACCCATACTTCAGAGGAGTTGGCAAACTTTGTCCCATGGGCAAATTCTGACAGACCGTCCCCCCTCCATTCTTATGGGACCTGTGAAGACTCTTTTTCATATTTTTAAATTGTTGGGAGAAAATCAAAAGAAGAATAATATTTCGTGACACATGAAAATTACATAAAATTCAAATTTCAGTGTCCATAAATAAAGTTTTATTGGAACAAAGCCATGCTCATTCATCTGTGTATTGTCTATGGCTGCTTTCATGCAATCATGACAGAGATGAGTAATTGAAACAGAGACCATATGGCTGCAAAACCTAAAATATTTACTATCTGGGCCTTCACAAGAAAAAATTGCCAACTTCTGCTCTATATTATGCTTGTCCAGTGGAAATAGAATAAGTCGCATGTGTAGTTTTAGATTTTCTGATAGGTACACTAAAAAATGTTTTTAAAAAGGTAAAATTAATTTTAAAGTTATATTTTAGCCACATCTACCCCAATTATTATTTCAATATATAATCAATATTAAACATTATTGAGATATTTCGCATTCCTTTTTTGTACTAAGTCTTCAAAATCTAGCGTGTATTTTGCACTTACAGTGCAGCTCAATTTGAGCTCACCACATTTCAAGGGCTAACAGATCATATGGCTAGAGGCTACCATATTGGTGCCACTTCAGAGTATGTAGCTGAAAGTTGAATAATTTAGTTTATCTTAATTGTAGATGGAAATTAAAAATATAATATTAATATTAAATATCATTGATATGCATGTGGTAGAAAAAATGTATACCTCAAAGCTTAAAGCAACACTACCTATGTATCAAGGAGGCAAAACATCATGGGCATGTGGAAAGTAACCTCATAAAAGTAAAGTATCCAGATTTCCTCGTCCTCAAGTCTGCGTTACAGAAGGCATTTTTTTTTCCCTAAAGTTTCTGTAGTGAGAAGCTAAATCTTGATAGGGTAGAATCTATTTGTCAGGGGAAAAAGAGACTTAATCTGTGGATTAGAGTTGTCTGAATGCTCTGCAGAAATGAATGGCAGAGAGAGACAGAGACAGGGAGAGAGAAATCATCTAAGCAATTGTAGCCTGTTGCTTAGGGTAATCCATTTTAAACAGACCACTGAGAAGACCACCGGCTATTAAAAGAAAAAAACCAAAAAACCCAAAACACCTGTTTGAGTTGAACCCCCTGAAAATAGGACATGGAGGATATTTTAAATATAGGCCACCCTTTACAAAGAAAACTATTTTTACAGCCTCCTATAAGGCAATATGGCTTGCTCTCAATGTCTGGAATTTCTTTGCTATTTAGCATGCAGAATAGCACCCGACAGCAGTTACTAAAGGAAGGACTCCGACTTCGTCCTTCCTTCACTTACCATCTGTTCTTTTTCAAAACCACAGTGCCTCAGCTGTGCTGTGGAAATTGACAAAGTTAATGACTTCTAGTGCTGGCGTCTGATTCGTAGCATGAGGTAGCTCCAATTACCTTTCCCAATCTCAATTTCCCCACCTGTTAAATGGGGATAATGATGATCAAATGATGGACACTGTGTAAGCAGGGGTTAGAAGGGTTCTGTTTGCTTAGATGAAAAGAACACGGTGTTAGTGCTGTAGAAAAACACAGAAAATGCCCTTTGCTATTTAGCAACTCATATGCTCTCCTGCTCTAAAAGATCCAACTTCCCTTAATTAAGTTTGGCAACAAATGGGCATCTCCTTCAGGTAAAACCTGTTTCATAACAAAAATAAAAGGATTTGACAAGGCGCTGGGACAGTTCCCAGTTCAGTGCAGGGCATTAGAAGATAATTCAATGAAAGAGATATAAGGTCTGAGAAGGCAAAGGATGACACTGAATTTTACACAGCAACAAAGCATGTTTGCAGCAGGCAAAAGTGGGCATCAAACAAGAGGATTTTCGCAAGGAAAATGTACTTACACCTGAAGAGGATTTGAAGTTTTTGTTTGTTTGATGTGGCCCTATTCTGTGCTGACAAAACACATTCTTTTGTATATTATTCTTTGTGGTTCTTTGTTCTTACGGCCCTGAGCCCCATAATGATGTATTATTTCTACCTAGGGCAGGGTGTGCCTTATGATGGATGAGAGGTCCCACAGTGAAGGAGATCCATCATCTGCTACAGTTGAGTTAATTGAAGTGACTCTGCCTGTGGCCAGCTGTCTGAAAGCACACTTTAAAAAAGAACCTGGATACGGCATGACATGTATTTTATTTCTGGAATGTGGCTGACTCTCAGTAAAGAACCTAAGTCAACGTAAGTAAAAACCTGTAACCAAGTGACAAACTATAATGAGAAGCAAAATCATGAGAAGGTGACCTGTGATGATTTTTGGACATTTGACTGACATCAGGAGAAGAGTAAAATGTGAGCCCTAAAAGTGTTCATTTCTCCTAACCATGCTGTAGAGCCCTTGCATATGTCACGAAGAGCCCCATTTGGAAACTTCGGAGTTTTATAGCGTAATCAATGAATTTGTTTTCGTATATCTGAGCTATTAAATAATAAAACTAGAGATAGTCCTCAACATTTTCTACTTTGGGATGCAAAATATAAACTTAGCACTTTTGAATTCAACAAGATTTTACAAAGAAGAAATATCATAAGCCCCCCCCCAACACACACAAAGTTCTAGTTGAGGTTGTATCACTCTCTTGCTAGGTAACCTTGAAAAGTTCATTTTTTCCACGTGAGCCTCTGTTTCCTCAAATTTTCCCTCAGTGTGCATTGAACCTGATGTGTTGCCAGATTGTGTGGTACAGTATTGGAGCTGCTGATCACGTGTGGCTATTGAACTCTTAAAATGTAGCCATTGCAACTGAGCGACTACCTTTTCAATTTTATTTAATTTTAATTCATTCAAATTCAAATTACAAAACAAATGCGGTATACATTTGTTTTAATATTGATTACTTATTAAAATGAAATTAGTTTAAATATATTAAAATTCATTTCTCCTGTTTCTTTTTACTTTTTCTTCAAGATGGCTACTAGAGAATTTAAAATTGCATATGGTGGCTCTCTTTATATTTCTTTTGCACAGTGTTGTTCTAGAGGAATAATTTCCATTTGCTATCCTACTTTCATGGACATTTATAAAAATGGCTATAAATGTTCAATGAAAAATATTAATGAGCTGTATTTGTTCTCCTTTCTGTAGATACATATATATTTTCTTATTCCCACTTTAAACATTAAAGCAGTTTTCATGAAAGGGAACCCATATGCTAGACGATCAGGGGTAAAAATATCGCTTTCCTTAGGAGTATAAACTCTTCATGTTTACCGTTAATCAATGTCTGCTCTGCAACTCCAGGAGGCCCACTTATCTTAGATTCAACTTGTCTCCTTTTAAGAAGATGCTTCAGACACATCTTTTTGGAGAGTAAAGATTAACCTTTAGGATAGCTGCGAAGTGTAATAGTTCTCTCTTAGTTGAAGGATAAAAGAGACAAAGGTTGGCCCATGCTTGCAATTGGAGGAGCATAAATTTTCTAGATTTTGAAAAAAATGAGATACCTGCTTTTTATTCATCAGCAGAGAGATCACGGTGCTGCTAGATCTTTAAGAGGAGTGTCTCGAACTTTTCTGCGCAGCCTCTGACATTTAAAGGCCAGGGCCATCTGCCTATCCCAGAGGTGAAAACTTCAGTTCAAGGTTTCATTGGCCAGCTTCTTCTAGATGCCAAATTCATGGCTAGGGATTAAGATCATCATGTCATAATGCCCCAAATATAGCATAGAAGCAAACACACTTAGACAGATGGTTCCACTCGGGCTGTAGCTTTCCTCAACAGCTAAAACTGATACTGAGGCTAGGATCAGGCATGCTTATCAAATGGTTATACTTACCAATTCAGATATTATTGAAAGTAATATTGCCATATGAAAATACTTTCTCAGCTACATAGTACTTTGCCTTTGGAAAACATCTTTTATTCCCAACATCTTATAATTGATCATCCAAATAGGAAGCTTTGCCGTTTTTGTTCAGAATAGCATGCTCTGGTTTTGAAGGTTGAGACTACTTTATTTTATTTTTTCGGTATCATTTTCCTGCTTTAAAAAACTGAGACTTTTAGGTTTCTCTGGCTGCCCCTGAATAGTATCTAATCAGCATCATTCAAAGTTCTCTCTTTTGTCTCTTCTCTGGTTTTTGAGTGAGAGAAGCCTAGCTTCTTTTCTGCATATATTTCTTATTTCTAATCATTGTCATTTCAAATAATTTCTTCAAAGACCAAGAGATTCCCTTCACCCTAACTGCTTTTGAAGAGCTTATGAAGGCTAATCACTCAATGGTGAAACAGCACTGCTCTATCTGACTGCTTTTATATCTTTTGTTCATGTATATTTTATTTTTCTGGAAGGAGAAAAGGTAGGAAATGGTTCATTGAACTGAGAGTATTTTCTAACTTTTATCTCCCCCTTTCTTAGAATGATAATTGTTAAAAATATCTTTTTCTAGGACAAGACGTTTGTGTATTCTGGACGTTAGAACTCTCTTCCATTTGCTGCTGACTTCTGTCTGAGGGAGATGAGCATGGACTATCTCTTGAAGAGGAAATCATTTTTCACAGGCAAGTCAGAATGACAGACCTTGCAAATAAAGATGTTGTGTTGATACAGATATGAAAACAAAAGCATATCTGTAGTCAGACATTAGGCGCCTGGTTAGCAGGGTATCTACCAGTCTTCTTGAAGACTGATCATCTTTCATCTAAAGGCAGAATATGAAAATTATTGGTGGGACAGACCATCTTTTTAAGCACAACATACAATTAAGGCCTCCACAGTGTAGCTCAAATTGAGGAAATATTTTGGTATTTTTATTTTCTTAATCTGGTACAATTGCTGTTTTATTGGCTGACATTTTCTAATGTCTAATGAGCTGGAAAATCTATCCATATTTTATTATAAAAGAAGACTTCCCTACTCTAAATCATTCTCAGAAAGTGTATGCTGAAGTTCTTCATAATATTTTTAACAGAAAATGTGGTACAGTAAAACATGTCCATTCCCTTCAGAGGCCACTGTGTGGCTCATTGTTCTGACTCTCATCTCTCCTCTCCTCTGTCCCTCTCTCCCTTTCTCTCTTTCTTCCTCTATCCCTCTCCCTCTCCCTCTCCCTCTCCCTCTCCCTTTCCACTCCCTCCCTCCCTCCCTCCCTCCCTCCCTCCCTCCCTCCCTTTCAGGATTACTGATGTTAATATTATTTCTTTCCCACATTGCATAATTGTGCATATGCACCTAGTCACCTCCTTTTAGTTTAGATATGTTCTATCAGACATGTTATGTGGCAATAAATAAAACAAACAATCCTCAAAAGTCACAATAAAAGCCCATTAGCAACTACTAGAAATGAAAGGAATACTGAGCTGTTTACACTGTAAAATCACTCCTCAGTACCAGCACTTCAAGTGCAAAATGAGAAGTGAAGTGGGAAAATTTGGGCTTTGAACCAAAGAACATTTTCCCTTGCATTTAATGTTTCTCATTGGACCAGGGAGCAGTGCTTTTTCTGTTGTTGTTAGAAAAAAAATTAAATATACGCTTTTTACAGAAAGTGGAATAATTATATGTGGTTTCATCAATTATGTTCTTCACTCTTGGTTTTCTATATGAAAATATTCTAAAAGGAGAAAGCTCACATTATTACAAAGTCATGGCTTAAACTTGGGTGTGATAATTTTATTTAACAGACTTGGATAAAATCTGATTAACAAAGAATTTTTAAAGCAAAACGATTTCTGTGTCCTGTTACATGACCACAGCAACAACAATTTGTTCATTGTTTACAATTAATTGCTTATAAGTGAGCTTATTGAATAAATTCTTCTAGAGGTTTTGATGTGTGAATAATGGCTAGTTACTCCCTCGAAACAGATCAACTATTTTCAAGGCATACTGATGAAGGGTATATCAGACAGGATAGGTTAGGTAATTCTACACTATAAACTATTGTGGTAACAACTATAAAATATTAGTTACCTGAAAAAAAATTCGTTTTCATACTACATGTCCATTGTGGGGCAGCTGTGACTTTATTCTGTATTATCTTTACTATAGGATCCATGATCAAGTAGCCATTCCTTAGAACGCTGCCCTGAGTGTTCTAGTTGACTGAGTTGACAAAGACATTAGAGAACATGCAAACCATGCACTCATTCTTTAAGTTTGGTCCAGAAGTGACACCCATCATCACACTCACATTTCATTGGCCCAAATGAGTCACATGGCCAATTTATTAAACAGGGTGGAGATGTAACATCCTTTTGCAAGAAGGAACTCTGAAAGAAGGCACCAAATATGTGTGAACAGAAATAAAACCTACCTCAGAGATTATATATCTCCCTCAGAGAAGGAGATGAGAATTTTAAAAATAGCTGGTTCTTTATAGTTTTACAAACTAATTTCTCTTATAATTTTTCACCCTAAATACCTAATTGCCTCAGTTGCATATACCGAAAAGGAATCAGCATGTTTATATTTCTAAAACCTAACTTAGAACAAAAGTCTATATAATATCCAAATGCTTAGAGCAGGAAAAAGGCAAATTGACATGTGAAGGGAGGGATGGAATCTGACTTTCCTTCCATTAGCATTAAAATTAAAATAAAATTATTATTAGCCAATTTACCAATTAAAAACTTTGTGCATTTCTGTGCCAGAGAAACTAAAACTTAAGCACAATTATTCATTAGACCAGAACTTTACAGTAGTGGTTCAATATACTTTTCGGTTAAAATATGGATTATTTATTTAATAACATTTATTTTGAAGAGATATAAATCGGGAGACAATTTCATAGGAGTTTCTAATCCTTTGCCCTAAATATGTGGTTTAATAATTGTGAAAGGGGCTATGAAGAATTTATACACTTGTATAGACTTTTCTTAATAAATCACCATATGTTTTTACACAGCAGTGACCAACATTGGAAACCTTTAGAGAAACTTACTCACATTTGGAGGAACATATTCATATACTCTCTGTTTCTGCATCTGGAGATCATTTTATATAATTTGGCATTAATATTTTTATCCTAAGCAATCTGTCTGAGAGTTCTGGTAAATTCCCTCCTTAGTTCTGGATTCATTAAGTCTTCACTCATTTCTTTATCTTCTTAGAATTGGAGCATAATGTTAAAGTTGATCAATTTAGCTATAGTATTTTTTCCTACTACTTGATAAATTAGGGACCTTTGTTGTACTTCATAAATTCAGCACTAGTGAGAGCTAATTTCAAAAATTACTTGGTAAGAATTAGCCAATGTTTATAAGTGCTAGACTTGAAGGTTAAGGTCAGTCCTTAGGTGTAGGGAAAGAACAACTCATTGGGGAGAAGCTCAGAGGTCCTGAGAATTTGAATCAGAGCCAAAAGAAATTGAAGGGCACATATAAAGTGAGAAGTTGGGTCACCATGCACTTCATTCTCTTGCTGTAATGTTTGTGTTCCTGTGTATCTTATTATATATTTATGGAGCATGGCTAGGTTGCTTGGTGATTTATAACAGCATAGATGAAACACAAATCTTCACTCTCAAGAGTTTAGAAACCAAGAAACAAAAACAACAAACCCCCCCAAAACAAACAAACAAAAAAACCCCAAACCAGCAAATATACAGTATTACTAGTATGAAGGGAAGGTTGTCCCTTTTTATTTACTTTTCATTTTAAAAATCTCTGTTAAATCATCTCAGTGCAAAATATACACTGTCATGCTTTCTTTCTGGCTTATCTTCATTGCAGAGTTGTGGAAAGGGCAGATAACTATTTCCTTTCTCCAAAATGTTCAAGGTTATCAAAGCAGGACCTCGCCTTGTTATCCTCAATTTTAGATTTAGAAGTTGACTTTTATTAGAATGATTACCGCTTATCTTATTTTGCATGAAATAAAACCCTGATTTTTTAAACCATCAAACCCATTCAAAAACATCTAATCTGCAGTAGCTAATTTGTCCTTTAATATAATGGGTGAATATTTTGCTATCTTGAATGTTTTGGTTTGAATTATTTTATTTATGAATGTAGGATCAAATGAGATGCCACAGTTGAGGTTTACATTTGAATATTCAAAACAGGCTAAGTAAAGAGGGAGGCTTCGCGGATGAGGATGAAGTATGGATTTCAGATTGTGAAGGCCAACAAATATTGTGATACTTCCGAACTCTTTATACCAGAGGGACTTGGGAATTTGTATCTTATGCATGTTAACATTTTGTTTATCTGTTTGAAATCAAATATTTACTATCAAATTCAGGAAATTAAAATAAATCTCACTGAATATATGAAGTGTCATGCAGTATGGACATTGGAGTTTGATTTTTGAGGTTCAAATCCTTCCCTAGTTCTTTGATAAGTTAATAAATATAAAGCACTCAACACATAGTAAGTAGTCATTTTCTAGTCCTCTGACCTTGGGCAACTGTTTCAGCATTTCGGAGCTTCCTTTTTATATCTGTGAAATTGGAACAAAAACAGTCACCTCTTAAGATTATTATGAGGATTAAATGAGTATTGACAATGCCTAGTGATGTTTCTTCCAGTTTGTGGGTGATATGTTAAATCCCTTGTCATTGGTTATGAATTTTTGAATCATTCAGTTCACTGATGTCACTTTCAAAACTAGATTTAAGGTCAGAAGTTCTGGTTTTGAATTTCAACTCAGTCACTTGCCAGTTCCATCTTCTTGGGAAAAAGATGTAAACACTTCATTTAAAATATGGAATAATAATAGCATATCTAAAAGCTTTGTTGTGAAGTCTAAACAAGGTCATGATGTAAGAATAATGACCAAAGAATTTGCCCACAAATGTTTGTTGAATATTCACTATATGATGTCACTCTTTTAAATTTAGGAGACAAAAGAGTAAATAAGATGTGATTGTTGACCTTAAGGTATGCTATATAATAGGTGATCATCAGTGTCTGTCAAATCTGACTTTACTAAATTTATTCACTCTTTCATTAAACAAGTAGTATTCTAGTACTTCTGATTTGTACCTCTAATCCGAGGTTTAAGCTCAAAGAAACTTTTAGTAGTTCATGGCCAGGTCTGCCTTGCAAAAATGCCCTAGGCTAGAAAGATTTTTTGCAATGTGGAAAAACCTTTATGTTGTTTGGAAGACTCTGGGATGCAAAATCCTACTTCCTGTGACATTGATAGAAATTGCACATTGAGAAGAACCATTCTCTTGGCTTCAGGTAGCTGGTGGTTAGGGCACTTGTCAATTGATTATCATAGTGATGATGTTACTTCCCAAGTGAGTAAAGAATAAAAATTTAAGATGGAAGAGGTCTGATGCTCCTCTGAACTGGCTGGACCCTTGACCCTGTACTAACTGTTCAAGCCCACCTGGGGATAAGAGAATTTTAAAATATAATCTTTTTAGTTTTATTAATTGTTTCCTTCACTGTGCAGAAGCTTTTCATCTTGATGAGGTCCCAACAGTTCATTTTTGCTTTTGTTTCCCTTGCAACCTATGGAATGGGAGAAGATATTTGCAAATGACATATCAGATAAAGGGCTGGTACCCAGAATCTATAAAGAACCCATCAAAATCAACATCCAAAAAGTAAATAATCCAGTGAAGAAATGGGCAGAAGACATGAACAGTCATTTCCAAAGAAGACATACAAATGGCTAACACACACATGAAAAAATGCTCAACATCATTCATTATCAGGGAAACACAAATCAAAACCACAATGAAGTATGACCTCACACCTGTCAGAATGGCTAAAATTAACAAGTCAGAAAACAACAGATGTTGGCGAGGATGCAGAGAAAGAACTCTCTTACACTATTGGTGGGATTGCAAACTGGTACAGCCACTCTGGAAAACAGAGTAGAGGTTCCTTGAAAAGTTGAAAAGAGAACTACCCTACAACCCAGCAATGGAACTACTAGGTATTTATCCAAAGGATACAAAAGTGCTGATTCAAAGGGGCACATGCACCCCAATGTTTATAGCAACACTATTCAACAATAGCCAAATTATGGACCATTGACTGATGAATGGATTCAAAAAGAATGAAATCTTGTCATTTGCAACAACATGGGTGGAACTAGAGTGTATTATGCTCAGTGAAATAAGTTAGAGAAAGACAAATATGATTTCACTAATGTGGAATTTAAGAAACAAAACAGATGAACATAGGGTAAGGGAAAGAAAAATAAAATAAGATAAAAACAGAGGGAGGCAAACCATAAGAGACTCTACAGTTAAGAGAACAAACTGAGGGTTGCTGGAGGGGAGGTGGGTGGGGGGATGGGTTTAATGGGTGGTGGGTATTAAAGAGGGCACTTGTGATGAGCACTGGGTGTTATATGTAAGTGATGAATCACTAAATTCTACTACTGAAACCAATACCACACTGTATGTTAACTAACTTGAATTTAAATAAAACAAAAAATAAGGTCTAATCCTTAATTCTAACTAGCAAAGGTGCATTTTCTTTTCTGCTGGATAAACAATTGTATACTAGCTTGGTATGGGATTGAGGGTGTTATTTCTGCTGATTTATTTATTAATCTAGGACCCGCTTGGGCTTCCATAGAAATGTGTAGAACTTGGATTGGATCCCTTGTATATGCCTCACTCTTTTACCAGTAGGCATTCAAGGGTTTATCTCTTGGGTAAAAAATTGGAAATGTAGTATATACTTCATTCAAATTCCAGTTCTCTTCTTAAACCAGGTGTACGACTTTGGACAAATCTCTTAATTTCTGTTCACCTTAGATTTTTTTCATCTCTAAAATGGGAGAAAATAGAGGTAAAAGTTTACAGACTGCTTAACGCAGTGACTAGTACAGAAAATTCAATAAATGTCGGTTATACAGTCCTGTTTCCAGGCAAAGTAGGTAAAGTCATTCGAGGGGGAGATGCCTATTCTTGGTCAGAATATATATTTAGAAATAATGGCATTTGTATGGTTAGTGTTAATCACTATAGGCCATAAGAATTTTCACACTGATGCTTCATAATGTACTTGGTCTCCTAAGCTGTGCCTGTGCCAGAGCATTAGCTCTGTGTAATCGCAGGAGATATCATTCATGTTCTAGTCGGAGCACGTGATGCCCTCCCAGAGCTGGTAGGGCTCAGCTGGGGTTGTTGTGCATTGCAGCCCTGCCCATTGTAGCACCAAGTACAGAATTTCACAGTGGTCAACCCCACACCTATCTGCAGAAACTGACAGAAATGTTTTGACTGATTTAAGAAAATATTGCTAGCAAAGATATTAGTTTATGCAGACTCAAATACTTTCTGTCCCACAGAAATGTCCACATATGAGAATACAGGCATATACATTTATATTTCCAATAGAGAGTATACAAATTGTCTTTGAATGTACTAAAAAATGCAATCACTTCACGATTAACAGAGAAAAAACATTTCCCCAAAGATAATAAAAAACAAAATTACTGAAAAATTATATTTTTAATCAAGAAAAGGAAATTAATTAATATGAGTTGATGAGTTGCCAGGAACTGTTGACTCTTCCCTTAAATTATGAATAAGGGAATTTCAAATTCCTGGAAAAAAATTGAGTTCACCTTTGTTTTGTTGTTTTATGAACATCATTCATATGATCTTTTTCTGCTAACTGAATTTCATATAAGCAATGTATTTCCCCATGTAACTGAAAAGGTATTGTGCTTTTACAATCATAATATATGGACGAGTAAGTAGCATTTAAGCTGAGATACAGCATTTCTATCTTGCTTACGTAATATTTTTATTCTGAAACATAAGCCCTATTCCATGGACTAAAGTGGTATGTGAAAATGGAAGCTGCCATTTTACATTGAGAATTGATTCTGGTGCCTGGGTGGCTCAGTTGGTTAATCCTTGGCTTTTGCTCAGGTCATGATCCCAGGGTTCTGGGATGGAGCCCCGCATCAGGCTCCGTGCTCAGAGGGAGTCTGTTTCTCCCTCTACCTCTGCCCCTCCCCCCTGGCTTGTGTGCTCTTGCGGGCTCTCTCTCTTTCTAGCATGCTCTTTCTCAAATAAATAAATAAAATCTTAAAAAAAGAGAGAATTGTTTCAACAATAAGGTAGGTCAACCCAGAAAACCCCTCCTGAAAGGCTCTACTCAAACATCCCCTCGTCATTATACCTCTCCAGCCACCATTTATTGTTTCTTCACTTGTGTTCTCCTGACATTTTATGTATACCTTTTTTATATAATCTATACTGTTTATTACTTATGTGTCTTTCTCTTTTACTATGCTGTGAGCTTGTTCTTATTTTTAACTTTTTCCTTTTTAAAATTCTTTATTCCCGAATTTAGCGCTGTTGCACCAACTAGGTTCTTAAAACATGGTTGTTGAATTGAATTAGTAAAGGATCTTTCTATTGTTTCTGTCATTTAGAAATTTTCTAGATATAATAACCTTTAAAGGAAAAAGTATAATTCTTATCTCCATTTTATAGAAGAGGAATATGAGATATTTTTATGGGCTTAATGAAGGCGTACTGTGTCCAGGTTCGTATGGCTAGGAAGTACAGATTTGGGACTCAGACATTCTGTCCCTAAGGACTTGTCCTCTGAGCAACGGAAATATGAGAATTCTCAATTGATAAAAATGTTGATATTTGAATTGGAAAATATGGGTAAAGTTGAAATGATATTTAGGTTCTTTAAAACGGGAGAGCATTAGATAAAATATTAAGACAAATAGAAACAGTAGCTAATAAAACATTAAAGAGATTTAAATGGTGGTGTGGTTCAATCTGTTGTTTATTTAGATCAATCTGTTGTTTTTACTTTATAAGAGGAACATTTCTAAATATTACATTGTTTTAGTTAATCATTTAATTTATATACTCCATTTCCAGAGATAAGAAAAAATAATGACTTACTTGACAACTTCCTTAACATTTTCTGGTATTGTTGAAATATTACTGGATCATGGAATTAGAAGGCAATGTATTCCTTCACTAGGTGATATCTTTGGATAGTTTGAGAGTTTCTAACAGATAACAAAAATGAGTATTAGTGAATACCCTGAAAGTGCAGAAAGATTTTGCATGCATATGTGCATATGCATTTTTCTGGGAAGAAGTTTGTAGTTTTGTTGAGATTCTCAAAGATATTCATGACCATGAAGAGGTCATGTAGGGGAAAGTGCTTTGGCATAAGAATTGCTTAAATCCCATTTACAGATTCCTGGTGTAAATTGTTTACCTTATGGGGCTGATGAGGAAATTAAGTGTTATAGCATAAGTACAGAACTGGTTTTAGAAGGTGTACAATGCATGCAATCTAGAGTAGTTTTCATTGTCATTCATTGCTTGAGGAATAAAGTCCAAATTCCTCAGCTTGGTATTCAAGAACATGGAGGATGTTTATCAAATTGCCTTTTCTGGATTCCTTTTCCCATACTCTGTTCTCTAGTCAGACTGGATTGGTCAGTCTTAAGGACCATATCCACCTTCTCATGCCTCTTTGTTCTTGTTAATGTATCCACTGTGTCCAGCATTCGTCCTGCCAATTTTTCTTACTTATATTTTGCTCAAGTGTTAAGGCCCAATTCAAGGGCTCCTACTTCAATAAAACCCTTTGCTACTTTCTCTATGAAGAACTATTTTTTTCTTTTTTTATTACTT
Organism: Phoca vitulina; assembly: GCF_004348235.1. Taxonomy (NCBI): domain Eukaryota; kingdom Metazoa; phylum Chordata; class Mammalia; order Carnivora; family Phocidae; genus Phoca; species Phoca vitulina. Next base: position 4,302,326 of record NW_022589779.1, on the reverse strand, counting down.
TCAATTTCATAGCACTTTGTAACCTCTCATAATTTTTGAATATGTTTTATTTAACAAAAAGGGTATGTGTGTATCCTTTAGCTTCTCTTAGGCTATGTGATCCTTGGGTCAAAGATTACATTTTCCTTGACTTTGTGTTTGCTTAAAACCCAGAAAAAGCTGAATATACATTTGTGGGATTACTGAATGATTCCAGTCAACTCCCTTTCTGCAGACAGAAATAAATCTCTGATTTTCTAAGCATGTGTACATCTATATTATCCTATACTGACTGCTTACAGTAAGCTCTCTGGCATGAAGGACGTAAAATTCAAATTCAAGAAATAAAATATTTCCCTTTCCTTCAGAAGAAAATATGATGGAATTCATGTAGCTCCTAAGTCAGCATCTGAGCCTACACATGCATAGAGTCCTAAGATAATTGAGATTTGCCTGCTTAAAAAAAAGAAAAAAAAAAGACATCATAGTTTGTTTTATAAAGTTAGTTAACCTTGCCTTGCCTTCAAAGTAATAAATTCCCCATTAATATTAACTACAGAATCTATAATTGTTTTCCTCCTTTTACTTTTAGTCCATTTCAGTGAGTCTTTTGTGAAATAACTTTTGTTTCAGAACTGGCTGTCCTGACTTCCTAATCAAATTACCACCCACTCCCTTCCTTACAAGCTACATCTCCCTGATCTACTTCGATTCCCAACTCTCTTTGTTTGCATTAGCTGAATATTTCAAGAGAAAATGTTCCAGGCAACACTACTGTAGAATATTAAGAAGAAATATCTTGCCAGTGGGAAGCCATTGCTATTTTAACCTCTCATATTTCCACATGGAAAGGACAAAAGTTCAAGAGTTTCTTTCAGTAAAATAAAGGCTTGTAAAAGTATGACCTGTTTATAATCAGTTTTAATGGTGTGTATTGATTATTTGACACTCAATAGATGTGATAATTTAGGTGTTGACCTTTTACTTTTATAAAAGGTCTTCACTTTTGTGTAGCCAGAAACTCAACTTTAACTACATCCCTACTTTCCAGAGGTCAACGTTTGGCAAAGAATTACCTGTCATAGTTTCTAATCACCTTTAGTTTAGTTTTTTTCTCCTTTCCACCAAAATGTTTTATGAAAAAGAGAGAGAGATAGAGTGGGGCATGGGGAAGACAGGAAAAATTGTGTTGGGGATAGGACTCAGTGAATTTAGATGGAATAAATTTCTTGCCTGTGATGAAACCAATCAATCTCAGGAACATTGAGAAATTTATTTATTGATCATAAAGCACATTGCAAGGAAAAATATATTAGGAGAGATTAAAGTTATCACGAAATGGTTCTAGAAATTGGCTTCCTTCTCCCAGTGACTTGCTGCACATTGTCTTTATCTTTTTCTCAAAATACTGTGCTTCCAACAACAGCTGAGATTATAGGAAACAGAAAAACAAACACACATCTGCAAATCCCCAGCAATCTTTTAGTGGGAAATAAAAACATTTTGATAAGAATTCCTCTAAATCCTTATATTAAAACAATGGTTTGCTTAAAAGAAGATGAGATTTTGGTAAACCTTGATAAACCTTGATTTCACCTGCATTAATCAAGTAGCCTCTCTCTGAAAATGTGAGGGCTGTACTAGGATACTTTTAGAACCATTTTATCATACATTTCATGCCTTTACAGCATGTAGTTGCTAATCTTCCTAATAAGGCCAATTTTCAGTAAATGGCATGTGTTCTCAAATTCATGTGCGGTACTTGCCTAAAAATAAGGCCAGTTTGTGTGAGCTAAGGATCCTTATTTTATCTCACCTGTCTTTCTCATTAACAGTATACCCAAATCCGTGTCTTTCTCTGTATAGCCCAATAAAAGAAATACGTGATGTAGGAATTAACTTGCCTAGGTTTCTCATGTTTGGAGATCTTCAAAGGCAAAGATAATCTCCTCCCACACCCCAATTCTTCTGTGCTGATAAACAGTATGGTGGCACTGCCTCTCCCTGGAAAAGGAGCTCAATAAACCTTGTTGGCTGATGGTTGGAGCCACATAGTCAAATGGGGGAAAGATTAAAGAAATGTTCTTATCTTCTCAATTCGAGGGCAGGCAGAGTGAGAAAGTAGGTCTTGTCATCTAGCTGATGAGGAAGATGGCTTAGGAATCAAAGGCTCTTTCATGTGGAGAGCTGGCAAAATGTGTTCCTGGCATTTTAACCTCAGCTATACCCTAATATATGGACTTGGTTTTTTTGCTAAGCAGCTGGAGGGACTGGTGATCAGTTTCTCTGGATGTCTTGGCTAAGGTCTTCCACCACTTGTAATTTTCATCCCTATGTGAGTCCCTTAATAAAAACCCTCAACCTTTTACTTCTGAACAGTCAAAAATCATATTTCATGCTGAAGGGTGTTACGGTTTCAAAGATAGTTTCTACTAAAGATAATGAGTGTTCTAGAGTGCTAATTGAAACAGCAGGAGAGAATGGTTACTTTCCAAATATCCCAGGGGAGTCCTGTGTGCCAAGGTGATGACATAAATAAAGTTAGACTAATGGACTTTGGTTTCTTAAGCCATAGACCAAATACAGAAATTTTAAGGACGAATACTTTTCTCACGCCATACAAATTTAACAAACACCATTCATAAATTAATATTAAAGATCTGTTTAACACAGATGAAAGGACTCTACCATATGTTAGTGTTTCATTTGCTTAGAATCTAAGGTATAAATACTCCTTTTTTAATGCACAAATTTTCTTTGATATGAAATAATTACTTAATGGATTATTCTGACTTAGTCCATATTTTAAATATCTGAGTATTACACACAAAACTATTTTGGTTTGAATTGACTCATTTGTGAATCAGTACTTATTGAACACATACTATAAAGAAATCAGTGAGGTTGCAAAGATGAATTAGACATGAATCTTGATCTCAAGAATTTGTAAATCAGTAGAGGATAAAACATGTACATACAAACTATAGTGAATGTACAAAGTGATAAATGCCATGTAAAAACAGACAGTGTTATTTATTCCAATGTTTTTGGTCAAAACTTTAATGAAAACATATTATCGAGTATTTCTTGACTTGTAAATAAACTTGCTAGATATAATTGGCTATTCGATGTTAGAAAATTTACAATTCCCTCTTCCTAAACATCTCTTCTCATTACACAACAATATAGAAAATAGCAAAAAAGAAAGGAATCATTTGTAACCCCATAACAATAAAAGTAGCAGTAATCATGCTGAGAGTAACTGAGTTCTGCTTAGATAATTGAGGTATTTCTGTATTATATCTTAGGTACTCTAAAATAGTGAATAACACATTTTGCCATTCAATTTTAAGACACAGATTATAGGCCTACAAGCTTGAGTAGGTCTTAGTGTTTTGAGGAGCTGAATTAGTTGTCATTATAAGAACAAAGTAATTAATAATTTGAAATTATTGGCAATTAAAAAGAACTTAATACATATACTGATTGCTAGTATTGCCATTACTTAAAAGGAACGTGGTGTTTACCAAGGTACAAAAAGTTTTTTTTGAACTTTCTTCACTAAGTACAATTAACATAAAAGAAATTAAACCCAGGGATGCCTGGGTGGCTCAGTTAGTTAAATGTCTGCCTTCAGCTCAGGTCATGATCCCAGGGTCCTGGGATTGAGTCCTGCATTGAGCCTGCTTCTCCCTCTCCCTGCAGCTCCCCCTGCTTGTGCTCACTCTCTCTCTCTCTCACACACACACAAAATAAATAAATAAAATAAATAAATAAAATTTTTAAAAAAATTAAGCCCAAATAAAATTAGGACACAGAAATGACATTGTGATAGAACAGGAATTAATAGTTAAAGCACTTGGGTTCAAGTCCCAGCTGTGTGTACTGAACAAGCCAACCTGCAGATTGAAGTCTACAAACCTACTGCATGCGGTTGATAGCATTAAACAAAAGGGGGCTGGGGAAAGTACATAGCAAACATTGGTTGTTTTGCATTTATCATTATTATTTCTCTGGAATTATTGTACATTTATATTATATTTATCTTTAGCCCTAAATGTTTTTTTGCAAATGGGTAATGGCCTCTGATTGCTGTCTTCCTTTGAGGAGCAGAAATCACCTGTCCTCCATCAATTTGCTAGTTATTCTCAATTAACTCCAGAAGAGACAATGTTTAGATTCTCGTGTATTATGTTAGTTTGTTAAGGCTGTCATAAGAGAGTACCACAGACCAGGTAATAAGAACACCAGAAATTTTATTTTCTTGTGATCAAAATGTCTGCAGAGTTGGTTCCTTCTGAGGAATGGAAAGAAAGAATCTGTTTGAGGAGTCTCTCTGCGGCTTGTAGACGGCCATCTTCTCCCTTTGTCCTCACATGGTCTTTCCTCTATGCATGTCTGTGTCCACATTTTCTCTTTGTACAAGGATACTAGATTGAATTAGAGCCCTCACAATGACCACAATGACCTCATCTTAATTAAGTAATTAATTTTTAAAGATTTCATTTATTTATTTATTTTAGAGAGAGTTCGTGTGCGGGTAGGGGGAGGGGCAGAGGGAGAGGGAGAGAGAGAATCTCAAGCAGACTCCATGCTGAGCATGGAGCCCAACATGGGGCTGGATCTCATGACCCTGAGATCATGACCTGAGCCAAAACCAAGAGTTGGACGCTTCACTGACTGAGCCACCCAGGTAACCCTCCATTCTTTAAATAAAGAACAAATAATATAAGAAAATGGGAAAAAGATACAAATGTAGTGATCCGAAGGGGTGTGTGCACCCCAGTGTTCATAGCAGCAATGTCCACAATAGCCAAACTGTGGAAAGAGCCAAGATGTCCATCAACAGATGAATGGATAAAGATGATGTGGCATATACATACAAAGGAATATTATGCAGCCATCAAAAAAATAAAATCTTGCCATTTGCAATGACATGGATAGAACTAGAGGGTATTATGGTAAGCGAAATAAGTCAATCAGAGGAACACAAGTATCATATGATCTCACTGATATGAGGAATTCTTAATCTCAGGAAACAAACTGAGGGTTGCTGGAGTGGTGGGGTGTGGTGGGAGGGATTGGGTGGCTGGGTGATGGACATTGGGGAGGGTATGTGCTATGGTGAGCGCTGTGAATTGTGTAAGACTGATGAATCACAGACCTCTACCTCTGAAACAAATAATACATTATATGTTAAAAGAAAAAAAAAAAGATAGTAGGAAGGGAAAAATGAAGGGGGGGAAATCAGAGGGGAGGACAAACCATGAGAGACTATGGACTCTGAGAAACAAACTGAGGGTTTTAGAGGGGAGGGGGTGGGGGGATGGGTTAGCCCAGTGATGGGTATTAAGGAGGGCACGTATTGCATGGAGCACTGGGTGTTATATGCAAACAATGAACCATGGAACACTGCATCAAAAACTAATGATGTAATGTATGATGACTAACATAATAAAATAAAATTTAAAAAAAGGAAAATGGGGAAAAAGTAGTAGGCTATATCATTTTGCATTGGTTTAATGGATCAGCAGAATAAAATATTTATTAAAATGCTAAAAAAATTCATATAAAATTCAACCCCACAGGTTTAGAAAGAGCTTGTGTTTCATTGTAAAGTTCTGAACTTTAATATAAGAAATGGAAAATTTCTGTTTAGAAAATGATTCTTTGTGACATTTCAGTGAGTTGTCAAATCTATAACCTCCAATTTCTGAACTGTTGCTGGAGGACAGATGCCTTTCCTGTGGGGGTTACACCTCTGTGAGTGGTTAAGGAAGGGCGAGCTTTCTGCACTTGGTACCACTATTCAATGAAGAAGGTTATTTTTGTGCTAAATCATTTGCACAAAACCATATGGTTAGAAGAAAATAGACTGCAAGCCAATATAGAGCATCTCCAGAGGGCACTAGACTGGCATTAGATGCCTGCTGATATGTTTGCTATTTGAATAGACACTTTCTTTTCCTTGACTCATTGAAGGAAACTGTTTTGGAACATTAATTCCACTTTAAAAGATAGAATAAAACAGGCTGTTTTCAAGTAAGAAATGAATATATATATATATACATATATATATATGTATATATATATACACACACAGACATATATATATATTCTGATTTCTAGATCTTATCTAATGCCTCTTGTTGATGTTTGCCGCAGAAATTATATAAATCTCTCTTAACCCATCCTAATTTTTGTTATGAGCTGAATTTTGTTCCCTCCCTCAAAATTTATTTTGTTGAAGACCTAATCCCAGTGCTTCACAGTGCAGCTATATTTGGAGATAGTGTCTTTACAATAGTGATTAAATTAAAATGAAGTCTAGGGTGCCAGGGTGGCTCAGTCAGTTGAGCATCCAGCTCTTGGTTTCAGCTCAGGTTATGATCTCAGGGTTATGAGATCAAGCCCCGTGTTGGGCTCTGTGTTCAGCATGGAGTCTGCTTGAATTCTTTCCCTCTCCCTCTCCCTTCCCCCTTGGCTCCTCCGGCCATGCGCCCTGCTCCCCCCCCACCCCACCCCACTGCTCGCAGGTGGGTGCACGATCTCTCTCTCTAAAATAAATAAAATCTTAAATAAAATAAAAGAATGGGGGCGCCTGGGTGGCTCAGATGGTTAAGCGTCTGCCTTCGGCTCAGGTCATGATCCCAGGGTCCTGGGATCGAGCCCCGCATCGGGCTCCCTGCTTGGCAGGGAGCCTGCTTCTCCCTCTCCCTCTACTGTTCTCCCTGCTGTGGTCTCTCACTCTCTCTGTCAAATAAATAAATAAAACCTTTAAAAAATAAAAAATAAAAATAAAAGAATGGAGACTTGCAGGTGAATAAATACTTTCAGTATTTAACACTATGTTGCCACAAGAAACTATACATAATAGTGCTGTATGGTCCTAAGTCTGTTTCTGGCTTTATTGCATAATTCCTTTGAGACTAGAAGAAAATGCAATATTTTTCAAACCACACAATTTGTGTTTGGAAAATGAAGGCAGGAAGAATAACATAGCATATAGCTAATACAGAGACAAAATGTTAGAGCCAACAATGAAAACTAAGCTCCCAGTGGGCTCATTTCTATCTGGTAGAAAAAAAGATCCTGGTTAATACATATCATAGTACTTTTCATTCGGTTGTTCACCAAATATGTTGTGTAGGCATTATTCAACACTCCTGGGATACACCAATGAGTAAAACAAAGACCTTTGGCCTTGTAGGTTTTTTATTTTCGTAGGAAAAGATCTGCAATAAACACAAAAGATATGTAAATTACATAGTTATTTTAGAATGTACGAGAAGGAAAAAGTAGAGCAAGTTAAGGTTAATCAGGATGCCCTGTTGGAGATGAGTGGGTTGGATTTTAAATGAGTGATCAGGATAGGGCCTCAAAGGCTGCTGTAGGTCATACTATTTTATAATAGAAAACATAGTGCCTGAAATGAATAATTTTCTTAGTCTTATTTCTTAAAGATAAAATAGACTTTCAGGGTATGGTATGAAAAATTTTGCAAAGTATGTCTACTTTTAAGAGATTTTATTAAATAGCATGTTTCTTTGTCCATCTGTTTAATAAGTGGTAATGCCTTACTCCTGTAGTTTTCCATTGTCCCTAAGAAACCTGATTTGAACTAGCTAGCTAGTTTCCCATTTCCTTCTTCTGACTCTAAACCTGGGCTTCACATTTCAGTTCTATATCTTTAGACATGAGAATGTCACTGATACTGCAACATCACAAGGCATTTGTTTCTTTTAGGCAACTCTCTGTAGTCTTTATTCATTTTTGTCCAGATACCATGTGACATACAATGGAAAGAAGGCCAAACTTCAAAATAAAAATTATCAATGGTCACATGTTATTGAATAACCCCAAGGTTCATATTCTCCCAGGTTAATCTGCTGTTAGCAGTGCTGATTCTAGCAATTCATAGTTTTGTGGCTAGGTCTTAAAAGAAAGTCCCTAAGCCCATGAAATGTTAGCAAAAGGGCAAAATAGCATTTTTAACGAGAGAGGCAGACGAAGATAAAGGAGCACAAAGGCAGAGAGGGTACCTTTAAAATATACAGTGCTCTGTGAAGCTGGCAAACATTATGAGACATCTAATTTCAGCTGTCAGAGGGGCTCACATTGATTTTTAGGCTCATTATAGGCACTCTTAGGGTCCTCTAAAAGGAGTCTTATTTATTTGGCTCTTGTATGACCTATCTTCCTCAGGGGAAAGTTAATAGTACTTTCTAGTAGGAAAATAGCAGCTTAGTTTGGACTGGAATAGTGGAGAGTCCATTTTACTTCTGTTTAGATTCAAGAAAATGAAAAGGCTTTGACTTTTTCAAGGTAAAAAAGTCAACAGATATCCAGGAACCCCAAATCACTACTCTAAATGCGAGCCGTCTTTGTCCTCCTGTACACGCTTTTGTCAGTCAGTATCTGATCCATTTATTTTTAGCCTCCCCAACCCCGATCCCACAAAACTATTTCTGAGAATGAAAAGAATATCATGACTCAGATAAAAATAGTTCTTTTGTACAAAAGCATTTAAAAGTTGGCCAAAAATTAAACCCAGACCCTGATCAAAAGAATCTGTTTAGAAAATATAATGTGTGCTTGTGGATGACTCATTTCTGTTGTTGTAAAATATTCTTTTCCTAAAATACCTTGGCAGTAGCTTATTAAAACAAGCCATTTTACTATCTTATTTTCACAATATGACATAGTTATTTTAATGGTACTCGTAAATGGAAAATGTAATTGTTTTCCTTTGGGCATTATATATTCTTTTATCATTTTATATTAAGTCTATTTATTACAGAATGAGGGGTTTTGTCTTTAGAGCTCTTGTAATGAGTTCAGTGGGTTATTTCAACTTCTGATGAGGTGCTCAGTGTAATCCCAAATGTTAGACTCTAGAATCTAATCATGCTTTCACTGGCCTAATTGTCTAAAGATAAAATAACAGGTCAAGTAATATTTTTAGCTTCATTAACTACACCAGAGAGAGAGTAATTTTGTAAAGTTCCAAAAATGAGTGATTTTCTGCAATCAACCAAACCCGCAGACTGGTGGGAGTTTGAGTAACCCTTATGTTTACTAGGTCAAAATGTGGAATCTGTGAGTCTTGATACATCGCTGGAATAGGGCAATTCTGGGGTTTGCATTACATGTCTCAGGCCCCCAGCAGTCTGTTTCGCATGTTCTACACTATCACCCACTTGTGTGGATTCTGAACAAATTTCATGAGGTTAGAAGAAAAGACAGACAATGTAGAGAAATGTTTTAGAATTCCTTCATTGCATATCCCAGAAATCTTTCAAGACAGCTAAATGTGGGGACACAGTCTAAAATTCACAAACACAACAGGACCTCTTTTATTTATTTATTTAAAGATTTTATTTATTTATTTGAGAGAGTGAGAGAGAACATGAGCCGGGGGTGGGGGAGAAGGCGGCAGAGGGAGAAGGAGAAGCAGGCTCCCCGCTGAGCAGGGAGCCCAATGCGGGGCTTGATCCCAGGACCCTGAGATCATGACCTGAGCTGAAAGCAGATGCTTAACCGACTGAGCCACATAGGTGCCCCAACAGGAACTTTTTTATTTTTATTTTTTAAATTTTTTTCAAGATTTTATTTATTTATGTATTAGAGAGCGAGAGAGAGAGAAACAGCATGAGAGGGGAGAAGGTCAGAGGGAGAAGCAGGCTCGCCGCTGAGCTGGGAGCCCAGTGTGGGACTCGATCCCGGGACTCCAGGATCATGACCTGAGCCGAAGGCAGTTGCTTAACCAACTGAGCCACCCAGGTGCCCAGGACCTTTTTTAAATGCACAGCAATTTTAGAATGTCAGCAGAGACATCCTGGGGATGGCTTTTTGACTTTTTGAACTCAATAACTCCTGGGACAAGGGTGATATGCAGAAATCTTGGTAAAGGGAGAAAAAAATAGATAGTGTGGAAGAAGTAATAAGCAAAGGCCAAAATTGATGACTGAAAAATAAGCCTACTCTTTTCTTAGGGAGGCAAACTTACACAACCTCTTACCCTGAAAACCTTACTATACCAGTGGCCAGGCCTAGAAGAGGTCAAAGAACTATCAGTAGCATCCAGATGGCTGGATCAATATAAGGTGTCTTTTTCCTTCCTAGCATTTAAAACTCCATATGAAACTTTATATCATGGTAAGAGTGATTTTATTTGTGCTTTTTTTTTTTTTTAATTTTACCTATTTGTTTGACAGAGAGAGCAAGCACAAGTAGGGGGAACAGCAGAGGGGGAGGGAAAAGCAGTCTCCCCACCGAGCAGAGAGCCAAGGTGGGGCTCCATCCCAGGACCCTGGGATCATGACCCCAGCTGAAGGCAGATGCTCAACTGACTGAGCTACCCAGGTGTCCCTTTATTTGTGCTTTGTAGAGACATTTAAGAAAGAAGGTATGGGAACTAATTCACCTACAATGTGTATAGTGCTTTTATATTTGTTATCTCATTTCACCTTATATAAACTCCATGAGTTAAGTACAGTTTCCTCCAGCTGAGAAATGAGGAAACTGAGGCTCACAGATGGTGTAACTTGATCAGTGACAGACCTAAGAAGTGGTGCAGGTAATCATGAACCTGGTTAATAAAGCTTGTACTTCGGCAACTTCAAAATGCTGGTACTGTGCTTGCAACTTGAATTAAGTTATTTATGTCTTATAGCAAGTTGTGACTCCAATATCATTGTCTTCTTATTATTATCCCCTTATAATCATCATTTTACAGAGGTGGAGACAATTTTAGAGAGGTTTAGAGGAGTGTTTCCCAAAACTCACTGACTCATCAGAATCGCAAGACAAATTTTTAAAATTCTTGACTCAGGGGATTCATGCCTAGGTATTCTTATTTAATCACTCTTTCCTGAGGTATTTATAATTTTTTAAACTTTCCCAGGTAACTGTAACATGCCACTAGGGTTTGGAAGCACTGATCAGTGGACACTTGTACTAGTTGGAGGAACAGGCTTTTGAATGCTTATCTATGCTCTACCATGATGTGAAGCTGGGATCTAGGGGATATTTGTATGTATTATCAGTTTACTGATATTATGTAATTTAATGCTTACAATGATGATCTGTGATAAATATTTACTCCCTGGTGCTTAATGGACACAAATACCATTACATGTCATATTATTGACTGTTGCATAACAATCTTACTACAAATTTATCAGCTTAACATAACACACACTGGGGAATTCTACCTCCAGGAAGATAGAGTGGATGTAACTTTTCCTATCCCTTCTGATAAGTAAAAGTAAAATCCCTGGACATTATATAGAAAGCAAACAGAAGAAAACTGAAAGGTGGAGAGAAGAAGGTAGACTGGCTAGGGATCTCAGACCTAGAAATTGACGTTGTTGTTTTCTTTCATTGTTTCTTGTTTTTGTTTTGTTTTTAAGATGCCATTATTTGTTTTTCAATATGATAATTTATAATTATTTATTTTATTTAGTCACAGTCATCTATTATTTATTTATTTTTAAGATTTTTTATTCATTTATTTGACAGAGCAGCAGAGGGAGAGGGAGAAGCAGACTCCTGGCTGAGCAGGGAACCTGATGCAGGGCTTGATCTCAGGACCCTGGGATCACGACCTGAGCTGAACTTAACTGACTAAGCCACCCCAGGCATCCCACATTCATATTTTTAAAAAACAGCTTTATTGAGATATAATTTACTTACTGTACAATTCATCCATTTCAAATGTAAAATTCAGTGGCTTTTACTATACTCACAGTTATGTGCAACCATCACCACAATTTCAGAACCCTTTCATTGCCATAAAGAGGAACCCTATATCATTTAGCTGTCATCTCTACTTCCCTATCCCCGAAGTTCTAAGAAACCTCTATTATACTTTCTTTCTCTACAGACTTACCTACCCTGGATATGTCATATAAATGAAATCATATAATATGTGGCTTTTTGTCACTGGCTTCTTTCACTTAGCATTGTGTTATCAAGGTTCATTCATGTTGTGGCATGTATCAGTGCTTTGTTCTTTTTTACGGCTGAATTATATTCCCTCATATGGATATATTTATCTATGCATTTGTTGACTAATATTTGGATTGTTTCCACTTTTGGCTAATGTGAACAGTGCTGCTAAGAATGTCCATGTATTAGTTTTTGCTTGAACACATGCTTTCAATTCTTTTGGGTATATACCTAAGAGTGAAATTGCTGGGTCATAGGGTAATTGGATGTTTACTTTTTTGAGGAGCTGCCAAATGTTTTTCACTTTACGTGAAAAAAAAAACACTTTACGTTCTCACTAACAACTTAGATGGTTCTCCTTTTCCACATCATCACCAACACTTGTTTTTGTCTATTATTATTAGTATTATTATTACTACAACTACTACAACTATCCTAGTTAGTGTGAAGTGCTATCTCGTTGTGGTTTTGATTTGTATTTCCCTAATGATTAATGATGAGCACTTTTTATGTGCCTGTTGGCCATTACTATATATGTGGGAAGCTTTATTCAAGTCCTTTGTCTATTTTTTTAATTTGAATGTCTGTCTTTGTTGTTGAGTTGTAAAAGTTCTTCATGTGTTCTCAGTACTGGACTCTTATCAGATATATTATTTGGAATCAAACTGGAAATTGATAACATAAAAATAACAGAAAAATTTCCAATACCTGGAAAACTAAACAGCACATTTCTAAATAATTCATTGATCAAAGAGAATATCTCAAGGAAAATTTAAAAGTACACATTGAGCTGGATGAAATGAAAATGCAACATATTAAAATTTGTGGAGTACAGTTAAATCAGTGCCAACAGGGGAATTTATAGCATTAAAGGAATATATTAGAAAAGAGTAGAAGTCTCAAACCAATGGTGTAAAGTTTCCTCCTAAAGAATCGAAAAAAAGAAAAGTAGATCCAAAAGTAAGCATGAGGGAGGAAATAAAGATGAGAGTAGAAATCAATAAAATTCATTTACTACATCAAAAACTTATGATGCACTATATGCTGGCTAACCGAGCATAATAAAAAAATACATTGTACTAATAAAAAGAAATCAATAAAATTGAAAACAGCAAATCAGGAGTAAAAATCAGCAAAATAAGGAGCTAGTTCTTTAAAAAAATCAGTAAGATTGGCAAATCTTCAGCAAAACTGACAAAAAGCCCCAAACAAGACAGAGATTACTGAGATCAAGAATGAAACAGGGTATATCCTGAAAACATTAAAAACATAATAAGGGAATGCCATGAACAACTCCACACATTTACATTTGACAACAGACACATTTTTCAAAAACACAAACTGCCCCAATTCACTCAATATGAAATATAGAACTGGAACAGCCCCATAAATATTAAGGAAATTGAATTCATAATTTAAGATTAAAAAAAAAAACCTCTAGTTCCAGATGGTTTCGCTGGAGAATTATATACCAAACTTTTAAAGAAGAATTAACACCAGTTCAAAATAGCTTCTTCCAGAAAATAGAAAAAGAGGGATCATTCCCAATTCATTTTATGAGCTAGAATTACTGTGATACAAAAACTAGACAAAGACAGTATAAGAAAAAGGAACTACAGACTGATATCCCTCATGAATTAGATACATAATTCCTTAAGAAAATATTAGCAGGCAGAATTTAGTCAGAAATAATTATATATCATAATCAAGTAGGCTTTATTATAGGATGCAAGGCTGTTTCAGTATTTGAAAATACATAAATATAATCCACCATACTAACAAGCTAAAGGAAAATCCATGAGATCACATAAGTCAGTTCAGAAAAAGAATTTGACAAAATTCCCCACTCTTTTATGATAAAATCTTTCAGAAAACTAGTAATAAAGGAAAACTTCCTCAACTTGATAAAGATCATTTATAAAAATCCTACAGTCAAAATTATACTTCATGAAGAAAGACTGAGTTCTTCCTTCTTAATCTCAAGAACAAAGCAAAGATGTTTGTTCTCATCACTCTTATTTAGACTAGTACTGGAAATTTTAACCAGGACAATAAGAAAAAGAAAGAAAAAAAATGCCGATAATAAAAAAGAGCTAAGATTGTCTTTCCTTATAAATGACATGATAGTCTCCATAGATGATTCCAAGAATTCTTAAACAAACAAAAACAATTTAAGCAACATCACAGGATACAGCATAAATGTACAAAAATCAATTTTATTTCTAAATGCCTGCAAACATGTGGACAGAATTACTAAAATAAACAAAAGGAGTGACTTGGGCATAAATCTAACAAAAAACATGTACAGGATTCATGATGAAAATGACACAATGCTGATTTAAAAAAATCAGAGAATCTACGCCTAGAAATCTAAATGAATGGAGAAATATGTTGTCTTTGTAGATTGGAAGATTCACATGGTAAAGTTGTCAATTTTCTCCAAATTGATATACAGATTTAATGCGATCATTATAAAAATCCCATTATGAAATTTTGTAGAAATAGACAAGATTATTCTAAATTTATATAAAAGGCAAAGGAACTAAAAAAGGTGATCAATTTTGTAAAAGATGAATAATGAAGAGGAATCAGCCTACCAGATTTTAAGACTGATTATGTTACTCTAAGATAAAAGGGCAACATGAGGCTCTTTATACTGATGGGAATTTTTTATACCTTGAATGTGTCAATATCAATATCCTGGTTGAGATATTATGCTGTAATTTTGCAAAAACGTTTCCATTAGGTATACTGAGGAAAGGGTGCAGAGTATCTCTCTGTAGTATTTCATATAACTGCATGGGAATCCACAACTATCTCAAAATTAAAAATTTAATAAAAATATTTTCTGTGGGTTAGAGCTCTAGGCATAGCTTCACTGGGTCCTCTACAAAGCTAGAGTCAAACAGTCAGGCACGACTGGTTTCTTATTTAAAAGCTTGATAAATGTGCTTTCCAACTTAGGTAGTTACTGGAAGCATTCACTTTTTGTGGATTGTTAGACTGAAGGCTCCAATTTCTTGCTGGCTGTTAGTTAGAGGCCATTTTCAGTTCAAACTGGCTTTCCCAGTATTGCTTTATCAAAGCCAGTAAGAGAGGTGGACTCTTAGCTGGACAGATGTCATAACTTTATGTAAGATTATCATAGAAGTGACATTCCATCACCTTTGCTATATTCTATTGGTTAGAAACAAGTTACAGTATCATCACACTCAAGGAGAGGGGATTGTACAAGGTCGTGAGTACCAGAAGACAGGACTGATTGGAGCTATCTTAGAGTCTCTCCTGCACATATGTTTATACACAATCCTTTCAAAAATCATTGGTTCTGATATAATTGGAGATGTCTACCTTATTTTACAGTATGATTTAAGGTATGACTATGGGGGCGCCTGGGTGGCTCAGTGGGTTGAGCGGCCAACTCTAGGTTTCATCTCAGGTCATGATCTCAGAGTCATGGGATCAAGCCCTGCACTGGGCTCTGTGCTCTGCAGGGAGTCTGCTTGGGATTCTCTCTCTCCCACTGCCCCTCCCCTGCCTCTAAAATAAATAAATAAATCTTAAAAAAAAATAAAGTATTACCATCTATGTTCTACATTTGGAACATCTACAGTAGATTATAGAACTGAAGGAGGTTAAAATATTTTTATCATAGGAAATAAGATATATAAAAGCAGATTGAGAAATACTGCGTCTTATTTACATTACATATTTTTAGATTATGATACATCTTTTAGACTTACAGAGAACTTGTTATGTCACTATGTTTATAACTTAGTAATCTGGAGAGGTTAACATAACATCCTGAAAAACAACATTATTATTTGGAAAAATTAATCCTTTGGAAGAAACGTTTCTTACCTTTGTGGCAAAAATTATCTTTTTGGAGGCTCCTGGCTGGCTCATTCAGTGGAACATGTGACTCTTGATCTTGGGGTTGTAAGTTCAAGCCTCTCGTTGGGTATAGATATTACTTAAAAATAAAATATTAAAAAATTATCTTTTTAGAAAACTCAGTTGCCTTATAAAGCTTAGAAATCTCTTCAAAATAGAAAAGATATTCCACATGATATTTTTTGTAGAGTGAATCTATTCAAGTTCATAGTGACCTAGTAAATATATTCAAAATACAATTCACCAGTTAAGTAATAAATTTTAGGTTTTTGTGAAGATTTGCATTGTTAAACTATATTTATATACTAGAACCTAAAATATTCTCTTTTTAGATAATTGTAATATGACACTTCTCATTCTTCCTATGCTTCTTGGGTGCTCCGAGATTTCTTAAATATTCTTTATGATGCCTCTGAGAAAAATTTTCAAATACTTCTTTTTTTTAAACACTTTTTAAAATTTATTTGCCAGAGAGAGAGATAACAAGCAGGGGGAACAGCAGGCAGAGGGAGAACCAGGCTCCTCACTGAGCAAAGAGCCCAATGCAGGACTTCATCCCAGGATGCTGGATCTTGACCTGAGCTAAAGGCAGACGCTTAACCAACTGAGCCACCAGGCATCCCTCAAATATTTCTTAATGTTGAAATAATGTAGATCACCTGGAAATAATAACAAAAACTATAATCATCATCATAACATAAATAATTCACAAAAATAATAACTGGTATGTGGATAGTGCTAATTTCTGTAACAGAAAATGTGAGATCAGAAATGAACAACTCCCTCTGCTTTCCTTTTTCTCAAAAAAGAAAAAAAAATGGTTTTCTTTCCTCTAGTATATTTGGAAAAAAAGATATTTGTCTCATATCCCTGATGAGTCACTCTCCATATGGCCCTTGCTTCTCTGTGTGCCTGATCTAACCATGCACACTGCATGCTCAGGCTGCTTTGTACCCAGCTGATCACTGGCCCTTTTTGTCTCATTCCCCATGGCGCCACTAAAACAAGAGTGCTGACAGAAACCACCTTCTACTAAAATTTTAGCAGGTAATATAGGGGTTTGTTGTGGCACAGTACTGAACAAAGAATAACATATCCATTGTTATAATCAGGATTTTTACAAGTTTATTAGCTTTCTCTGTGTTGGAGAATATTTCGCTGACCAATATTCTTATCTAGCCTCTGCTCTTTGTCATGATGCTGGGCCTCCACTCCATGCCCTTGTCCATCTCTACAAAATTCCCTCCTGTATCCAAATGTGTGTGTGTGTGTGTGTGTGTGTGTGTGTTTTATGCAGAGCACTCAACTATCCTCCTACATCACATCCACAAGACCTTAGCTTTCACAATCCTAAAAGCACCTATCTAGATGTTTTCTAGATAGGAGTAGTTCTTTGCCTAAAAATAATTCTGATATTTTCCAAAGGCATCTAACTCAAATTCTTGGTAGGTTTAAAAGGAATACTTTTCTTCCAGCTTCATAATGGTAACCACTACCATTCACTGACACATAAAATGATGATAAATATTATTTATTGAGCTCTTTCATCATGTTATGGACCATTTTATATATTTCACACTTTATATACTTTGAGTCATTTAAGTCTCAAAATAACTCACTTATTATTCCATTTTACAATATAGTGATTTTGAGACGAGGCTTTATGCTTTAAAAGCATGTATATCCCAACAATACTGCTGGAGAAAAATTAATTTTCCCCAGATTTCAAGACTAGGGAGCTCCTATATAGGGAATTTTGATAATTTTTCTGGTAAGGAGAGCCAGGTATTTCTGGCTACAGAATCTCCCAAATTAATCATGAGACCTCACTATAAACAAACCTGGATTCCTTTAGAGAAAGATGTCTACTTTTATGATATGATTATCTATTGTGTTACCTAGAATAATGTCTCCCTACCTCACCCCCAAGATGTCTACATCCTAGTTCCAGGAACCTATGAGTATGATTACATGAGAAGGGGAAATTAAGATCATAGAAGGAATTAAGTTTGCGAATCAACTGACCTTAAAATAGATTATCCTTGATTATTCAATAGGCTCAATGCAATTATAAGGGTCTTTTATGAAGAGGGAGAGAGAAGAGTCAATATCAGAGTGATTCTATGTAAGCAAGACTTGACTGGCCATTACTGGCTTTGAAAATGGGAGGAGGATATGAGCCAAGGAATGAAGGCAACCTCAAGAAGATGGAAAACACGAGAAAATAGAATCTTCTCTAGAGTCTCCAGAAAGGAACACAGCCCTGCTTATACCTTGATTTGGCTCAATGAGACCCATTTTTGCACTTCTGACCTCCAAAACTATAAGATAACCTATTTGTATTACTTTAAGCCACAAAGCTTGTAATTTGTTATAGCAGCAATGGAAACTATTAAATCTGTTTTGACTTTTTATTATCTCTTATTTCCAGTTTGAAAATTATTATGCTTGATTGATGTGTCAATTGACACATGATATTGGCACTATTTCTGTTTCACTATTTTCCCTCTCCTTGACACTTCCAAGTAGCAGAGCTTGCATTTTTTTTCTTCTTGATCCTAACAAATTCCAATGCTCATTTTATTTGTCATTACAAAAACAAAACAAAATAACCCAAAAAACAAAAAAATCCAGTCTTCCTTGGAATTTAGGCTTCCAAAACTTTATTTTAGCCAAAGGTAATAGAAGGTATGGCAACAAAGTGGTCTTTAGATGGCATGAATCTTAGAGGAGGTGAGACATAAGAATTATGTGGAAGATTTTAAGGTGTAAGTTGTCTAGGTATAAAAGGGAGGGAGTAGGAGTATGGTCAAGGCAGCCAGGTGCAACAACATCATCCAACACACAAAAATGCTCAAATTGGAAGATCACTGGTCAGGTATAAGAGATGAGGAAATGTCATAATATGCCAGATCGTAGAGAGGTATGATTGCCCTTCTAGGAAATTTGGATTTTATTTTGGAGGCTATGGGGAATCTGGGGGAATTTAACCTAAGAAGAACTTGATCATAGTTGAGTTTGGAAAGCAAATGGTGGAGGCAATGCAGTGAATGGAATTATGCAGCAAGCCTAGAGGCCAGCAAATGAGTCAAGAAGCTTTTGAAGTACACCAAGGAAAGGATAACAGTAGTTACAACACACACTGGTCTCCTTGGGTGGGTGGACAAAAGTAAGGAGATTTGAAAAACATCAAGAAGACAGAATCAAGAGTATTTATTGACTAAATGTGGAGTGTGAGAAGGCAAAAGAAGTCACGTTGCTGGTGTGGACAAAAGAATGTGTGATGTGTTCACCAATCTGCAAAATACAACAGATTTGAGATAGAAGGTGTGGTGTTTGGTTTTGGTTGAGTTTGAGTTACTCTGGATAACTCTGTTGGAAATGTGAATCACTTTCTTCTAGATTTTTACTCCATGTTCCTATTGAGTCTCTCTAAGTTTCAGGACCTACTTCTGCAAACCGATAAATGATCTAAGTCTTCCTCTGGCACGTGTTGTGCCGGCTTCTGCCAAGTAATCTGTGATCATGTGTAGACCTCTTCCATTAATTCAGGTCCACTTTTGTGTTTTGTGTGTGTGTTTTTTTTTTTTTTTTTTTTTTAGCAAATTAACAAAATAATTAAACATTGGAACATCATGAAGACATAGTGGGAAACCACACGAAGGCCTGATTTTTAATAAAGAAGTAGTGGTACAAATTAAAGCTTAGGATATAACAAAATGATACAGCTGAAGCACATGTAATAGACAGTGACATCACAAAGTCTGTAAGAGGTCAATATGACATTTGGGCAGTTGGTGAAAAGGTTTTATTGACTGCTTCAATATTGTAGTTTGGCCACATGAAAAACTGTGAACAATTTAATAATGTCAGATCAATGACAATAGAACTTGTTAATCTCAATCTATTTATTGTTCTGCTTATTGAACTGACTGTGGCTATTATTTGTACCTCACAAAGTAAAAATGAATTGTTATTGAACTTGTAGTATTAAAGGCTCACTGTTAGTACTTACTGAGGATTACCTATGAACACTTGGTACTGTACTAAATGTAGTAATGAAATTAAGAAAAATATGAGATGGAATCCCTGTCTCCAGGGAGCTTACATATCTTTTAGGAGAAGAAAGGTTAACAAGCATAGGAAACCATTAAAATTATTTTAAAAAACTGAATAAAATCAATTATCTATGTATCTTACATGTGGAGAATTCAATAAATGCTAGAAAAACTCACCTGTAATATTTTATTTTATTTTATTTTATTTTATTATGACAATTCTAAAGAGCAAACTATTATTTGCTTTATGGAATTGGCACAACTACTTGAAAAAAAATCTCTTGTATGTATTATTTGAAAGATCCCAAAAAGTAAAAATAATGTCCTGTTTAGCTAACCAACCAAAGTATCAAAAATGCACATCTACTAATTGCTGATTGCTATATTTTTAGCATGTAACTTTTGTATAATTCAAGAATATCCTGTAATAAATGAGAGCATGTACTTAAGCTAATGTGGTTTTAATTGAGGCTTGGGGGCCTTTGAAAATAGGTTTCTATAAACAGCCCCAGGAACAATGACTTCCTGCAAGGGGAAAAGACAGATATTTTGAAAGTCTAGGAGAGCCTGTCTAGCATGTTAGTCTCTGCTCTGCCAAGCAAATCCCTTGCATGCTTTAAAAAAGATTGATTTTTGATGTAAAGGCACATTTAATCATAGCTTTGAAAGTCTAAAAAGTGTCTGTGAGGGTTTGCTTCTCAGTGGATTGGAAATCTATTAGTATATAGTCAAGAGGTCACTGAATAACAGAAATCAAACTTTTCAGGTGTTCTGATGCAAAATTTGATGGGACATACCAAAATACTACCTTTCTAAATGCATAGCATTACACGTCCACCAAACAGAAATAAGACTAATAAAATAATTTCTTATGAGGTATTATTGGGGTCATGGTTCTTCCATCTTGTAGTAAAAGTTAACCAACCCTGTGGGCATTTCAAAAACAAAAAAAAAACAACCCGAGCTTATAAAAAATATTACCATTTAGAAGAAGATTTAGTGGCATTGGCTATAATATTCAAAGATTCTGGGTTCTTCCAAACCCATTGTAAAACAAGGTATGTGCTTTATTCCCTATCATTTAGGTTATATTTCTGTACATTTAGAGAGTATTGATAAGCTGTGTTCATAATGATGTCCTACTGGCCCACAAGACAGAGTAATTCCTTTTGTATCTTCTCTCACTTGGTTTTATAGTGCTAATTTCTAAAGTGTTCTCCCTATTTTTTAGTTTGATTCCATTTTCATTAATTGTCCTCTCTGCCACCACAGTAAACTCTTTAAAATGCAAGCCAAGTCATGTCACCTACTACTTAAAATCCTTCCATTATCACTATTACCAGGAGAATAAATCCAACACCAGAAGCTGTGAATTGACTAGGACAAATTACTTGGACAAGCAGGCAGAGAATATATGCCAGCTACCCCCCTGGCCTTCACACTGGTCCCCCAACACAGGAGGTGTGGTGCAACCAACCAAGTGGGATAGTACTTGGGGGATGGCAGTTTCTAAGGTACGTTTGTTATAGCACGAGTCCAGATTAATCTGCTTAGTTTTACAAATTCACACTGTAATTGAAATTTTGCCCAATTTGTTATTTTTATATCTCATGCACTTATATTTATTTGTAAGTTCTACTCAAATTCAGGAAGAGTTAAGTTTGCTCATAATAATTTCCAAAGAACTGTTAAAAATAAAGATAAAATGAAAGATAAGAAACATATGTTAAAAAAAGAGGATATCATTTCAGTTACCTTTTTGTCAGTGTATACTGACTCCTTCCTGTTTCTCCTTTGCTGGGTATTGACACAATTTCTCCAAAAACATTTTTTCCTTCTCATTTTCTCCAATTTTTCTCTCTAGAATTGGCATCCCTTTGTACTTAGTTATTCTGTTTACTTCTTTTTTTAAAAAATTTTATTGTTATGTTAATCACCATACATTACATCATTAGTTTTTGATGTAATTGTTTGTGCATAACACCCAGTGCTCCATGTCCTCTGTGTTAACATCTTCCTTTTAAAACTTGGGGTCACATTCTTCCATGAATATGTAAATAAGTGTCATTCATACTCTCCACAGATACTATATCTCTTTAGTTTTCCTCTTCTCAAAGGCACCAAAACTCACAATCTCAGAAAAAGAGTTCAGTATTCTCAAGGAAGAATCTAGGATCTTTTCTTTAATAAAATTCATGCACTCTACCTATAGCACTTCCTTTGCTGTCTTGAAGGCCCCTGCTACCGCCCAGAGAAGATTTTAATTCTTTCCTCACTGATTTCAACATTTGTTTCACAGTCCTTTGTTCTATCCTGTATTTTGACTTTGTTTCTGAAACTACTAATTACCTTACATTTATGCAGACTTCCAATATGTAGCCTTCATTTCTTCTTTTAATAAAGAACCCCATTATATTTATCAGAACATTGTCAACCAGCCAAATACTATCTAACCTTCTTTGCAACCCTTTCCTTCTTCCATGTTGTTCAAATGTGCCATGTGACTAAGCTCTGGCCAATGGGCTCGGAGCATAAGAGCTGTATCACTTCCAGATCAGCCACTTGCCTTAAGCTTCTCCTTTGCTTCCTCTTGCAGACTATTTAGAAAAGGAAAGCAGCCTAGGGGATGGTGAAGGAACAAAACAGAGAGAACCTGAATTTCTGGATTACTTTGTGGCGCTAACCACCTACCCACACCTGCCTACATTTGAACTGGAACTTTAGGGAACAGTATACTTATTTATGTAAGTATAATTTGGGATGTGTTGTAAAAGCAGCTTAGCCTGTACACAACCCAACAAAGCGTCTTGATGATACTGCTGAAATCTCTGAGGGCATATTCCCTCTATCCAAAGACTACCATTTCTTTTTCTGTCTCAGCCACCTACATATCTTAGTAAACTCTTACTCCAAGAAGTAAAATGTCAAAATCTTCTCTCTGGTTATGATCTTTTATGCACCTTAATCTTTGTATACTTTAACTCTCTTCTAAGCACCATCTGCTCAGACTTGCTAAGTCTAGACTTGCTTCTCTATCTACGTGGATGCCAATTCAGGAGGAATATCAAGAGAACAGTCAAGGAGAAAAAAGTAAGCATCTGTTTGAAAAAAAGAGGGAGGAGGTATTTACCAATGTCACATGTTACTAAAAAATCAAATAAGATGAAATGTGCCTCTTATAGGAAGGTTAGATGGATGTAGAAAGTTCAGGGATGTGGTGAATATACTCTGAGGATTTACTTGGAAGAATAAGTAGACACAAATGATGTCATTAATTCTAGAGAGCTGGAAGTGTAGAGGAAGAGAAAGCAAAAGATAATAAATCTTACTTAATCTATTATATTTCAGGCATGGAATTCCCTCTCATTACTCTCTAATCCCATTTTTGTTTCCTCTGCTTTTCCCCAACACTTTCTTTCATCTCACTGTTCTACAGTGCCATGTGATCTGGCATTTTTTCCAACATTCTCTCTGAAAAATTGCAAATGATCTAATCATCAAGCAATCTAGTCTGTATTGTCATCATCTGCCTCAGCCATTCCACATTTTTCTTTCTTTTTTCTTTTTGTCTAGATTTTAAAAAGTGGCCTTAATTTCCCAATTGATAGAAATAGTATCTACTAACTATAAAAACTTTGGAATGTATATAAAGTCATTAAGATGACTCATAACTAAAAATAACTACTGATAAGATTATTATGAATTGTTTAGGTTTTCTTTGTAATCTCTTATATGATCTATTTTTAGAAATGTTTCCATGGTTATGAAAATTTTTATTTTTTTTTAAGGTAAAAATATATAAAACTCCATCCTTCCAAGTACATCATTAAAATACTTTATCATTTTTGATTTAGTATAAGAAATAATAATGTATGTTAAATATGCCAGTGATATGGTCATTTACCTTTGGGTTACTACAGATATTATTATTATTTTTTTAAAGATTTTATTTATTTATTTGAGAGAGAGAATGAGAGAGAGAGAGAGAGAGCACATGAGAGGGGGGAGGGTCAGAGGGAGAAGCAGACTCTCCGCCAAGTAGGGAGCCCGATGTGGGACTCGATCCCAGGACTCCAGGATCATGACCTGAGCCAAAGACAGTCACTCAACCAACTGAGCCACCCAGGCGCCCTACTACAGATATTATTTTATGCATTCTGTTGCCATTTAAAGAGGGCATAATAGGGGTGTCTGGGTGGCTCAGTCAGTTAAGCATACAACTCTTGGTTTCAGCTCAGGTCATGATCTCATGGGTTGTAGGATTGAGCCCTGAGTTGGGCTCTTCACTCAAGTGGGGAGTCTGCTTGGTATTCTCTCCCTTCGTCTACCCAACAACTCCCCACCGCCATGCACATGCTCTTTCTCTATCTCTCTCTAAAATAAATAAATAAATCTTTTAAAAAATAAAGAGGGTATAATATTCTTTTTTTAAAAAATTGTTCATTTGAGAGAGAGAGTGAGTGGGGGAGGGGCAGAGGGAGATGGGCTGAGGGAGAGGGAGAGAATCTCAAGCAGACTCCCTGCTGAGTGTGGAGCCTGAGTTGGGGCTCAATGAGGGGCTTGATCCCATGACCCTGAGATCATGACCTGAGCTGAAATCAAGAGTGAACACTAGACAGTTTGAGATGACTCTTTTAATTGTATGGAAAAGCTTTATCCTATGGACAAAGAAACAAACCATGAATCAAAGGATTCATTCAAAGAAGTGAAATGAAAATAGCATTTTAGAAAAGATCATTCCGGTTGCAATGTGGAGAATGACTTGGAGAAATGCAAGACTGGGTGTCAGGAAAACTAAAGGAGGTTATTCAAGTAATCTAGGGGGGAAGTCATTATGACCGAGGCTAGGTGGTAGCTCTGGGAATGGAGAGAATTGAAGCATTCGAGAGATATCTAGGATGAATTTCATCTAAATGAGGATTCTGTTAGTGGTTAAATATATGAGGCTGGAGTCTAAGTAGGACATCAAGATTTGACAGTCATAACCATGTATGATAGATATTAACTGGATGGATAGATAATTGTTTTATTTTTATTTTTTATTTAAATTCAGTTAGCCAACTTATAGTACATCATTTGTTTCGGATACAGTGTTCAATAATTTATCAGTTGTATACAACATCCAGTGCTTATCACATCATAATGGTCTATTTTATGAGACTTTGTCATGCTATTGCCTTCACATTTGAACAGCAGCTAGGCAGAATATGGAAATCATGGGTCATAGTCTTTCCTTTCAAACTCTAGGGGTGTTGTTCCCTTGTGCTCTGGCATTTGGTGTTTGAAAGGAAAGTTCGGTCCATCTTACATTTGGCTTTTTCTTTGTCTGAAGCATTCTTCATGCTTAGAATTCACTAATGTCACCAAGTTCTTTTTTGTTGTATAAATTTTGTTATTAATTTGCTTGGAAGTTGACTAGTCTCTCAATCTCAAAATATAGATTATTTTAAAAACTGGGTAATTTTCTAGAATTCCTCTTTGATTATTGTTACAATGTACTTATTCTGCTTTCTTTTGGAAATCTCTTATATTAGCTGCATTTCCATGTGACTTACCATTTTTCTCATTTTCTCTGTACATCCTCTTTGCCCTTTTCTTCTGGATTCCTCAGTTCCTTCTCAGTCTTGTCCTGTAAATCACTAATTAAATTTTCTGTGATGTTAAGTCTGCTAATTATTGATTCAGACTAAAGTGTTTTTTAATTCAATAAGTATACTGTTTATCAACAGTTTTCCCTCATCTTTGTCATCTGTTTCTATTTCATAGGGGCAGTGTTTCACTGATTTGGGTTTTTTTTCTTCTTTTCCTTAAGGAGAATGTGAATCTACTGGGTCAGACACTATTCTCCTTTTCTTACATTGAAACCCTTTCTTACATGCTTTTTATTGTTTTTCTTCTTTTTTCCCTTTTTTTGGTTAATTATCTCTTACAAATAAATGTACATTTCATATAGTTTTATAATTATACGTTGCTCTGGGTTTCATTACAAATTGTCACAATTCTCTATCAAAATCTTTCATAAAGGACCCCACCAAGTAGCCAGTACTTCAGTCTGCCTCCTGAAAATCTTAATAGAGTGTCTCACTTTTCACACAAAATTAACATGTCCAAAGTAGACTAAGAATCACCTTCTTCCCCTTCTGAACTCCCACAACAATTATGTTATCATTCTGCCAATCATTCAGGATTAATTGGAGTATTTTTACTTTTTTTTTGACCCTTTCTTAAAGACAGTTTCCTGTATCACAATGATTCATGCGGTGTTTCCTTCACATTTGTGCTGTTCCTTTTCATGTTACAAATTAATTGCTGTTTTAATAACTATTTGGTCTTGTCCTACTTCAAAGCAACCTGGGTAATATTGTCAGATTATTCAACTCTAATAATGCCTTTCTTTGAAGCCTTTTATAACTTTTTTGCTTCCTGAATTAAGTACACATTTATTCCTCCCCATGGCATTCAAGACCTGTCAGAATATCACCTAATATTGATCCAATCTACATTTAAAGCCTGTCTCCCACCAGTCAATGTATACTATATTCTAGATTGATCTACTGGTCTGCAAGTATGTCTATGGCTGCCCACCTACATGCCCATAGAAGACATTCCCTTCCTAGTTCATTTTTATTCTATTATGAGGCAACAATGCCTACTTAAGTTATTAGAAATTAAATCTATAAATATAATGTTTCTTCTTAACTAACAGATGATTCTGACATATACAGCTCAAAATATAACATAATGATGTGCTGGTGCAAATCAGTAAAGCACAGTGGGAGTACCAAATAAAAGGAGGAATGTTGCCAGGGAATTCAAGGTCAGCTCCATGGAGAAGGTGATTTTGGAGCAGTAAAAGATGAATTTGAGTTTACTATTCAGAGAAGAGTGAAATGGTATTCTGTAAAGTAGAGATGACATGAGACGAGTAAAAAAAAATATAGTTTATAATATATTTGAGAAAAGATAACTAGTCTAGCATATTCATCTTTGATATGCATACAAAGTCTGCAAGAACATTCTCTGGAATGTTGTATGTGCTTAAATAGGTATTTGTTGAATAAATAAATCAAAGACTGTAACACTTGAAAGTATTAAAGGTATATAATGGAAGATGAGATTGGGAAACAAATATGAAGCTATATTGTAAACATGTGAATGCTAGTTCAGAAGTTTAGACTTTATCTTTTAAGTAATTGGGAAGCAGAGAAGATTTTTGCATACGGAATTGGATGTTAGAATGAAAGTTTCAGCCAAAATTTTAAGAATACTGGTACCATACCAGGTACTGAACTAAGCAGTGAGACAGACATCCTACAGAATTTTCACAAACAAAAATTGGCCACAAGCCAGGTTTGCCACTCTTATTGGTCAAAAGGTTATTAAGTGCATATAAGGTTCATTTAGTAGAGACTGAGAGACAGTAGAGAAGGCTGTTATGTGTCTCAGTTCCATCCATGATAGGGAGAGATGGGTGTGATTTTCCTTCATCTGCTGTCGAAAAGGTATGTTTTAAGACACAGAGATAGAGTGGGCAGATAGTTGACTCTGACTTTCAAATTCTTTTTTTTTTTAAGATTTTATTTATTTATTTGACAGAGAGAGACACAGTGAGAGAGGGAACACAAGGAAGGGGAGTGGGAGAGGGAGAAGCAGGCTTCTCACTGACCAGGGAGCCCGACGCTGGGCTCAATCCCAGGACTTTGGGATCATGACCTGAGTGGAAGGAAGACGCTTAACAACTGAGCCACTCAGGCACCCCTTTGACTTTCAAATCCTAAAAGTAGAAAAACAACTGAATAACTAATCTAATAGCTAAGGTAAAGGAGAAGCTGTTTTTGTTGTAGCAGAAATGATTGAATGCTTGAGTATTTTCTATGGGCCCCAGGTAGGTCAGGAACTAAAGGAAGTCTATCTCTTTCTTCGATCTTGTGTAAAAGTCTGCCTGCAGGAGCAAACGGACATCACTTTCTGGAATTTCGATTATGTGAGATGTAGAAGGAGTAATTGGGCACTCAGAATAAAGATGCTTTTTTTGGATTTAGGGAACTGCCAGTGAGAGATCATCAGTGATTGAGCATTCTCCAGAGAGCTCATGAAAGCACTAATGAGGGAGAGTCTGCTTTGAATATCTGCCAGACCCACTGACTGCAGCTCAGGACAATAAGTTCTGTTATGTCCTCCATTCTGCTCTGTCCTTCCTGGATTTAACTCTGTAGTGTTCAGAAACTAATATTTTTAAGCTGGAAGAAGGAAGGGAGAAGCTCAAGCATGCCCCTTTCTTTATTGTGAGCTCCCTTCTTCTCTCTGCAACTCCCACCCCCACCACAGTGGAAAGGATATATATCTGTGTTAAATAAAGTTGGACTTAATATTTTACTTATAAAAGTGAGATCGTGACTTTGATTAAAAGTGGCCATTTCCTTAAAATGACCAAAAGAATCATAAGAATTTCATCCAGTGGAAAGAAAACAGCTAAATACATGACAAGGACAATGGGAAACAAAAATAAACTTGTTTTATGATCATATCTTATGAGTCATACTTGTCCTCAATATAGTTACATAGAGAAATTTTATGAATTTATCTGTGTTTGAGAAATATCCTCTACATACTGAAAGAGTAATAATCTGAAGAGGGATAGATGAATCAGGAAGACCATCTCTTCCTGTCAAAGTTCTTCTTTATCATCAAGGTACCACCTCATATATTAAGTCATGAGTGCTTTTCTTCTACTGCCTTTTCCCTCCAATCAAAGCTGATCATTGATTAATTTATTCAGTAGTTATTTATTGAGTGCCTAATATGTTTCAGGTATTGATTTGATGCTTAGAATGAACCACGGAATGAAACAGATAAAAATCACTATCCCCATGAGGTTTCTATTCTATTTGGCAGAGATGGACAATAAACACACATGATAGCTGAGTAATTTTCACAGTACACTAGAAGATAATAAGCATAATAGAATAAAGAAAGCAAGAGAGTAGGATAAAGGAATTTGAAAAAAGTTGTGGTGGGGATAGTATCTTAATTTTAAATAAAGGAGCCAGTAG
The DNA here is from genome assembly GCF_004348235.1 of Phoca vitulina. NCBI lineage: Eukaryota > Metazoa > Chordata > Mammalia > Carnivora > Phocidae > Phoca > Phoca vitulina. The sequence goes on along the minus strand of NW_022589779.1, from coordinate 4,273,390 downwards.
GTCTCTTTTAGAAGGTAAGGTCTGAGACAAGTCTTGAGAGAGGTGAGAGAGTTAGCCATGTGGATATATGGAGGAAAGAACCAGTTCCAAAGGCTTAATGTGGGATGGTGTCTGGTGTACAGCACAGATCCTGTGTGGTTGAACAGAGTAAGCTGGGCGATAGTAGTTGATGAAATCAAAGATGTAAGAGCAGGCAGATTGTGTAGGTCCTTGAAGCTCATTGCAAGGACTTTGACATTTGTATTCAGTGAGGCAGGAAGCCATTAGAAAAGCTCAGTGGAGGAGTGACATAATCTGACTCATGTTGTAAAAGAATTGTTCCTTTGATCTTTGGTGGCCTTTTTTAATTGTTCATATGGCATTTACCATAGCTGATTTTTTTTTGTAATGTGGTTATTTGTGTGTAAGTCTTTTCTTCCAAATTATAAACTCAAAAGTGAAAGAGTCTAGGTCTTACTCAGCTTTGTGTCACTTATAGTGGATAGTCAGTACTTTGCATATAAATGTTACTCAATCCACATTTGTCAGAACATACTTTTATATTCCTTTAGGCAAGTGATATTGATATTGTCTGACATTCAAATAATTACTTCATCAACTAGAGTATTTGATTATTCTGGACTCATTATTCTCTTATGCCAAATAACATAAAATGGACTATAAAATTGCATTTTCTATATGTTTGTCTATAGTGTACAAATCAAGTTACTCCATTTTGCTATTCTTTGTAATAGTGGACTGTTTCTTTCTCTGTCATAGCAAACTCTTTAATCATAACTGGATCTGATTTTTTTAATTTGTTGTTTTCCTTCTTTATTTTCTGGGTCCCCTATAGAACCTGAGCTCCCTGAATATCTTGTTTACTGTTGAATCCCTAGTGTCTAATTCACTGTTTGACACATAGTGAGTAGTCATAGGCATTACTGAATGCATAAAAGAATGAAAGCTGTCCTATTATCATAACACTCTTACAAATATAAAGATTCATCCAATTGAATGTGAATCACCCAAGTTTATTTTCATATGTCTCATGGCTAGAGTCAGATGTATGGAGTAAATCATGGCATTTCCAAACTTTGAAAGAAAGAGGAAAGAAAGAAAGAAAGAAAGAAAGAAAGAAAGAAAGAAAGAAAGAAAGAAAGAAAGAAAGGAAGGAAGGAAGGAAGGAAGGAAGGAAGGAAGGAAGGAAGGAAGGAAGGAGAAGAAAGAAGAAAGAAAGAAAGAAGAAAGAAAGAAAGAAAGAAAGAAGAAAGAAAGGAAGGAAGAAAGAAAGAAAGAAAGAAAGAAAGAAGAAAGAAGAAAGAAAGAAAGAAAGAAAGAAAGAAAGAAAGAAAGAAAGAAAGAAAAGGAAAAGTGAAAGGAGAAAAGAAGGGAGAAAGGGAGGAAGGGAGGGAGGGAGGTTGGGAGGGAGAAAATGAGGGAGAAAGGGAGGGAGGTGAAGGAGAGCAGAATTTCCAAATGTATCTCTATGGTATATAGGTGTTATTTTTAACTGGGACATGGGAGAAGCTCTGAAAACCAGGTAGAAGTTGTTCTTTTGTAGGAGACATTTACATTTATAAGAGAAATCTTCCTTTGTAAGGGTGTCCCTATCTGCACCAGGAGGAAAAGAACACTAAATCTCTAGAAACTCTGTCAATGGAGAAAGCACTGACTTAAATGTGCTTAACAATCATACCTCGTTTACGGTGCTTTGCTTGATAACCACCCAGGATCAGGCTCCCCGCCCTCCCCAATATCTTCTTTTGTCATTAGCTGAGGTTAGTATTTAAGTTGGTGGATTGGGTCATTTTGGGGAGTTACTCCGTTTTCCTGAGTATCTCTCATGTATATGGAAGTGGACATGTTATTAAACTTCTGTTTGTTTTTCCCGTTAATCTCTATGTTTATTACAAAGGGCAAGATAGGGGTGGGTCTTAGCCAAGAACCTAGAAGGGTAGAGGGAAAATGATTTCTTCTCCCTCACCAAGGAAAAGAGGGAAAAAGGAAAGAAAGCAAATTCCTCATTGCTGTTGAGGCTAATTTCCTCCCCAAATCCTTTTAAGTTCCCCACCTTATCCTCTGCACACAATCTGTTCCATATCGCTTTGCATCTCACCATTTTTAATGTTTAAACACTGAAAGATACATTATGAACTAATACTTTCTGACTTGCTTGACATTGAGTGATCAAAAAAATTTCATTTTTCAGTGGGATTCTTATTCTGTACTAAAGAATAAAAAACTATATAGTTGTTTGTCAAAGAACTGGTAAGATTTACCCAGCCTCTTTACACATGAGGCAGCAAACATGCTGAACATAACAGCTGAGAACCTAGTGATTAATGTAGCTGACTGTAGAAATCAACTTCGGTGAACTCATTTCATTGTAGAATATGCTTCTAGACCAGAACTTAATAGGCGCTTTCTGTGTTTTCATCAGTCAGCCTGCTGTGTACAAGATGAATGCAAGTTTAGATAGATTCATTATATATCATTTGGAATGTTCTAATCCAGAGAGGTCCAAATTTAAGATTTGAACAATTCAGGTTCATATGACTTTATAGGTAGTCAGGGATGGTAAGGCACTATTTCTAGGGAGATAAAAGGCATACTTCAAGGAATCAGGTATTCTAGGTCCCTGACCATTAAAACTCCTTACATAAAGGAAGGCACCATGGTCATTATTTCAATTGCAATGGAGAATGCAGGATTTCCAAAAACATCAAAGAACTGAAATCTTATCCTGCAGCATCTTACACAATCTTGTAAGATGTCAAATACATGTTATCTGTGGTTCTTTTCAGAATCTCACACGATAAATATAGCATTAGCTTTGTCTAAGAGGTAAGGAAGGAGTCCTGCAGCAAGGCATAACAGAGAGGTAGAAATATAGAGGTCAACAGACCTGCTTTTCCCTGAGGAAGTAGAATCCAATCTTCATGAACTAAATTATCCAGACACTGATCATTTGCTCTATGATGTATATACTAAAATTAAAAAGAAAAAAGAAGGAAAATAGTAAAATAAGCCTTTTACTGAGGCTTTATCAACAGTTTTGTTGTCATGCATCAATAACTCCTTTTCATAATATTGTCTAGTTATTGGTCTGGATGATTTTTGTCTGTGTTGCTCAAACTCTATTTTTAGCAACACTTACCTGACTGTATTTGATTTAAGACACTAGCTTCTTTTTATGTCTTGTCTGTGTATCAGATGCTAAGGAGAAAAGTTCTCATGGGTTAGAGCAATAAATTTATCCTGGAATCAGGCAACCTGGGTTTCAAAATTGAGTTAAATTCTGACATGTCCTAACATCCTCTCTTGATTTGATGTTGATAAATCAGTAATTGTTCTGAGCCTCAGTTTTGTCATCTACAAAATGAGAATAAGGATAAAACCATCTTTAATAATTGTTATAAATATTGAAAAGAAAGTAAATATGAGACCGCTTTTTAAACCATTAAAAAAAAAAAAAAAAACTCTACAGGGGTGCCTGGGTGGCTCAGTTGTTGAGCGTCTGCCTTCGGCTCAGGTCATGATCCCAGGGTCCTGGGATCGAGCCCCACATCGGGCTCCCTGCTCCGCGGGGGGCCTGCTTCTCCCTCTCCCGCTACCCCTGCTTGTGTTCCCTCTCTCGCTGTATCTCTCTCTGTCAAATGAATAAAAAATAAAAAATAAATCTTAAAAAAAAACCCCTACAGATGTGTAGGGATATTAATATTACCAAATGGCCAAACCTTAAGCCCATGTTATTTGTGATTGTATAGAAGTTATCATTTTTTTTCTTGTTTACTTTTAAAATAGATCATTGCTGTGGTGGGTTGACTAAGGCCTCCCAAAAGATAGATGTCCAAGTCCTAATCTTTAAAATTTATGAATGTGACCTTATTTGGAAAAGGGTCTTCTTAAATGTAGTTAAGGGTCTTGAGACGAAATCATCCTGGATTGGCTCTACCTCCAGTGACAGGTGTCCCTATAATAGAAAGATAGAGGAAGATTGAAGATACAGATACAAACAAGGAGAAAGTGAGATGTGGAAGCAGAAATTGGAGTTGAATAGTGCTAAACCAAGACAGAAGAAGGATTTCTGCCAGGTACCAGAAGCTAGAACCGGGGCATGGGACTGATTTTTCCTCAGAGCCCCAGAAGGAGCTCTTCACTCACCTTATTTTTGAGCTTCTGGCATCCAGAACTGTGACAGAATAAATTTCTGTTGTTTTAAAATGAATTACCCGGTTTGTGGTAATTTGTTACGGCAGCCCTAGCAAACTAATACAATTCCATTAGGGCATTGCTAGAGTAATCAGCCTGGACTCTTTCTGAGCTTACTAAATGTACTCCCTGCATTCAACACTAATGATAATTAGGAGGAAAAAAAAGTCCCAAGATGCTTTTCAAAGTACGTTCCACACTTGCACTAATGGATATGAACCTGTTTGACTAGAATGACTGTATTGTGGAGATATTAAAATTTGTTCCCTTTCTTTCAAAAATCAAGTAGGCTCAGCTTCAATTCTAAAATTTCATATTTGAGGTTCAAAGTTATGTCCCATTTTGCAATTTAGGCAAAAATTATTTGAAGAAATTTAAGTACCTTTTCAACCTCTTCTAAAGTCAACAGTCAATATGTTCATGGTTTCATTTTTGATATGTGTAGATATTCCAAACATTACATTTGTTTTATTTATTTGGAACTATATTATTGACAAAAGTAATTTTAAAAATACATTCCTTGGGTCAATTATCTTAGTAATAGACTTAATTATTAAATGTAATTTGTTAGAGATTTAACATTTAATTTTTAATATGTTTGATACATATTAATGAGTAAAATATATAACCTGCTGATTTTTAATATAATACTTATATTTTCTCATAAAATGGAAGAAAAATACTTCTTACATCTTCTATAATAAGCTATGCTCCTGATTGTGTCTTTACACTTGCAATAAGTAAGTAAGTAAGTAAATAAATAAATAAATAAATAAGGTGGAATAAGTAAAAGGGGATCAGCTGTTTCATGAATCACATTTTTGTTTTCTTTTTCTTTTTAATTTGGATTGATAGCTCTTGCTGACCTGAACTCATTTATTTTTAGCCCCTTGCCAAGTTAGAGAGGGAAGTAGGGGAGAGGCCCAAAATGTTAGTGTGGAGATACTCAGCAAAAACACTGAAAAAGTTCTCTTGCTTCTCGATCAGAGGGGGCATTGGGAGTGAATCATTGAACAGATGAAGAAACAAAGATTCTCAGAGAGTCCTGAAAATGGATTTCTTTGAATCTTGTCAACTTGAGGGAACTCTACAGAGGACGCCTAGGTCTGTTCTTGGGCCTGTCCTCTTCTTGTGGTTACCAAGGATTAGGCCAGGGGTTCTTGACGTTTTTTTTTTGTGCCATCTGAGACCTATGGACCCCTCTTCTGAATTATGCTCTTTTTGTTTTTGTATTTTTCTGTTTTTAGCTGTTCATTTTGAAGTAATTATAGACTCAGGGAGTTGCAAAAATAATTCATAGAATGTGTATATCTCCATCCAGCTTTCCACAATGGTGACAACTTATGTAACCATAGCACAATGTAAGATCCAGGAAACTGATGTTGGTACAATAATGTTTAACTGGATTATAGAACTTACTCAATTGTCATAGGCTTTTTGCCTGCAGTCATTTTTGTGTGTGTATGTGTGTCTCTCTGTAGATGTATTACATTTTTGTCAGGATTGTTGACTTTGAATTTATTGTCTCCTACTACATTTCTCCTATTGGATCAAAATTTATGATACATTGATGTCTTATGCCATACATTGTCACAGTATCTTTCTAACATCATCGCTATAATTATCTCAGGTCTGCAAACACTGATAAAAAATTTATTGATGATAAAATGATAGGGGAAAGTAAAAAAAAAAAAAAGGTAAAACCTTGATCAAATATTTAGCTCACTGTATCTATGGAACACTTGGTAGGTAACAAAGAGGTTTTTTTTGATAGGAACTGGGAGATTCACTCCCAAAAAAAGGAAAATTCAGCTCCCATGGCAAAAGTCATTAGAAATAATCCACCGAGAAAGAGAGGAGAGTATCTTGAGTTAATTGTAAGAATCTTCCATTTTTTAAATGATATTTAGAGGTTTAGAAGTCAAAGAATATTACTTTGACTGAAGACTTGAATTTAAGACCCAATCTTGGCTCTATGGCCTGAGGTAAATCACTTGATCTCTTGGAGCCTTAGCTTATACAGCTCTAAAAGAGGAAACCAGTTCCTCTAAAAATACTATGAACACAAAATAATTTTTTTCATATGCTGTGACAGGTGTGTATTCAGCAGAAGTATAAAGTAAGAAGCTTTCTCTTTGGGATTCCATGTCCCTTTGCATTGTGGTTCTCACTGGATTTCTAGCTGTTCCTACATCCCTCCTTCAGAGTGCCCTATCATTTTAACCTATATAGTTTGCCTTTTTTAGAAGCATGATATGCTCTTGGCAGGTATTTCCCAAATTGATTCGACTACGGACCCCGCTACCCCTTTCAGCAAAATCTGTTAGCAAATCACTTTGGGAAATGCTTTTCTCAGTCTTTATCCACTGGTGTCTGGACCTTTCTATTTTATGTATCTATCTCACTAGATCTTTTAGGAAACGATATTTGATAAACCTATTCATTTTATTCTCTTGGAGGAGCTAATGTTTCTACATCAGGTTAACTTCTTAGATTTTTAAAATCATAAATCAAAAAACCATTTTTTAAAAATCTCTCAATCATAAATATCTTAATGGAGTAAAATTGTTTTCCATAATCTATATTCTGTATAAGATGACCTGCAGGATTTTATCTGCTCTCACATTATACAACAGAATCTAGTGTTATTCTACCATTTTTATTTATGCCTATTGATGTATTTTTCCTATGCAGTTATGTCTCAGGAAACATTTCACTCACATTTCTGACATTAAAAAATATCTGATTCCATTTCATTTTTCGGCTCACAAAAATCTACTTTCCTGCCTGAGCAGGGATGGAGAAGGACAAGTCAGACATTTTCATAATGGCAAATATCATTTTCTTTCTTAGCTTTCCCAGTAGCAAGCATTGTCACTTAACATTGGTGACATGCTTTTCTTGGGATTGAGCTTCTCCTCCTATATTTTACATTCACTTCTGGGTTTTCCATCTGATGGATTGATCTACCATCTAGCATAGTGGCCTCCTGTCAGCACCTCCACTACATTATCCCTGTAAAGCTCTTATACATACTTTATATCCTATCATTCTCACAACTATAACGATCTTCTAAAAATTTGACTTTCTAGCCTCAGCATAGACACTCTCACTCCTGATAGAAAGGACTATAATAGTTGTGACAACCAAAATGTACACAAGATCATCATCAACTTGAGCTATAAGACACCCCATATCGATCTGACACTTTATCTTTCTTCCATTATCTCCCCAAGTTCCTCAAACCATTCTGAGAGCGATACATGGCAGGTAACATTATTCTTTACAACTTTTTGGAGGCATAGAGAACTTAAATGACTCACTTATCACATAGGAAACCTGGCACTAGTCAGTTCTCCTGTGTTCTAAGCAAGGGGTTTTAATGTTATCCTTGTAGTGCCCCATCTCCTATGAGACAAGTCATGCTTCATGCATGAGAATAAACTTCAGTCCTATAAAATGTTCATTTCACCTCAAGGCAATATGCTTTACAACATCAACATTACAATATGCCTCTGCCCGAAACCTGCTAGCGAATCCTGATTTTTTTTTTCAGGTTATTACTCTAAACACTTACATGATCTGCTCCCTCCTCCCTTAATTTGTACCTTGCCTACTACTTTTATTCTCACTCATTCTATCTACCCCCACTGGCCTCCTTAATATTTTTCAAACTCACTGGGCACATCCTAACCTCAAGGCTATTATACTGGCGATTTCCTGTCCCTGAATCATTCATTCTTCTCCAAGATATGAACCACTCAGATATTCAAATGTTTCCTTTTCAATGAGGCCTGCATTGTTTAACATTTCTTTTAAACTTGTAACTCCCCCAACTTTGATCCCTCTTAGCTTGCTTTATTTTTTTCTGTTGTGCTGAACATCTTTAATACACTATGTGATTTACTTATTTGATACATTTATTGTCTGTTATCTGTATCCCTCAACTAGAAGGAAAGCTCCACTTTGGTGGGGACTTTTGTCTGTTTTTTTCTGCTGATGTATCTTTTGGAGAGGAAAGATTTTCATCTACTCTTCAAGATTCTTCTAGCTTGTCTAACAATAAAATTGACCAAATACAGATTAACAGGAGAAAAAAAACAAAGTTTACTTATGTACACATGGAGGTCCAATATTGAAATTCAGACCCAAAGAAATGACCAAGGCAGGCATTTTTATACTTTTTAGACAAAGAAACATAAATCTGTGATAAATTGACAAGACAAAGAAAATGTATGTTTGGAAGCTTCAATTAGGAAGGAATTCTAAACAGAATTTGGGCTGAGGTAGTAAATTATTAAAAAGAAAGAAAGAAAGAACCAACAAGTTTTGTTTTTACACAGTTTTTGTCTGACAATAAGGATGTCTATCTAACCCCTGATACAAGGAAGCCACCTTTCACATGGAAGATTTATTTTCTGCTTTCTGGAGACAAAAGGGGGTCAGAGCATTCTTTTTTGCACTGGCTTCTTCTTAAGTAATTGTAATTTAAAATAATACAAATGCCAAAGTGGCACATTTGGGGGAAGCCTACCCTTGGCCCCCACATAACCACAGCATCTACTGGGCTCAATAAATAACAGTTTAATTAGGGAACACACACTCTGCCAGGCTTTCTATATGTTCGCAGATGCCAACTCCTCTCAGAACTAGGCTTTGGGATATTGTCTGCATTTCTTAAGATAGAGGGTTAATAACCCTGGAGCTCCCTCAAAAGAGATTGTAGCAGAACAACAAGCTCACTTTTGCAGCTTGAGGGAAATCCAATTTAAAAAGCCGCCATATTCCATAATAGAATATAGCTTGATAAAAGATTTTGAAAATAATTTAAAAGCTTCCTGGTCAGCATTACTTTTATCAGCTGATATATCTCTATACTGTCATTCTTCTTTTCAGCTTTGAAATTGTAAAATGCTTTTTTCTCTGGCTACAAGTCTGAGGAAAACAGTATCTAAATGCTATTTCTCTTAAGATAGAGTGAGCAAGCTATGGAGAAACCCACATGCAGCATTCCAATTTTTACATTTTCCAGTAACTAAAATGATTTTCTTAATTCATGGGACTAGTTTGCAAGTATCTAGCTTTGTCCAGTTAGATATTTATGTGTAAATGCTCTTGGCGTGTGTGTGTGTGTGTGTGTGTGTGTGTGTGTGTGTGTTTGGTGAATTTGTCGTTTAAGACCTTAGTGATTGTTTCAGTGCCTGGATGAGCATTTTAATCATTTTCATCCTGAAATCATACAAACTATATTCAGAGAGATATGCTTCAATTCTTATATAGAATGCAGTGTTCAAGGTCTGCTAGCCATCACAGAGCAGTGTCTCCAATCAACCTGGACAATGATTACTTGAAAATAAATGGGAAACATTTTAAGGACTCTGCTTCTTCTTTTAAGAGTTGACTAGGAGAAAAAAAAGATAGCCACTTAGATGTTATCCTAACAAGCCCAATCCAAAAGATTCCTCTCTCTTTCATCAATTTACACCTGTTTCTTTAAGATGTCCACTGGAGACAAAGGGAACTTTATTTCTGTGTGGATTGCCCAAAGCACATATTAATTGAGGGCAATGGTATTGTGTAGCAATTCTCTGGCTCTGTCATCTGTTCAAATTTGCTGATTTACTTGGAAAATGAGAAATGGAAAGATGTGTTAGTGGCTAAGCGCTTGCACTTTTTCAGATTTTTTTGGGCACCAAAAATGGAGGTGAGGAAGTCAAAGAATTAAAAAAAAAAGGCACAGTCATGTCTCAGGAGGACTATTGGAACAATGAGTGACATGCTAATTTTCTCTCTATTACATTTTTATTCTCCTTGAAGTTTATCATCGAGTAAATGAAATGGTGACTTACTCATTCCAGTGTATCATGAAGCCTAAGAACAAATACATCTCTCTCTCTTAGCAAAGGAAAAAAGAAAATTGACTTTATTTCAAAGTGTATATCAAGCAGAGTAATGGTGCATTGTCTGGGACAAACATTAGGTGTGCTCTTTCAAGCTACCTCACCAGATAGCCCATTTCTTGAAAAGTCAGGTTAAATTAGTTAGATAACAATAAAGAGAAAGTCCTCAGTTTTAAATTCAATTATAGTGAATCTGAAGCAGTTTTTTACAAGTATAGTAAATTAGGAGAGTATTGGATTTGGACCCTAAAACATGACATTACTTTGGAGAGCAAGACTGATGTGCTGAGCTAACAAATTCATGTTCCTGTAGGAGTGCCTGTATGAGCATACAAAGTGAACACACACTCACGAGGTTGGCGGCATAGGGTGGAGCAGGTGAAGAAGTGTTGGAGAGAGCAATCCTTTCTCCTAGTGCATGAAAATAAAGACAATCAACGTTTTTTCAGTAAGTGTTGTAAAACTTTTTTTTTTTTTGTAGAGGGTCAGATAGTAAATATTTTAAGCTTTGCTGGCCATGGATTCTCTCACAATTACTTAACTCTATCAACACTATTCTGTGAAGACTGTGTTTCAACAGAACATTATTTATAGACATTGAAACTTGTATTTTATATCTAATTCTCAGGTTGTCATGAAAAAGCCTCCCTTTTAATTTTTTTCAGCCATTCAAAATTGTACAACCCATTCTTAGCTCATGGGTTGTATAAAACCCAAGATTTAGATCACAACCTGAGCCATGGATTGTTGACTCCTGTTTCAGGAAAACAACTGATATGGATCTGAATACGTTTTTAAACCCAACTGGACATTTTTGAGTTTTATCAAAATCAAATTCAATATGGATAATCTGTGTTATTGCCAGTTAATCTGACAAAACTTAAAACTTTCAATGGCCCAATAAAAACAATAGTAAGAAAAAATTGGCCTTTTGTGGATTAATTTAATCCCTGATGACCATGAAATCAGCTCTTAATATACAGAGGAACATTCCTTCTCAATACATAACACAACTTTTAGTTCCACATGTTTCTTACAGGAGGTAAAGAGAATTAAGTACAGTTTCTTATATTCAAGGCCCTCATTTCAACCATAAGCTCCTTCACCTCTAACAGTTGTCTTCTCTATTTAGTGCTTGCTCTGTCCTAGGCATTATGGTAAACTTTTCAGAAATGTCATCTTACTTAATCCTCACAAAAACTCTTTAGAAATGTTTTACAGTTCTCAGTCTAGGGGTGATGAAGCTGCCTTACATGGTTGCATAAAGTGCTCAAAGTCTTACTCTTAGCAAAGGGTGGATCTGGATTCTGAAACAGGGATTTCTACTTTCCAACCCCAAATTTATGCTATATTTTTTCCTACAGACATTAGTACAGTATTAGCAAATCTGTAGGTCTCTAAGGACTCTGAAGATCCTCAGATTGACTATATGCATCCATTAAAATGTTTGATTTCTACTATGTAATAGGCACTGGGGCTAGACAGGTAAATAAATATGATTCCTATATCAAAGATTTTTAGTTTAGCAGAAGAGACAGATTCCTAAACAGTTAAATATAATTCTGCACTCTAGCAAAGGTAGGTATAAAAATATATATAGAAATTTAGATTCAGTAGTGATCAATTTAGCTGAGAAGAATGGAGGGCTCTGGGGGTGCTTCATACAATTTTATGAGATTGAGCAGGACCTTGTAGGGTTGGAGCATGAATGAATGATTTCTGCCCCCTAGATTGATTTATTTATAGCTGTAGTTCCTAATATTCCCTAGTTAAGACAGTATTTGGAGCTGTAATATTTGTTTCAATTCTTCTGTAAGAATTTGATTGTTTTCTGAATGTGCATTTTAGCAAATAAGCTAATGTTTTCTGTCCAAATAAGATAAAACACCAAAGGCTTTCCAAACCAAATAAAGTATTAACTCTCTTTGGCAGAAATCAATTAGAACACCAAATGAGTAATTGCTTACACTTCTGAAAAACATCATAAACTATAATGGAAAGAACAAGAGGGCAAAAAATAAAATCAGAGAGGCAGTTTCTTCATCCATTTGATCATTTATTCAGCCAAATATTTATGGTAAGTTTCTGTTAGGTGCCAGTGACAGTTTTGAATGATGGAGATATAGCAGCAAATAATTAAAAAAATCCCTGATTACTAGAGCTTACATCAAGGGTAAGAAAATAACATGTAAACACAAAATAAGAATTTAAAGAATAAAAGTGCTCTGAGAATTAAGGAAAAAAAAAAAAAAAACTGTTGTAATGGAATAGCAGGTGAACTAGGAGAGGAACATTTTTAAAAGCACAGCCAGAGAAGGCTATTCTGAGAAAATGATATTTCAACTGAGATTTCAATGGATGTTAGAAGTCAGCTATGGGAGGACCTGGAACCAGAGAATTCTGGGCCAAGATCATGTCAAATACAAGGGAAGGAGCTTGGTGATATGTTCTAAAATCAGGAAGTCTAGAATTATGAAGGAGGAAGGTAATATCAATCTTTAACATTAGTTTTAGTTTTATTCTAATGGCACTGGAAAGTTATTAAAGGGTTTTGTGCAGTGAAGTGATATTTGATTTGTAATTTGTAGATTTGGCTGTTGTCTGGACGTGAAATATAGGTAAGCAAAGGTAAAAGTCTATTGCAGGTGCTTATTCATTCCCATTATGGATAGAATCTTTGTATCAAGTAAGAATGGTAATGATTTTTATGCTTCTAAATGAGTCTAAATGTTTTCTTGAATTTTGGGGTAGAAAGAATAGGTCAATTTGCAAATAAATTTGTCTATTGGCAAATGGGCCAATTTGCACATATGGGCCATTAACATTTATAAGAAGGTGGACCTACATCTGTCATAACTGAAACCTTGCTGAAATGTTTCTTGAAGTCTATCACCAAGATTCTAGTCAAAATCTGATTTAAAAATATTTAAAGGTAGTCTTAAATATTTAAAAATATTTAAGATAGTCTCATTTTGGAGAAATGTCCATGTCATCTGAGGTTCACATGATTTACTGGAGATGTTTACTTCAACACTTGAAGGTCTCTTAAAGAATCAAATTTTCACAATGCTTGTGTAACCCATATGAGTGCGCTGCTTTTGTTCATGTTGCTGACAAATCCCCCAATTCCTTTCTTGATAAATGAAACATTGGGCTGGCCTGTTGTAATTGATGCTCCATTTCTAATAACGTCTTTTGCTGTGATGAACATTGCTTTAGTGTGCTTTCTTAAGATCCTTCTCTTGCCATGATTAAAGTTGCGTTGACAGTCCTTAATTGCCATAATTCAGGTTTCTATATAAGTCCTGTTGTTACAGTGTTGTTTAGCTAAGTCCCTGGTGAATAACTTGTGATCAGTAAGTGTTTGAATGACTGATTCTAGAGGTTATATAATAATACCTAACACGTATTGTGTGCTTACTAAATGTCCACCACTGTACTAAATGCTTTTGCAACTCTTATTTTATGCTTCTTATAAATGAGGAAACTGAGGCACAGAGAATATAAGTAATTTTCCCAAGGTCTCACTTGGAGCAGGTATTGAACCTGGAGGCCTGACTCAGAACCTGCACTGAGCTGGGGCCTCTGTCCTTTGTCCCCACAGACCTGAATTGGGAAAATTTCCTAAGCAAAAGGCAAAGGGAAACTTAACCCTGTCTACCTCTCTGGCCACAACTTAACTTATACTCCTTTCTCACTCCAGGCTCCCTCACAGCAGGACCATGCCAGGTTCCCTGGACACACCTCTGGCTCATGCTTCATGAACGAGGGCATGCTTCATGAGCATGCAACCTGTGTGGTTGCACAGGATTCCATACAAACAAGGGCCCTATGCTTCATTGAATGCTGTGCTATAGTGGTCTGAAAAATCTAAATAATTTTAACTTTGAACTTGTGTTTATTTAGTGACATTCTAAGGAACAAGGGAGCATGAACATGAACAGAAAGAATACAACATGTATCTGACTTTGCTTGTTGCTTATTTACCCATGAGATGTCCCATGAGTACAGCAATATGGTGGAAGTTCGGTGTTGAAGTTCAGTGCAAATCCAAACAAGGTACATGGATTAAGTCTACAGGTGAGGCAGCAGGGACACAGGCAGCCTGAGAGGCCACACTTTCCTGTTGAACCTGAACTGGCTTCAAATGCAAAAGAAAGACAATGGCATTGTAACAAATTCAAAATACCAAGGAATCCTATCAAATCCTTTGTCACTTGTATTACTTCCCTAGATTATCTGACTACTTATACTGGAAATGATGACATAGAATAAAAGGGAAAGTTAGGGACTGCCCACAGGTCGTTTTTCTTTCAGTCTTTCCCTTCTCTTCTTTGGTAAGCCTGCAAGTAGAGAGTGGTAGAATGTGTGTGTATCAAAAAGTGAACTGGAATTGGTAAGCTTTTGTAGCACTTCTATTATTTGGTACACACATATGAGCTATGAGATACAAATTCTGTGATTCAGGGACTCCACACACAAGTTAAATGCTCTTATATTTTCATTTAAAACTGATACCACAAAAATATAAAGACAAATGGCACAATTTATGCTTATAATTTAAAATTTTAATTTTTTCTTCATAGAACAATACTAAATAGCAAATTATAGACATGAGGAGAAGTGGGAGAAAGACCATGGGAGACAGGAAAAGCTTTATATTTAATACTTTTAACACCACCTTCCCTCCTACTTTGTGCACAAGGGGTCTGATCCCATGTTTTCAGCTTAGCACACACTGTTCCTATAGTCAACAAACTAACAAACTTCAGATCTATCTCAGATGACACCCGTGCAGTGATTCCTTCTGTATGTCTTAGAGATAAGAGATTAGGTGTTTCATTTTCTGTCAGCTCACAATAATTAGTACCTCCTTATTCATTCATATTCATTCATTCCATAAATATTTGTGGCCTACTATACCATGGGCACTGTTCTAGGTGCATTTTATAGCTTCCTTAATGGCAATGCCCTTCTATTGTGTTTGCCTTCCTATCTTTTCTGCTAACAAGAATGTCATTGGAGATAGATACTGTATTTGTCAGCCATCAATTTTTTATTTATTATTTAAAAACACTGTTGAGTGCCTACTACATATCAACTGTTGTGCTTTGTTCATGTTTTTTTTTTTCATCCCCAGGCACAAGCAATGTGTGAACAGAAATTGGTAATAAATATTTTATAGGCAACCGAATGGACAAAATAAATATGAGCCATAAATGCAGCTGAGTAATACCCAAGCATCAGCATGAACTTGAGTAGAAAGAATAAACCTAAAGTAAAGAAATGTATTCATCCATGATGATTTTATCAGTTATCTTGCATCTACATTTCTGCCAGAGAATGCAAATAGGCTTCTGGATGAGTTACTTCAGAGTTATCTCTGATTCATCATATGGCAAACCTGAAACAGCCATGGTAGTCTCCTGGATGGCAATGTCTGCCAGCAGGGAAGCCAGCCTGCTGCCGTTGAACTCCACTGAACTAGATATGGGCAATGGACAGATGACAGGAAGAAGTTACTAATACATAAGAAGGACGAAACAACAGTCCATGGGACATCTGGGGGCATAACTTCAGGCAATAGAGCATAGCTGTGAAATGTGGGGATAACAACAGTGCACTCAGTCAAGTAAGCCAATATACATGATCAGAGTGAGCATAATTTTTCTTTATTTTTTGTATCAAAGTGTCCAACAATGGATAAAAAGAGGTAGAACCACAGGCATCAAGTTGCCTTAAATTCAGGCATTTGTAATTACAACCCATAAGAATTTCTTGCAGTAGTCATGGGAAAACTATCATAGGAAGAAAAAAAACAATGTAGAAGGAGATGGATGATGGAAGGTGAGTCTAAAGAGTTATGTCAATGTCAGACTATAGAGTCTCTTATATGGTGTTCCTAAAAAATTTACCTGTATTCTGAAGTCAGGGAAGGACTTAGCAGAGGGTTTTAAATAGTAGAATTCAGTGCTTATGCCAGCAAAAGGACAAAGTAATGGAGTGCTGTTTGAGCTGAATGAGTTGGAATAAACCAAGTGGATATTTTGGGAATAGCATTTCAAGCAGAGGAAACAGTTAAGTACAGTTAAGAAACTGCAGGGTGGGTGAAGTGGCTGAAATGGGAAATTAAAGAGAAAATTTGTGGGAGATAAAAATTATGGAGGTGATCCAGAGGGGCCAGATCACAGAAGAGCTCATAAGTTATGGTTGGGACTTTGATTTTTATTCTACTTGCAATGGGAAACCATTGGAATGCTTTGAATAGGTGAATGGCATATCTGGTTTCTATCTGAGAAAGATCACTTTGTCTACACTCCATAGACTCAAAAGTAGAAGCACAGAGGTTGGTGAGATGATGAGATACAATAAGAGGTTATATCAAGATTTTCATCATGGGAAGTGGTGGTAAGTAGTAAGATTCCAATATATTTTGAGAGTAAACCTGGCAGCGTTTATTGATAATTAAGTGTGGGATCTAAGAGAAAAAGAGAAGATGAGTATAATTTCAAAGTTAGGTGAATTTTGGGGCCAGGATGGGAAATGGGGGAGCTGTGGGGCAGGGGTGACTTGGTGGTAGTGAGATAATTTTAAAGTTCAGGTTTTTTTTACATGTTAAGTTTGAAATGCATATTGGATAACCCTGTAGAGATGTCAGCAATGCAGTTGTATATGATTTGGAGATGAAATTATAGACAAAGGAGGTCATTTAGTGTTATAAGAGAAAATAGCGCCCCAACCCCGGAAGATAATGTGTTTTAAGTCTATTAGGTACCAGAATGGACTCATACTTAAATTGTATTATTTAATCCCCATCATAACCCTATAAAGAAAAGTAGTATCCCCATGTTACAGACAGGGAAACTGAGATGCAGCAATTAAAAACTGTCAAATGGTGAATTCGTTATTCTAAAACCTGTGTTTCTATCATGACACCTAATAATCTTCTCAACAGTGAAGGAAAGTAGCAATTATGGTGTACAGCTGGGGATAAAATGAAATGTGACAACCAAAAAGAACACACAAGTTACAAGTTTGGGCTACTCTCACCCTTTCTCATGGGAATGTATTCAGAATGGGAGTCCATGCAGGGGTATATGGAATAAAGATGGGTCATTTCTGGGTTTTCCATATACATGTGTCCCCAGACTGAAGTCAGTGCTTTCCAACTTCTCAATGGCTCTTTGCTTTGAAGAATAAAGCAATAATCAGTGTAGACAAAAACTGAAGGGCATAGGATGGGTTATGTAGTTCAAAATTAGGTCCCTTGTCTCTTCATATAACTCTTTCCATGTTATAAATGGATATTTGCAATGTTATTTGATTAATTCCTGCCTCTTCCACCAGAACTTAAGATGTCTGAGGATTGGCTCTTTTTCTGCTTTAACTACAATTAAAACCTCAGCCTGCATGGAAGGGACTGGAGGAGATTATGCTAAGTGAAATAAGTCAAGCAGAGAAAGTCAATTATCATATGGTTTCATTTATTTGTGGAACATAAGGAATAGCATGGAGGACATTAGGAGAAGGAAAGGAAAAATGAAGGGGGGGAAATCAGAGAGGGAGACGAACCATGAAAGACTATGGACTCTGAGAAACAAACTGAGGGTTTTAGAGGGGAGGGGGGTGGGGGGATGGGTTAGCCCAGTGATGGGTATTAAGGAGGGCACATATTGCATGGAGCACTGGGTGTTATACGCAAATAATGAATCATGGAACACTACATCAAAAACTAATGATGTACTCTATGGTGACTAACATAACATAATAATAATAATATAAAACCTCAGCCTGTAACACAGTGACTGATATATTTTAAGTACTTATGTGATATTTATTGACTGAATTAGTGAGTAAACAAAAGACCATGGCAAAATTCACTTAGGTTTCATGAGGCAGTGTGACTCTGTCTTTCAATGGTATTGTCCTTCCTTACAAAGGAAGACCATGTATGGTTCCCTTTCAAATGTTCTGTTATATTCAAGGCAGTGGCCAGAGGAAAATTGACAGTAAATTTTAATTTGAGGACTATGAATGAGAGTCTCTCTAGAAACAAATATAACAGGTTCTTTATGCATATTCTTTATTATTTAAATAAATATTTAATTAGCACCATGAGCTTGACTCCTTCATTTCATATCCCCCTTTCTTAAAAAAAGGTTTGGTTTAAGCCTCACAGGATAGTCTTGGTAAACATTTGTTAAATGGATGAGTAAATTGTGATAGGGTTATGTATTGATTTAAAACTCTGAAAAAGCAAAAAGCTGTAAAGTGATATAACAGGTTAAAAAAAAATGCAGCTGCTATCATGGGGTATATGTTAGTTTTTATATTGTTCTTTGCCTTGTAGGGACAATCTTAGCACTTATTCAGGTACTTCTTTTGACCTGCCTGAACCTTCTTTGATGTGTGAAATTCTCTTGGCCATAAAATAAAGCAAAAGTTTGAATATAAGTTATTCAAAGAAAGACCATAACTGTGATAGGACAGCATGGGCCTTGCAGAATTTTTTAGTAAAGTGAAAAAAGTCTTTTCAAAGCCCAGCAGTTGCTACTATGTATTTGACCCACTATTTCAGTCTGCAATTTCAGATGTTGTGCAAACTTGGATGGAATATAACACCACCAAAAGAGCAGCGTTCTCTTCCTGAACCTTGCCTCTTGCTGATAGAATATAAAGTGTAATAGCAAAGAAAATTTTAGGCTGAGACTTGAGCTTCAAAAGACAAAACATATGGTTGCTTCTTAGCAGGAATGAAACATACACATTTCAATGGGAAAAAATGGGAAGTCAGAGGTTACAATTGCTGTGGAACACATCTCAAGATGGAACCAATATCAAAATGATCATTAAAGGTACTGTGGAGAGCACAGAGGGCCAGAGCAATAATGCTTCAAGACTCTGAAAAAAGAGGTGAGAGAGGAAAAGCTTTCTGTCTGTCAAGTAAATGTGCTTTATTTTATTTTATTAAAAAAATCCTCAAATGTAACACATCACACTCTAACAGTTGCAAAAGTGTTTTTTTAAGCAAAAAATTGCTAAAATGGGTATAGAATACAAATATTCTTTTTCCTCTCAATATATTCCTAACAGTCATTAGGAAACAGTCTGCTATTTTATTTTAGTTTATTATTTTATTTTATATTTTATGTTATTTTACTTTATTTTGCTTAAAAAAAACAACCTTAATTTCAGTATAGTTAACAGTTTATATTAGTTTCAGGTATACAATATAGTGATTCACCAATTACTCAGTGCTCATCATGATAAGTGTGCTCTTAATCCCCTTCCTTTTTTCACCCATCCCCAAACCCACCTCCCTCTGGTAACCATTGGTTTGTTCTCTGTATTTAAGGGTCTAGCTTTTTGTTTCTTTGTTTGTTTTTGATTTTTTGAGGGGTTTGTCTCTTTTTTTTTTCTTTGTTTTGTTTCTTAAATTCCACATATGAGTGAAATCATATGGTATTTGTCTTTCTCTGACTGACTTATTTCATTTAGCATTATACCCTCTAGATCCATCTATGTTCTTGCAAATGGCAAGATTTTATTCTTTTTTTATGACTGAATAATATTCCACTGTGTGTGTGTCTGTGTGTGTATACATACATATTTGTATGTATATATACCACACGTTCTTAATCCATTCATCTATCAATGGACACTTGGGCTGCTTCCATAATTTGGCTATTGTAAATAATGCTGCAATAAACACAGGGGTGCATATATCTTTCTAAGTTGGTGTTTTGGGTAAATACCCAGCAGTGAAATTATTGGATCATATAATAATTCTATTTTTAAATTTTTGAGGAACCTCCATACTGTTTTCCACAGTGGCTGTGCCAGTTTGCCTTCCCACCAGTAGTGCATGAGGGTTCCTTTTTCTCCACATCCTTGCCAACACTTGTTTCTTGTGTTGTTTATTTTAGCCATTCTGACAGGTGTGAGGTGATATCTCATTGTGGTTTTGATTTCCATTTCCCTGATGATGAGTGATGTTGAACATCTGTTCATGTGTCTGTTGGTCATCCGTATGTCTTCTTTGGAGAAATGTCTCTTCATGTTTTCTGCCCATTTTTAATTGGATTATTTGTGGGGGTTTTTTTTTTGATGTTTAGTTGTATAAGTTCTTTATATATTTTGGATACTAATCCTTTATCAGTTATGTCATTTGCAAATATCTTCTCCCATTCAGTAGGTTGCCTTTTAGTTTTGTTGATGGTTTCTTTCGCTTTACAGAAACTTTTTATGTTGATGTAGTCCAAATAGTTTATTTTTGCTTTTGTTTCTTTTGCCTCAGGAGACATATCTAGAAAAATTGCTGTGGCCAATGTCAGAGAAATTATTGCCCATGCTATCTTCTAGGATTTTTATGGTTTCAGGTTTCATATTTAGGTCTTCAATCCATTTTGAGTTTATTTTTGTTTATGGTATAAGAAAATAGTACAGTTTCATTCTTTTGCATCTAGCTGTCCAGTTCTCCAAACAGCATTTGTTGAAGAGGCTGTCATTTTTCCATTGCATATTCTTTCCTTCTTTGTAAAAATTTAATTGACTGTATAAATGTGGATTTATTTCTGGACTTTCTATTCTGTTCCATTGATCTATGTGTCTACTTTTGTGCCAGTACCATACTGTTTTGATTACTACAGCTTTATAGTATATGGAAACAGTCTGTTTTAGAGTATCAACTTTCATGTTTGATGAGCTTGACTTTGTGTGGGGTATTGGAGAGTAAGGAGGAGGAATTAAGTATATGAGGCAAGACTCTGACTTCACCAGCTGGTTAATTGGCGATGCCATTCACTGAATTAGGAAAGATGGGAAAATAAATTGATTCTGGTGAAAGATTTGGCTTTTTTTGGGACATGTTCTGGTTGGGATATCTGTTTTGTTCACTACTAAATAATCAATGCTTAGCAGAGACTTGACATCTAGCAGTTGCTAAATAAATATTTGTTGAATGAATGAATGAATAAATGAATGAATGAAATAGAACTGTTAAAGATATTGTTGGAGAGATTTGGGTTGGAGACATAGAACTGGGAATCATCAGTACTTAGGTGTAAATTAAGGGAATTTAAAAAGAATGAGCATAGAAAGAAGTTATAAGAGTAAATGACAGGCTTTTGAGCTAACATATTTTTTACAGATAACAAATTATTTATCTGTAGCTCCTGGAGTTGGGCAAACCCCTTTTCAGCCCTCATCTAAGTGTAAAACTTTCTGTAAATTGTGCCCTTGTGAACAAAAGATTGTACATGGAGTCAGTCTTGTGCACTGAGTCAATGGCAAGTTATAGAAAGAGGCAGGAAAACAAGATAAATAATTTGAGCTCCTATTTAGATATTGTGCTGTTATAGTTTTTACAGCCATATCATTGAATCACCATATCAACTTTGTGGGAAGTGGGAGGGCAGATATTAAGCTGTAATTTACTATCTGTATCTATTTTCATTGGTCACACTTCTGTGCTGATTGATTGGAAGTTGTGCCTTATTAATTGTTAACTGTTTTGAATATCACCTTTGAAGTTGGGTGTTATGGGCCATATTTAATAAGCAAGGAAAATGAGGCTCAGGGACTGAAAGTCCAAGGTCACAGCACTTGTAATTATTTTAACCAAATGTGAACTGGCTGGACATTTATGCAATTAAAGCCCAAAATCTTCCCTTAACTTCTCTCCTGGAGCTTCCTTCTCTCTGTTTCTCCCATCCCAAATGGTAGAGAAGACACTGAGGGTAAAGAACTCTTTGTCTCTGTAGATTGTGGCCTCCATCATGTTCACCTCCTGGATGAGTGTCCATTTAATAGACCAGTGTTTTTTCTAGTTGGAATTCCCCATGAAAATATCATGGGTATTGCCTATTTCTGTGCAGATTTGTAGAGTCTTCCTGCATCCTGGCTGGTTCATGTTCTTACATTAGTTTTAAGTCAATGAATCTGAAGAATGTGACTAAAACTTGCCTTCTTTGTTCTACCTTCTTCTACTTCCTTACACTTGCCCTCAAACCAGCATAAAACACATTTTAAACACATGGTCTCCTTATGAGAATATATTTTATGTAACAAATAAGTACAAAGCAGACATTTGTTGTCTATGCTCTTTGAGTGAAATCTAGATGTAATAAGTTTTAAGTGTGCAGACAGTCATGAAAGTGGTGTGTCAGTAAAATACTGAATAGCATAGTTAAATGGGATCTGGAATTACTCTGTCAAGGGGAATGTTCAGATACAGATGACAGCTACTTAAAGGGATTCATTTAGGTAATTTAAATTGCTTGCATATTGTGTATAAAACATTCTATCTTCTTTAATAATGAGCAACAAGTTGAAAGACTAATGGAGTAGGCAAGACTGAAAAAATTTTATTTCCAATGGATCTGTTGATTAGCTTCATCTAAAATTTACCTTTTATATTTAGCATCCTTGAGTGTAAACAAAGAGTTTTTGAATTAGTTCTATTGTAACAATTCTAATTTGTTTAAAATACCTTTTGCTGAAACTCTTTTCAAGCTGTAATTAAGGATATTTTTGAACAGTTAAAATCAAATAACAAGCATTTCAGAGTCATGTTTCTTTTCAAGGACTCGTAGGGATACCTTTTTAAAAGTTTCTGCTGAAATGTCAGCTTTAAAGGCAATAACAGTATCACAAACTCACAATTTTAATTAACATTGCATTAATTAGCAGCACATAGATTAAAATCCAAGAAAATGTATGCCTATGTGTTTATGTGAGAGTATATTTGTGCAAGTTTCTCAGTGTGTTCATAGTCTTAATTATTTCAGAGAGCTTTAGTGTCTACTCATTTTGGATCCCATGAGCACAGAGACTATCTGGATAAAGTGTGAGGATATCTCTAACATTGGGCTCAGTTGTGCATATAAATGGTGATGTTAGGGGCAGTGAAAGGTAGAAACTTGAGTTGGCATCAAC
The DNA here is from genome assembly GCF_004348235.1 of Phoca vitulina. Classification (NCBI taxonomy): domain Eukaryota; kingdom Metazoa; phylum Chordata; class Mammalia; order Carnivora; family Phocidae; genus Phoca; species Phoca vitulina. Next base: position 4,250,360 of record NW_022589779.1, on the reverse strand, counting down.
TCCTCTGCTTCCACCCTCCCTGCCCCCCAAATCATTCAGAGGCCTAATAGATTCTACTAAATAAACGATTTCATATTTTGTTTCTCCTCCTGAACTCTAATTTAGGCTATTATCTTTTGTTTTGGCTGCTGTCAGTTTCTCTTCACCAAGTTCTTCAGTCTCCTACCAGAATTACTTGTTATAATATATTTTGTTTGTTTCTAATACTCAGCATTCAATTCCCTATTTTTTTTTTTTTTTTTTTTTGCCTTTTCAATGAGGGCACCAAATTCCCCTAATGACAGCGTTGCTTTAGATGGCCGTTTGGCCAGTCCTGAACAATCAGCTTCCGCCTGCCTTCCCCTCTCATGCCCCAGCATGGTGATTTGTTCAGGGGTGGGACTGGAAGCCAAATTGGTACAAGTGGATTGGTTCTTAGAATGTGTGGTAGAGCTACAGAAGAAATACTCCCATTCCGCCTGGAGTGGAACCTGTGAGGACGAGGCCCTGGTGCAGTTGATAACTGTTTGGACACTTGAAAGAACCCCTTGAGATTCAGAAGAGAGCTTTGGAAAATTGACATTGTTTTCTTTAGGATTAGCGAGGGGAAGACTGTAGCTCTAACTCTCTGGCAGTTTTTTTTTTTTTTTTTTTTTTTAAGATTTTATGTATTTTTGCGAGAAAAAGAGCACACAAGGGGGAGAGGGGCAGAGGGAGAAGCAGACTCCCTGCTGAGCAGGGAGCTGATGTAGGGACTGGATCCCAGAACCCTGGGATCATGACCTGAGCCGCAAGCAGACGCTTAACCCACTGAGCCAGGCAGGTGCCCATGTCTGGCAGTTTTGTTGCCACCAGCTGAAGCCTGAGATAAAAGCAGCGTGGAGGCAAGCAGACATGTCAGCGAGGGAGTCCTGGGGAAGGGGTTTGAACTCCTGGTTGGACCAGCAACCGAAGCTACTCCTGAGACAGTTTTATTTGAGATTCCTGTCCCTGGCAACCAAATGGATCCTCACTGATCTATCTTTGGACTAAGGTGTAAACAACTTAGCAGGGTATTCAAATTCCTTCACAGTGGGGCTTCTTCAATCATGCTTTCAGTATCATCTCTCTGTCCAATAGCTGTACAATCCAGAGCCCTGGAAGACTGCACTGTTTACCATTTTCCCATCTGGTAATAATGTTTGTCTTTGTGTACCTGGTAAACTACTCATCTTTTGACCCGTTTAAATAGCACCTCTTCCAATAACATTTTTCCCTAACTCGCCAAGGAGTTGGACTTTGATTCCCAAAGGTCTTTGCTCATATTTCTATTGTGCTTAAAATTCATCTGTTTCTTGTTATTCTTCCCTACTTACAGCTCCATTATTGCAAAAGCAGCGCCTCGGTCATTTTTCTGTCTCTACTGCCTGGGACATTAATTGGGAAAGGCCAGTATGGTTTTCTGTATTTAATGAAAATGTAAATAAATACCCCAAATATCCAAAATTACCACTTTACTCTAGGAGATTTGCCATCAAATGTCCTGTTAAAATGCAAACAAGATCCTGAAGAATACAAATTTAACAATCCGTAGTTTCTTGGATTTATTTTTAAAAATTTTTCAGTTATCTCAGCTGGTTGACTAGAGCCCTGGTCCTCCCCAAACCTGATTCTCAGAATCATCAGGAAAGCAAATTTAAACACTGGACCTTAATCTCATCTTCTGGATTTGTTTATCTCAGGTGAAGTCCAGATATATGTATATATTTTAAAGATACATAGATGATTCTGATTCTCAGACATGTGGGAGAAATACTGTACTAACACATGTAGAAAATAGCACTTTAAATTGAGAAGCTCAGATGACGGAGTAGAGAGGATGAAGAAAATCTTGAGATATAAGTTGATTTGGAGTCGGGGAGGGTTGCAGAGAATCAGTACTTGGCACTTGGAGGGAAGGAAGGAGCAACGAGGAGCGAGGGCAGAGAGGACAAAGTGGCATTGGTGTCAAAGATAGACTGTTACTTACTTCTCATTTTCCTCCTTAAATTGTTTTCTATTTTGCCAAGAATGGTCTTTTTTTTCATATATCTGCAAAATATGACATTATTATGTGGTTGGCTTTAGAGAAGTAGCTTTTTATAATTTTATTTAACTTGCTCACCAGTGTTTCCTATACATTATAACCTAAGCTAATCACGTATTTCATCAATAGAACATTTGAAGTTGTTTTTGTTTGGCTTTGTTTTGTTTTTACTTTATTTATAAAATGGAATCTTTGTGTTATAAGAAACACCAGAGGTTACAGGAATGCTATCAGAGTGGCAAGAAGAAAAGTCACTGAGTTCTCTAATAATCTGTGGATAGCTTCAGACCTGATTCATTTCATGAATTAGGTTAAATGTGCTAACATTTGGAAGAAACTGGAGGATTAACTTTTAAGCTCATTAGTTCTTCAAATAGCTAAGAAATAATGCCCAGTGCTAAAAATAGATCAATTCCTTTTTCCCAAAGGCTTTCAATGGCATGTTTATTACTTTTGCACTTAGTACTTTTCTTCCTTCGGTTTTCATTTATGTGTATCTGGTGTTTTTTATCTTTTTAAAACATTTCTGAAATTGCCTGGATACAACTCTGTTATAGAAATATTGGCAAAAACAAATGTGAACTCTCCCATTTTTAGTTCTCTATCTTTGAAAGCAATATTATGATTGACTCAGTTAACTTTTGGGGGGGGATAAGTATTCTTTCCAAATTCATAAAATTTTTTCATGACTACAAGTTTGAGGAATTAAAAGACAAAATTTTTTTTTTTTTTTTTTTTTAAAGATTTTATTTATTTATTTGAGAGAGAGAGAATGAGAGACAGAGAGCATGAGAGGGAGGAGGGTCAGAGGGAGAAGCAGACTCCCTGCCGAGCAGGGAGCCCGATGCGGGACTCGACCCCGGGACTCCAGGATCATGACCTGAGCCGAAGGCAGTTGCTTAACCAACTGAGCCACCCAGGCGCCCCTAAAAGACAAAATTTTAAGCAGTTAATTTGTATTGCTAATTATGAATGGTAGTAGACTGCACTATGACTTAAGGTAACAATTGAGAACAAAATGGCATATTAAGTAAACATACTGAAAAATATAGGCTATTCTGGGATGTAGGTACCATATACAAGCTTCTTTTCATTTATACTCACAGTTATACCCATTTATTTGATTTTAAATTAATATTTTGTTATAAAAGTGTTAGAGTAATTGAAAATTGTGCCTATCTAATAAGGTTGATGACATATTTTCTGAAGGCAGAAGTATTGATTTATGATATATATTTAAGTAAGAAAACCTCTAAATTGCAGGTCAAGCAGTTTTAACCCAGTATTCCTTTACTCCAATTTATAGTTGTTTAGTATAACTTTCTTTTCCCCCCAAACTTTACTGAGATGTGATTGACATATAGCATTGTGTAAGTTTAAAGTATACAACATGATTACTTGAGATACAATATACTACGGAATGATTAGTACAATAAGGTCAGTTACATCCATCACCTCACATAAATACTTTGTGTGTATGTGGTAAGAACATTTGAAATTTACTCTCCTAGCAAACTCTATTATAATACAGTATTGTTAACTGTAGTTGCCTTGTTGTACATTAGATCTCCAGAAATTATTCATCTTATAGCTGAAGGTTTATACTCTTAGACCAACATCTCCCCATTTTCCTCAGCCCTTAGCTCCTTTGCAACTATCATTTTTCTCTTTGTTTCTATGAGTTTAGCTTTTTGAGATTCTATATATAAGTAAGATCATACAGTTTTGTCTTTCTGTCTCACTTATTACACTTAGCATAATGTGCTCAATGTCCACCCATTTTGTTGCAAACAGCAGGATTTCCTTCCTTTTAATAACCAAGTGATATTCCATTATATATATATCTCCCCATATTCTTTATCCATTCATTCATTCAAAACTTAGGTTGTGTGCCTATTGTTGCCTATTATGAATAATGATGCAGTGAACAGGGGGTGCCGGTATCTCTTTGACATAGTGATTTCATTTGGTGTGTAGTGTTAGTCAAGTCTGCTATTTCCATATTGATTTTCTGTCTGGATGATCTATCCAATTTTAAAAGTGGGGTAATAAATTCCCTTATTATTATTATATTGCTATTTATTTCTCCCTTCAGTTCTATTAATATTTGCCTTAAATAGAGCTGTTGTTGGGTCTGCAGTGAGGTCAGTGGTTGGCAGGCTTATTATTATTATTTTTTTTAAGATTTTATTTATTTATTTGAGAGAGAGAGTGAGAGAGAGAGAGAGCACAAGAAGGGGGAGAGGGAGAGGGAGAAGCAGACTCCCTGCTGAGCAGGGAGCCCGATGCGGGACTCGATCCAGGGACTCCAGGATCATGACCTGAGCCGAAGGCAGTCGCTTAACCAACTGAGCCACCCAGGTGCCCAGTTGGCAGGCTTATCACTAGGGTCTTGGGCATACATGGATCCTGTTAGGCCCTGAAGTGGAAGGGACTGCCTCTAGGACCTAGTTCAGTAGGTGCTGTTGGGACAAGGATTCACTTCAGGGTCTGCAGTTAGGTCCTTAAATAGCAGGCTTGTTACCAAGTACACAGATGTGTGGCTCCTGTCAGGTATCTGGGAGGGTTCCTGCCAGGACACTGGATGTGTCCTTGGATGGAAAGGACTAAATCTAGACGTTGGCTGGGAAGGGCTACAACTGAGTTCTAGGGCTACTTCTGGCCCACAGCCAAGGTTGAGGCTTACAGAGCTTGCTTTGGAGGCACAGATGGGCTAGTCTCCCACCACTTCTCTGGATAGCTAGGACTGCTCCATGACCATGGCTGAGAGAGGCTGAAGCTGAGTTACAAGACCATTTCAGGCTCAGCAGTCAAACTGAGGTGGACAGGCTTACCTCCAGGCGCACAAGTGGGTATGTCTCCTAGTGGGTCTGTGAGTGGGCTGAACGGCTTGTGGACCATAACTGGGAGAAACTGAAGCTCACACAAGTCCACTTTAGGGTCTTCTGTTCAATTGAGTTTGGCCTGCCTCTGGGGCTAGCAGGAAGGTTCCTAACCTGATGCTGAGAGGGGCTGGAGCAGAGTATAGGGACCTTTCAGGATCTTTAGGGGCCCAGGAGAGAGTGTCCCTTACCAGTCCCATACCTGCAGGACTGCTCATAGACTGTGGTGGTTTATTATAACACAACCATATTCTTTATTTCCACAAAATAACACTTCACTGGATTAAATATAGCATTAATGAAATAATATTTGGCTCTGCTGCAAGTTTTACTTGAGAGCCAATGCCAAAATGAGACAGTGAATTCTCTCTCTCCCTCCCTCTGTTTTCCCTACACGTTCACCATGCTATACTCTGGCCTATATAATCCAGTTCAGTTTAAAGGAGCATACATCTTTATTTCTTAGTTAAGTAGAGGGCATATCTAGTTAAATGGATGAATAAATGAGGTTTAAATACATGAATGAAATGAAGGTTACACAGCAATAATGGAAATATTGCTGGATATTCTTTTTTGACAGTCAATAAAAGGACTACAGTGCTGATCAATGGAGCTCTTGAATTGCTCTTTTGGTAAGAGAAAAATTTAACCCTGGTGCTGAGAGCCTGACTGAAGATGTTTTCCTTGAACTCTGCCTTTGATATTGAGCCCATGTGATGAACTTACATTGATTAAATCTAAGATGCTTTGTGTCAAATCATGAAAACGTTGGCTTTCAGAGAAGATAATATATTATTTTTTTTATTTTAATCTTTTTTTATTATGTTAGTCACCATACATTACATCATTAGTTTTTGATGTAGTGTTCCATGATTCATTGTTTGCGTATAACACCCAGTGCTCCATGCAGTGCGTGCCCTCTTTAATACCCATCACCAGGCTAACCCATCCCCCCACCCTCCTCCCCTCTAGAACCCTCAGTTTGTTTCTCAGAGTCCATAGTCTCCCATGGTTCGTCTTCCCCTCTGATCTCCCCACCTTCATTTTTCCCTTCCTGCTATCTTCTTCTTCTTCTTCTTCTTCTTTTTTTTTTTTAATATATAATGTATTATTTGTTTCAGAGGTACAGGTCTGTGATTATTTTTAGAATAGAAATCAGGTTATTTGAGAGAAAGTGGTGGGGGGTAGAAAGAGGATGCTTCAGTTGACCAAAACAGTGGTTATATCTGGATTTCAAGTAGGTTTATTTTCTTCTTTTTTGTTTTCATATTTAATTAGTTTTCTATGTTTTGCTTTTACAATCAGTGAAAAATAAAATTGAATAAAAATATTTGAATAAAAACTATCTGCTGTTTGGTAAATAGTTAAGAATAAAGGCCTGATGGTTAACAAGTTCTTTCCTGTAATTCAAACACTCCCTCTTTTAATTTTAACTACAGAAATGACAAGAGACAGGCTTAGGAAGGAAAAAACATATTTGGGGCATTTCACCTGAAAAAATGATTGAGTACCGCTTCCTCTTTATAGAAATTAAATATAAATGGCTAAAGTATTTCCCATTTAGTTATGATTCAAGGAAATAAACGTTTAGGGCAACATTTCCTAAACTGTTCAATGGAACATTAGCAACCTGAAAATTTGCTAATAGGCATTCCTTAGAACAAGGGTTTTATAATCAAATCAGTTTGGGAAGTGAAGTTAAACAAAATTAAACAGCCTTATTTTACAGCTAGTTTCTCAGAGCCATTTCATGTAATGATGTGCCTTGTGATTTTCCACCAGAATATACAATCTGTAATGTTTCCTAAACTTTCACCAAGAATTTCCATTAACACGTGGCATAATACAGTGTGCGGAAAAACATAATGGCAGATGTCAGCTACCGCATTCAAGTAAGACCTAATGCTCTGCAATGGCTGGTTATCTTTAATTTTACTTTTACATTGTTTTGTTCACCTTACAAAATATATCTCTATCCTCAAACATAAAATTATCTTCTATTGTTTCTTTTTATTTTTGAGAGATTGAACCATTTATCTTTTTTATAAGAAAGTTGTTATGAATTGTATTCAGTCATAATAAATATATAGAGTATATTTATTTATTTGTTAGTTTATTTTTGATTATAAAATTCCCAGGCATGCAAAAAGGCATAAAGAATGATATAATGAATACTTGTGTAGCAGTCCCAAAAAATAAAACGTTACAATACAAGAAATGTTTCCCTAGTCTGGAACCACCTACTCCTTATCTACTACCTCTAAGAGGTAGGCATCTTGAATTTCAAAACTTAAAATACAGGTCTTTATATTTTTACTGTGAATGGTATGATGCTCCATGTGTTTATCTGTCCTACAATTTTCCCTGTCAATAGTGTGCTTGTGAGTTCTATATTAAATTTTTTCGGGGACCACCATGATAAACAAGCAAACAAAAACTTGGGGTGAGTGGCAAACTCAGCTTCCTGATGTGGAAGTCTTTGATTGATTAAGGCTTGATTGTTTAATGTACTATGTTGTTAATTAGCATAAATGTCCCATTTGTTCCTGAGACACATTTATTCTCCAATTTTTGAATACTGTTTTGTACACGCATATGATACATGGGCATATTTTTATCCTATTGGTTCAATTCTCTATAAACTCACACATTTATTTTGTTTGTCAATCTATCAACTAAGAATGATGTTTTTAAATTTTCTGCATCCAAGTATATACAATTTCCTCATTTTAACTTAACTTCATTAATTTCTTCTTGTAATTCTTTCATTTTTTGCTTTATGTCCTAAGTTTGTGTTATTAGGTTTAAAGTAATTTAGGATTATTATATTATGCCTTCTTGGTGAATTTAACTACTTAATTATTATATTGTGTTCCCCTTTATCTTTAGCATTTTTTTAACCTTTGAGTGTATTTTATTCAATAGTTATATAGCTGTACATAATTTTCATAAACTTTCATTTTTAATATATTTCTGGGTCTTTATGTTTTAGATATGTCTCTTTAAATAATAGAGCTAGAATATTTTAACATAATCTGAAAATATCTATTTTTAACAGATAAATTGAATTACTTTATATTTATTGTATTTATGAAAATACTTTCCCTTATTGCTAATAGCTACTAGCTTTCAATTTGTCCTGCTTTTTCATCTTTTTTTTTTAATACACAGTGCCTTCTTTCAGAATGTTTGAGATAGTTTTACATTATATGTTTTCCTCTGCTGATTCGGATTTTTACACCTGGATTCTTTTCTTTAGCAGTCACGCCTAAACATTGAATTTAACATGCATATTTAACAAAATCTGAAGTTAATGAATATCTCTACACTGCTTCTAAACAATTCAGTATGCTTTGACGTCCATTACTTCCTTCCAATTTACATAGTATTGTTTTCCAGTATTTTAGTTCTACCAGAACAACCTTGGTTTTTACCTCCCAGGTTACTATTAATGCTGTTGCATCATGCAATTATCATTTGCTTAGATTCACCAACACATTTATGATTTCCTTTGATCACCATCTTCTTTCATTGTACTTTTTCTTTATGGTTCAGTTTCCTTCCAGAAGTTCCTTTATTGAATCTCTGTTGGTGGTAAATTCTCAGTTTTTGTTTTTCTGAAATGTCATTATTTTACTTCCTTTCCAGGTGAAAGTTTATCTTAGTCCATGATTCTAGATTAACAGTTCTGAACAGGTCAGAACTGTGTATCACTATCCCATTGTCTTCTGGCTTCTCTTCTTATTGTTCAAAAGTTTGTTTTAGTCTGTTTGTCCTTCCTACGATATGTCTGGTTTGTGACAGAGACAGTTAACCATCGGGTTCCTGAGTCATCTCATACTCAAGAGTCTGCAACTTAATGCCCAATCCTCTATCCGTTTACAGACAAATCACTGCTACCTAATCCCTCTGAAACCCTGTAGGTTTCTAAGTGATTTAACCCCAAAATCCGTGGAAAGTTTTGTTAATAACCCTTTCCAACTTCAACTCCACCGGTTGCCTCTCACAGAATGCCCCCTTCATTAACAGTGAGTGAGTTGAAATATCTTTAGATCAAAAAGCTCAGAGAGGTCAGGTGTAGTCTTTCCATTGAACATCAGGCTGGGAATGAGCATCCCTCTGAAAATGTGACAGTCAGGCCACCAAGATGCTTTGACCATTTGGCTATTGGAGAAGCCTGGAAAATAACTCATCATCTTTACTTAGGGCATGATTCACCAGCTACATCAAGAGAGGACCAAGTTAGACTAAAATGCCCCTTGAACCCTTTATTTATTATTTTGTTTTATTATATTATATTTTTTATTTTATTTTATTTTATTTTATTTTATTTTATTTTATTTTATTTTATTTTAAGTAGGCCCCATGCCCAGTGTAGAGCCCAACGTGGGGCTTGAACTCATGACAGTGAGATCCAGACCCTGAGATCATGACCTGAGCTGAAATCAAGAGTCAGATGCTTAGCCGACTGAGCCACCCAGGCACCCCATCCTTGAACACTTTAAAAGAACTGGGTATGCAACCAGGAGGTTTGGGCACCATAGAAAGAACTGACAGGGCTTCTCTGTGTGTAATATATAGAGAACTTAGGCATTTACTTTCTGAATCATGTTATATTCTGTGTAGGTGGAGAAATGAGTAATGCTGCAATTTCTCATGAGTGTTAAACAGGGAGGAAGAATACATACCTCAATTGACAACATAAGATTATTTTGAACCTGGACTCTTCAAAACTCCTCCTGTTGTTTCCAGAACAGTGTGTTTAAACTGTGTGCCTGTGTGGGTGGAGGTGTGTAGAGATGACTTGGGGCATCTCACAACTTCCATCTCCTTTCAGTCTGTCCTTTATGATCTCTAGCTCTCAAGTGACTAAACTGGCTTTCCTCAATAATCATGTGCCATTCAGGGAATCCATAAGACTTCCAAGAAGCCTATAAATTGCCTGAGCTATGGAGGTGCTGTTTTTAACACTGCAACTATACTTAGGCCAGGGTAACACCACCTCATAGAGAAAGAAGCCTCCCTTCCTTGGAAGGGGATCTAGACTCCAGAAGTGAGCCTCAACAGATTGATAAAGTTTATGTCAGTCGGGAGCAGAATGCTTCTTCCTGCTGCCATGACCTCATATATCTCCCCTCAGGGAAATGGTAGTTCTGATCCAACTTACTGCCAGCAAGTCATGCCATCCGAACAAGACTTTTCCTCAGCATCACCCACCCCTGGCCAACCACAGTCTATTGCACATCTTGTCCCCTCTCCTCACTGGTACAAATGATACCAGCTTTACATTTCTAGGTGGGGCCTTCACCTGTTTCTTGGGGTCCCTCTATGCTGCTTCTCTTTAGCTTGAGCCTTTGTCTAAACTTTCTTCCCATTATGGGGATCAGATTTTATCATTTGCCCACAGGTCTCCTCCTCACCCCCGGAGCATCTGTCATTTCCACCTATCCACTCTGACCCTTCCAATCTCTATTGGTTCATTTGTTTAAATTGTTTGCCTTTGATTATTTGCATATCATATTGTTTGGGGAGAGGGAATAAGGAATGATTCATTAATTTCCATAAAAATGTTTTTTGTTTGTTCTCCATGATGTTTACTATTTGTATTATTGTTATCTGAAACACATGAGTCTTTAAAGTTTTTTTCAGTAGCTTAAATAAACAACATCATTGTCAGAGTGAGACTTCTTTAACACTAAGCTGCATGAAATGATATTGAAAAATGACCTGTCAGCTCTCTGAGCAGGGCAAATGCCTGAGAGTTTTATCACGGACATCGAGAAAGAGAAGTGGAAGTTAGGCCTAACGTCAAATCAATGTCAAAGTAAACCAAAGCAATTGACTGAATGGAGGCATTTTATAGGACCTGCATTAATAAATAAAGGAGATATTGTAGTTTTAAGAGATCTAAAATGGAATTCTTTGAGAATTAAAAATATAGCTTGAACTATTTTTTTCTTTTGTTTTGTTTTGTTTTTTTCCTCTCCCAGGCTAATGAGTACCCAATTGGAATTTTGTGGCACACTTACAAAGTAAAAACGGAATTCCATGAATTATGCACAATGTTCTTAACTGCACATAGTCTCTGTCACTACAACCATTGTCACCCACCCTCACATCTTGTCTCTCTATCCAAAAAAAGAGAATATCCATGCTGTTAGACATGTTGTATCGAATTACAGGGTAGAAGTATGAAGAATATCCAACTCTCTACATTTAAAACTGAAGCACTAAAATTGCACATTGAATGTATTGTTCATATGAAAAACACTAAATTTCCTTTGATTTTTACAATAGTTTATGCTGCTTGGAAATTATGGGCTGGCATTTCAAAGTAACATTTTACAAGAGGAGAATGGATATTTTATTTTATTTTATTTATTTATTTATTTTTAAAGATTTTATTTATTTATTTGAGAGAGAGAGAATGAGAGACAGAGAGCACGAGCGGGAAGAGGGTCAGAGGGAGAAGCAGACCCCCCCGCTGAGCAGGGAGCCCGATGCGGGACTCGATCCCGGGACTCCAGGATCATGACCTGAGCCGAAGGCAGTCGCTTAACCAACTGAGCCACCCAGGCGCCCGAGAATGGATATTTTAGAAGAATATTTCTTTTGGCATACACTGTGTCAGAATGGATTTTTTTTTTTTTTTTCAAATGGTGAAAATCCCTATAAGGCAGGATTCTGTCTTTGAAGGCAGAGGAGACAGGTTGGAAAATATTTTGTGACTTAAATACATCTTCTATATCTTAACTCCCAATTGTTTCTTTGTAGAATGGTCTCAGAAAGACTGATTTTACTGCTACTGAAAACTGTCTGAAGGTGAGAAACAGTTTCAGTAAGAAAAGCAGAGAGGAAACAAAGCTAAGATACCAAAGTGAATGCCATGAATCCTGACTAGAACACAGTATGGATAAATTAACTGGTTCCACTTTATTAAGTTACATTGAAGTAGACGTTTGTGGGACTCTACTGTACATAAAGGTCAAAGTGGTATGTGTTGTTTTTTTTTTTCCAGAATTATTGGAATCCTCATATAGTTTTTTTTTTAATTATGTTATGTTAATCACCATACATTACATCATTAGTTTTTGATGTAGTGTTCCATGATTCATTGTTTGCGTATAACACCCAGTGCTCCATTCAATACGTGCCCTCTTTAATACCCATCACCAGGCTAATCCAACCCCCCACCCCCTCCCCTCTAGAACCGTCAGTTTGTTTCTCAGAGTCCATAGTCTCTCATGATTCATCTCCCCCTCCGATTTCCCCCCCTTCATTTTCCCCTTCCTGCTGCTTCTTTTTTTTTTTTCTTAACATATATTGCAACGACGTGGATGGAACTGGAGGATATTATGCTGAGCGAAATAAGTCAATCTGTCCTTTTTTTTTTTTTTTTAAGATTTTATTTATTTATTTGACAGAGAGAGAGACAGCGAGAGAGGGAACACAAGCAGGGGAGTGGGAGAGTGGAGTGGAGAAGCAGGCTTCCTGCCAAGCAGGGAGCCTGATGCGGGGCTCGATCCCAGGATCCTGGGATCATGACCTGAGCTGAAGGCAGACGCTTAACGACTGAGCCACCCAGGCGCCCCTGTCCTTTCTTATAATAAATCTTCTCTACTCTTAATCTTGTTGAAGTTCATTTCTCATACTTGTAATCAACAGAATTGCACAAACAATTGTGATTAACATAACATTAACATAACAATAAAAAATTTTAGAAAAGGACAGACATTTCATGAAACCAAAGAGAAAAGAACTAAAGTCTCAAAATGAGAGATTGCAATCAGGAATTGGATAACCTTTAGAAATGTTGTAGCCTACCTCTCTATACTTGTTACATTATTGTACCCTTAAAGGTTGACTATTTTTTTTAAGATTTTACTTATTTATTTGAGAAAGAGAGTGGGGGAGGAGCAAAGGGAGGGACAAGCAGACTCCCCACTGAGTTGGGGAGCTGGATGAGGGGCTCTATCTGAGATCATGAACTGAACTGAAGTCAGATACTTAACCAACTGAGTCCCCCAGGCGCCCCTCGTTGACTATTTCTTTTTCTTGGCCGTTTGGGCTGGCTTACATTTGCTTATTCATCCTTAAAAGATAAAAAGAAAAAAATCAGTTTACTTGAACTAGAATTCTTTACTTTTTAAATTATAGATTTTCAGGGGAGAGAAACTGAGGGGAAAGAAGTTTGGGTCAAGTATACAATAAGAATTCAATAAAGTGTGGACATAGAGGGTAGGTTATGTACTTTAAACATAATTCCCTAGTTGCTTCCTTTCTATGTTTTTGAGGAGGAAAATTACAGGGTCGTAATAAGCTAGGCTGATAACATAAAGGAAGTCTTCTACTCTCTTTTCTTATTCCAGTGTCTTCTCTGTGTCTCAGAATATAGGAGGTGTAATATTTGTCTCACATCTACTTTGACCCTTTCCCCCCATGTTTTCTGTGCTGTATTTGTGGGAATCTTTCTTCATATTGTTTCTGAAAAATCTTTTTTTTTTTAATGTGACTACTTCCCAAATTAACCATAATTACATTGAATCATATTTCTGCATTCTATTGGTAGTATATTTATCCTGAATATGCTATTCATAATTTTGCTAAGATATTATTCACATACCATGAGAAAACTATGGACTCTGAGAAACAAACTGAGGGTTCTAGAGGGGAGGGGCGTGAGGGGATGGGTTAGCCTGGTGATGGGTATTAAAGAGGGCACGTTCTGCATGGAGCACTGGGTGTTATACGCAAACAACGAATCATGGAACACTACATCAAAAACTAGTGATGTAATGTATGGTGATTAACATAATAAAAAAAAGATATCATTCACATATCTATGACATTCATAAATACTATCCTTAGTTCAGCTTTTAGAGCATTACTAAATATGTTGTCCTGAATAGATATACTCAGCCATAAGTCACCAGGTTGTCCCATTTAAATTTATCAAACAGAAGCCAAGATATAATAGTTATCATTGTGTGTGTATGTGTGTGTGTGCACGTGCATGTGTGTTTGGTAGGAGATAATGTTGCATAGTGGTATGTGGGAGCTCTCAAACATGGGAGAAATGTAGTCTTTTTCTTGACTGAAATAAGGGGAAATAGAACTATACTCACATCTCTTAGAATCTTGAGGAACCCGTATAGGTTTTAAAACACCTAAGAATCAACTGAAATGGGCATAATTGTCTGTTGCAATGTCTATTTGAGCGCAGATTCACAAGTTTGAGGTTTTCATGCCTAGACTTCTATTAATTTGCTTGGCACATTATTTTCCTAGACTATAAAAAGGTTCCTACTGTCTGCTTCAATCAGCTCTCTATTTAACAGACCTGGCAGTCAACACACAGTTGAGCTAGTGAGACTCCCAAGAGGATTCTTAAGGACATCTGTTGCTAATCTCCATTCCCTCAATTTTCCGAAGATTCACTCCCTTTTCCCACCTCTCTCACTCCAGCAAATAATGTTACTTACAGCTTTCCTGAGAAATGAAGCTCATCTGACATGGATTGCCTCATCTTTGTTCTTGCTCTTATCACTTCCTACATGTGATGAGACATTAATCCAAAAAATCTGTCCTTCAATCTTTTTTTCCTGTTGCCTAATAATATGAACATACTCCTCTTTTCTATTATTTATTTATATATATATATATATATATATTTTTTTTTTTTTTTTTTTTTTTTTTTTTTTTTGAGAGAGAGAGAGTGGGTAGGGAGGGCAAGGGAGAGGGAGAGAAGAACCTTAAGCAGGCTCCATGCCCAGTGTGGAGCCTGATGTGGGGCTTGATGCAGAGCTCAGTCTTATGACTCTGAGATCATGACCCTGAGATTATGACCTGAACCAAAATCAAGAGTTGGGCACTTAACTGAGCCACCCAGGCGTTCTTAACTCCTTTCTTCTAAAAGACATTCCCATTTGATCCCTTAGGTTCCTGTTCTTTTTCCCTCCCTTCTCCACCAGACATCTTAACATAAATATCTACTTACTGCCCCCACTTCCTCATTACCCACATTTTATTTATTTTTTTAAGTAGGCTCTGTGCTCAACGTGGGGCCTAAACTCATTACCCTGAGATCAAGAGTTGCATGCCCTACTGACTGAGCCAGCCAGGCACACCCTCACTATCCACATTTTAATCAAGCCCTTACAATCCATTTTCTACACACACTACTCTTAATTTGTTTTTAGCAGGTGACTAACTGCTATTATAATTTTCTAATGCTTAGGACATAGATAAGATACATCTCAATTTTATAAGAATATTGTTTTGAGGAAAAAAACTAGTTTCCATCAAGGTTATTTAAAAATGTTTAGAATAAAATTATTATTTTATTAATTTAATTACAATATACTGTAAAAATAAAATCCAATAAGAAATCAAAATTTCTGCCTAGGTTGTGATAGTCTATTGTAGAAAAGAGTTAAAGATAAAAATATAACTAAAAACAAATATAATGGAAGCAATGAATATTGGTACTTAACAGGGTTATAATACGTACATTGAAAGACACCTGGGAGGATTAAAATTTTCCCACTTATGTTCCCTGCATGCCCTCAGTACCCACAGCTGTTTCTCTGAACCCCCTCTTGAACTTGACCACTAACTCTCCCTTCCAATAAAAATAAGTAAAAATACAATATTATATTAGGGGATATATACAATGTTATGATCTTAAATAGAGGTTTGTGTAGTTTGTTATTTTTTAAAACCACTTTATTGAGATTTGACCGACATACAAAAAGGCATGCCTGTTTAATGTATATAACTTAGTGAGTTTAGAGATAAGTGCATGCCTGCAAAACCATCACTATAATCTATACCGTTATCATATTCATCACCTTTAAAAGTTTCCTCCCATCTTCTTTATTTTATTATTATTATTATTAACACTTAGCACTTAACACTTAGCAAATTTTTTAGTATATAATACAGTATTGTTGCATAGTAGATCTCTAGGACTATTTATGTTGCATAACTAAAATTTTGTACTCTGACTAATATCTCCCCATTCCCAACTTCCCCTAACCCCTGGCAACCACCATTCTAATTTGCTTCTGTATGACTAGTTTAGATTCCTCCTGTAAGTGGTATCATACAGCATTTGTCCTTCTGTGTCTGGCTTATTGCATTTACCATAAAGTCCTTCAGGTTCATCTATGTGTCACAAATGACAGAATTTCCTTTATTTTAAATAAAAAACTGAATAATATTCCATTGCATGTCAGTACCACAACTTATTTACCCATTCATCCACTGATGGACATTTACGTTGCTTTCATGTTGTGGCTATTATGAACACTGCTGCAATAAACATGGGAATGCAGATATCTGCTGAAGATCCTGGTTTCAATTCCTTTGGAGGTAACACTCAGAAGTGGAGTTGCTGGATCACATGGTAGTTCTATTTTTAATTTTGGGGGGAACTTCCATACTGTTTTTCATAGGAGTAGTATGAATTTACGTTCCTGGCAGGAGTATACAGGGATTTCTTTTTGTCCATGTCCTCGCCAATACTTATCTTTTGTGGTTTTTTGTTTGGTTTGGTTTTGTTTTTTGATAATAGCCATCCTAACAGGTGTGAGGTGATGTCTTATTGTGGTTTTGATTTGTGAGGATGATTAGTGATATTGAGTACCTTTGCATATACCTGTCAGCCATTTATTTGTCTTTGGAGAGATGTCTATTCATTTCCTTTGATCACTTTACATTAGGATGATGATGATGAAGATGATGATTGCTATTGAGTTGTATGAGTTCCTTATATTTTAGATATTAACTCTTTTTTTAAAGATTTATTTATTTATTTTAGAGAGCGTGAGCAAGTGGGGGGAGAGGCAGACGGAGAGGGAAAGAGAATCCTTAAGCAGACTCCCCGCTGAGCATGGAGCCTGATACGGGGCTCAGTCCCAAGATCTGGGGCTCAGTCCCAGGACCCTGAGACCATGACCTGAGCCAAAACCAAGAGCTGACTCTACCTACTGAGCCACCCAGGTGCCCCTTGGATATTAACTTTTTATCAGATATATGGTTTGCAAATATTTTCTCCCTTTCCACAGGTTCCCTTTTCATTTTGTTGATTGTTTTCTTTGCTGTGCAGAAGATTTTTATTTTGATGTAGTTTCACTTGTCTATTTTTGCTTTTGTTGCCTGTGGTTCTGGTGTCATATCCAAGAAGTCACTGCCCAGACCAATGTCCAGAAGATTTATTCCTATGTTTTTTTCTAGGATTTTTATGGTTTTCTTTTATTTTACTCTACTATTTGGCTTGGGGTCCCTTCTTGAGAGTATGAAGTATCTGTAACATTTTCCTACATGAAGGTAGTGGAAGTAGAATGTAATTTATTTATTCTTAATTTTTAAAAACTACGTGATGTTTGATACATACAAAAATACATGCTAAGAAGAGATTATCTACTTACATGTAGAGAGAATAAAACACGTTGGACCATTTGACTCCAACCTCACACATGTTACTTCATGGAGTTTCCTTATGTGCACATACACGTCTGGGTTCTAAGAAGCAGACACATTAAAAAATAGATTTCACTAAGTCAGACTGAGAAAGTCAAATACCATATGATTTTACTGATACATGGAATCTAAAAAACAAAACAAAGGAATAAACAGACAAAAAACAGAATCAGACCTATAAATACTGAGAACAAATTGATGGTTGCTGGAGGGAAGGGGGGTAAGGTGATGGGTGAAATGGGTGAAGGGGAGTGAGATACAGGCTTTTGATTATGGAATGAGTAAGTCATGGGAATAAAAGGTACAACATAGAGAATATGTGTGTGTGGTGACAGATGGTAGCTGTACTTGCGGTGAGTGCAGCATAACATCTAGAGATATTGAGTCACTATGTTGTGCACCTGAAACTACTGTAACATTGTGTGTCAATGATACTCAAAAAAATTAAAAATAACTAAATAATAAAATAAAATAGATTTCATGAATCTTGGCTACTTTTGACCCTGTGAACTTATAAAGCAAGACAAATGGTTAGAATTTTGTATATTACTAAATTACTAAATTTTTGAATAGAGCAGGTCTAGCTATTAAACTATATGAGCAACTCATGATTTTTTTTGGCATACAGCAGACTGTTTTGAATTCCTATTTCAAAAGTGTTCTGAAAAATACTCAGCGACCTCAAGGGCCAGTGGCATGAAGTATGTATTAGAATAGGTTTTTGCCGGGGCGCCTGGGTGGCTCAGTCGTTAAGCGGCTGCCTTCGGCTCAGGTCATGATCCCATGGTCCTGGGATAGAGTCCCACATCGGGCTCCCTGCTCAGTGGGAAGCCTGCTTCTCCCTCTCCCACTCCCCCTGCTTGTGTTCCTGCTCTTGCTGTCTCTGTCAAATAAATAAATAAAATCTTTAAAAAAAAAAAAAAAAGAATAGGTTTTTGCCTGGACTTGTTTTTAATAAAATCTTCAAGAGATGTCCCTTGCATCTCAGAAAAACTCAGAGGAATATTTTGGTTTGTGGTGTAATGATAAAATGAAACACTGTCCCCTGTACACTATAGGGAGCAATAATACATTGGTCATAAAATATAGTTTCTCTTCCTTTATAAATATGTTTTTAATTTAACTTCTTTGTTGATTTTCATTATACGTCTGTGTAATTTGTTGGGGCTTTTTTTCTAAGCCTATTTTCATATAATTGGAGCTTTACAAGAAAAGTAATTCCAATGTAAATAACTCTAACATTAGTTTGTATTCTGTAACATTAGTAGCATATTTGTACTGTTACATTAGTAACATTTTTCTTTTGTTGCAGAGTTACTCAGATACAATCCAATAACATAAATATTTTATCCAGATAACTGAAAATGTCTGTATTACTAATGTTATCCATCTCACACTCTGGAATAATATATTGGTAATGTTTTTATTCCACTTTTAACCTTGGTTGTCAATCAGGTGGGGCATTGAGAATCTTTGAGCAACTCCGATAGCCCTATAAGCTAAAGAACACAGAAGAAGGGGGGGGAACCCATAAAATTTCTGGCTTCCATTTTTCCTCCTCTAATACTTTTGAATACTCAGCTCCAATTATTATCTATTTGGGAAAAGACCAATCAAGATTCAACTTCCTCATTTTTAGGGTGAGGATAAAGGGGTCCTGAATACCATTAGGAAGTTTACCCATCTTCCAACTAATCATTTTGCTCCCTTTGTTTTAGATCGTCTGTGCATATTGTAGATATTAAGGAAGTAAATGTTTATTTTATTTTGAGAGAGTTGAATCTATTTATTCTTCATTTATTCTTAAAATTGTATGAAAAAATAATTAGAAGTTTCCCTTTTTTTGCTTCCTAAAGCAGCTTTATCTTATAAGCCTTGAGACACCTCTTGAAGTTCACCACTTTGGCTTCCTTACCATTTGTGTCCAGTTGAGACAAAACCTTACATTTTATCATTGCTTACTGTCTAGTTAAATTTTGAGACAATCTGACCATTCATGGTTTATTGATAATTTCAAAAGAAGTTATCTCTTCAACCCACTGGTATTGTTATTTTAAAAAATCAGGTAACATTAGGGTGAAATTCAAATATTCGATGCCATGAATCATGTATTTCAGGCTTTGCCTCCAAGTTTAAAAACTGTGCTTCTCCCGGGTTTGCTGGGAATAATTATTTCATGTGAATCTTCTTTATATGTCAGACAAGACATGAAACAGCTTGTTTTTCTTGGTATAGAACTTCACAAAGTTTTTGTTTCTCCAACAGAAAGGAAAGAGGTCATTAAAATTTTCATAATAAATTGCTTCAATTTAATTGATTAATATTGTTTACAACTTAACTTCTATCCTTGTTATATTAATCATAAAGCTGTTATTAAACTCCACAAGGGAACAGTATAAATTTTAATATTTATATGAAACATGAACTTAACAAACAAGATTTCAGCTTTTCTTCAGTCAAGTAATCATTTTCTTAATGTAAATAAATGACAAGCACTTCTATAGATCTTAAAGAGAAAAAGTCATTACAGAGTCATCCCTGATATAAAATTTTCCAAGCTGCTTTCCCAAAATATTTCCCACAGAAAGATCTTTCTTTCACATCCTGGTCTCAGGTCAATCCAACATAGTTTGCTTTTGAATAAAGACAAAGACTTCTTGGAAATTTGGAGAATTGTTATTAAGATAAATATACTGTTGATGTATAGGAAACAATAAACAATTCCCTATAATTATATAAAGAATGAATGCTGCATTGGACTTTAACAGAATGCACAAATTGGTTTGGCTTTTTGAAAAGTATATAAATAAAGAGAGGCAGTTGAGTGAATATGGTCACATTGACTGTGCAGGCAGCTCTAACCCAGGGGGAAATTAAATAGGGCACATGTACAAAGGCTTACATTTTATGTAAGAAGAAGGAGAAAATTCCTTCCTTTTCAGCACATTAAACATGTTTGGCCCAGGGCAAGGCGAGAGGATTATACGCTTGGTCTTTCCCCTCATAAACAGAAGTCTTGCTATTTCACCTCTATAGCAGTTTTCTAGGCTATGTCTTTACAATTTTTGAAATGGAAAGGAAAGATTTCTGATGTGCCCCTGCAAGCAGGAGAATTGTTTGGTTTTTTTTTTTTTTTTTTTTTTTTTTTCCAGGAGCATAGTGTATTATCCATTTGGTGTGAGGGTTAGAGAAACCGAAAGGGTCATTTCTTAGTGCAGAGGGGAGCAAGGGCTCCTAAGTCTGTACAAATAAGCTCCGTTTTCAACATTGATAGAGATAATCAGTAACTCATAAATCTTCAGAAAATATTTCAACCAGAAATGGATGTCTCATCTTTTTCTATTTTGTTACTTTAACTGAATATTCTCAGAATGGTCCATGTTATTAACTCTCTGTTCATCAAGGCATTATCTTTATGAAGCTTTCCTCTAATAGAAATCTCATTTTGTTTTTCCATTCAACCAGATGAAGGGGCATCCCAGCTCATCAGAAAGCAACTACTGGGTGTCTGTTCTGCACCAGATGAAGTCTAGGTATGATTCCTAAACAGTACAATGTTACTATGTAAGGGAGACAGTACCAAAGATCCTGAAGACGCTGGCAAACATGTAAGATAGTCTATGCCAATTATGCAAGTTCTATCTATTTTTAAGTGTTGTATTGTGTGATATAAATATATGACCATATGTTACAAAACCAAAAATCAGTACCCTTGTTCCAGTAAATTATTTTGTTTAGTTACTGGGTGTAAGAAACTGTCTGGAAAAGGTAGTTTAAGTACTTCAGGAAGTTTTAAGAGCTTTTGGGGAGAGCAAACATATTTGAAATTAGATTTGTCCCACAAAACCTGAGATATAAATGTATTTTGGAAATTCAAATATAACAGAGAATGATGAAAACTGGAACCTTACTACTCAGGACTTTATATTCATGAGCCAACATAAAAGATTTTTTTTTCATTTGTCCCCGTGTTAGTGAAAAATTTATCATGGATCGACATTTGAGAAAATGGTGTTGGAAGTAATGCAAAATGACTTTATAGACACGATGAGCTGGATTTCTTCAGCAAAGTGGATTTTGGTGAACAGGAGGGATTAGAAAACATTTTAGGTCAGGGAAATGAAATGTTTGAAGAAATAGAATCTAGCACATTTGTAGAACTATGATGAAGGTCAAACCATTGAAGTAAAAAGTACATGTTGATTAGTGGACATGAGGAATCATCAGCAAAATGAAGCCAGGATTATGGAAGGCTTGAAAACCAGACAGAGTCTGGGCATGATGGATTATCTGGATTATTTATACACTCCTATTGCAGTAAGGCATAGAGTCAATTATAAGATGATTATGATGACTGTATTCCTTTAAAAGTTTATATTGATAGATGAGTGTACTTCACGGTGACTATACTTTGATACTGTTCTAAAATTTGAGTTCCCCTTTTTCCTGAATCATTTAAAATACATAAAATAACTTCTCCTCCTTCTCTTCCTTGTCCTCCTCCTCTCTCCTAGATTCTGTTTTTCTCTTTCTCTCCACATACACATATACACACTACGTACATATCCATACACACCCATATTGTGATCAAACGACAGAATATACAGAAATCAATTGATTACTTTTGCAGTATTCCTTTTATTTTCCTGTGATACTGTAGTTTTCACCTTGTTCTTATGCCCTGAAAATATTTTTGAATAATAAAGCAAAACCAAATCCCACCCTAATTTATTGGAAGGTAGTGGAAAAAAACTAATATGTATTAAGCAAAAACTACTTATAATCACTCTTTTGGATGCTAACATGCACACATCCATTTAATCTTCTATGAAACCATAGTACAAGATTATTTCCATGTTACAGATGACAATATTGAAAATCAGAGAGGTCAATCAACTTCCCAAGAGCACACAGCAGGTTAATGTGAGAAACTGGATATGAACCCAGGTTTTTCTGGCTCCAAAACTATCATTCACACCTCTGTATAACTCTTTACCCAGACAAAATATTGCCACCATAGAGTTAGTGATCTAGAAGATTAAAATTAAATTGATCTTTTCAATACCACATTTGTTTGACATAATTCAGTGAAGTGTGTTTTTCTGTTTTACCTTTCAGTTATGGACCATGAAACAGTCACTTTCAATTGTTTTAATGGGAAAAAAAACACCCCAGCAACTGATTAGAGTCTTTATTTGTTCATAAGAAGCTGTAAGATAAGTTAGGAATCATGGATCTCATGCCAACTCTTTGTAGTCAAAAGAGAAAATAAACTACAGGCAGTTTTCCTGATAAGAAAAAGTGAAAACACTGATTCTGGCAGAAAAAAAAAGTTAGCAAAATGTAATTAGCCTTTTTTTCTTTATGACTCTCTACTATCTACATTCTTATTCCTAATTTTTTTCTGTTATCTGAATAGTGGAAGATACCAATGGAAAATCGCAATCTAATCACATGCTAATCTCATAACCTGGTCCCTGAGCTGTGAATTTTCTGAATCATAAATGCTTCCCTCATCTACTTTGTCCCTATGTATCAGCCACTCCTCGCTACCTGATAGTTTATTAAGGAAAAGAAAAAACAAAGCTTTGCGTAGCTCTTTGGTTCTATGCAGTAGTTCTCGTTCTTGCCTGATTGACCTGCCCCAGTTACTTCCATTGCTTTTGTTGAAGAGATGATATCACCTAGTATTTGTTCAGGCCTTGCTATATGGGAGGCCCAGCTTGAAGCACATTACAGGTGATGGCTTACTTATTCCTATATTTCACCCTATGAGTCCACTTCTCTTGCAGATGTAAACCCTGAAGCAGAAAGTGGTTATGGAGAAGGAATTTGAACCCGGATACTCTGACTATTGGGGCCAAACACTTAAACCCAACATTGTAGCACTCAATGTCAACAAGGAACTTAAGTCTCATTTTCATTCTTGTTAACAGGTAGATAATATTCCCTAACTTTCTGAATTGTCAAGATTAAATTAGATAATGTATTACGATGATTACCATAGTGCTTGACACAAAGCGTTTTCTCAGTAACTAGTAATTGCTATTAATTATAATATATTTTATTTAATGATACATTAAGCTTAGTTATATATTAAACATAAGTGAAATATGAATTATACATTAATTATTTTCTTCATTATCTTCATTTTTGTCCTGACATGCCTGTCTCCTCTTATAGGTATAGAACAGGATTTGTTCTTACTTATTTTTGCATTTAAGATGAATAGTGTCCGAAACTTAGCAGCTAGTTAACATCTATTTGTTGAACCAATTAGAAATGTACAAATTGCTTAAGTAAAGTCATGTGTTTTGAAAGTTAGTTTTGAAATTAACTTTATACTTTTCATGTTATAGTTAAACCCTTATAGAATGGAAGTATTTAAAGCCCCTTAAAATTCCTTAAGATAAGATATACCACATGTTTTATAATGAGGAATGAAGAAAGGTAAATTTGGATTATTAACTAAGAAATGCTAAAAAATTGATAAATATATAAAAATGTTTATGGTGACATTTTCTACAATAGATCTGCCTCAAAGTGAAACCTTCAGAAACTCACAGATAAAGCCTACATATGTATTTCACGGTGATTGCAAAGAAAGATCTGTTTTGTCCAATTATAACATAAGCAGCACTAAAGTGTTTTCTGGAAAGTGTTGTACTTAGGGAAGATACTGTCAAATGACGGAATACATTTAAAAACTCTGGTGCACTGGTAGCTTAACATTTAATATATGTAAATACAAATGCCATATAATTGCAATATCATAACTATTGTATAATAACATGTATTAGTGACAATTGTTTAAAGAAGTGACAGCTTTATCAACTTACAGGTGCAGAGTGAAATCAGTGAGGAAGGTCTGGAGCCTTGGAAGGACATTGGGATGCTGACCCAACATTGAAACTACTAAATAAATTCAGAAGCACCTGATATCTTTTTTCTTTTCCATCTTTTTTTTTTTTTAATTGTTGTTTGTTTGTTTTTCCTCATTTATGGTCTCATTCAAGTGTGGAATTTCTCTTTAATTCATCCTCCTCTTCCATCCCATCATTCATGATTTTTCTTAATTCTCTTGTTCTCTCCAGTGTTTCTATACTGGAAATGGCATTTGCTCATTTGCACTGTCATTTAACAAATATTTGTTGCATGCCCACTAAGTGGATGGGCTTTGGAAGAGACCCTTATGGGTTCAACTCCTGATCTGACCACATAGTAGCTGTATGATTTTTCTTTTCTAATGATCAATTATCAAACCCCGAGGTGGTTGTGTGAAAGAAATCTTGCCACATGTGAAGAAAGGCCACTCACAATAAATCTCAGAAATAGGCAGAAAACACAAATAAACAAACAGAAATGTAAGAATGCATTCTATAAATGGTACAACACAATACAGATGTTTGCAGGAAGAGAAGTAGAGAGGTATTTACCCATTTTTCAGGGATATGTGACGTTTCCTACTTCAAACCACGGTTGACAGTCTGGGTCAAAGTTTGTGCTAAGTAAGAAAGTGAGTACTCTTAAGAAATAAAGTTAAGGAACAATTTTCTATGGGAAATTAGGGTACTTCTAGTATTTAGAGTACGTAAGTCAGGATTTAGGAAAGGAGACATCATGGAACATTAGAGAACATAGCATTGAAGTCAGTATAGAGTATGTTCCTGTGTTTCCATTTCTAAATTTCATGATTCCTCTTGATTTAATTCAGTGAATCCAATTCACATAAATGGGCATTAGTGGGAAAGATAGACTCCCACTGGATTATGACAGGGAAAGGAGGAGAAGGGTGGCTTTGTTTGTAAAGTGCATGAGTACATCCAGGAATGGAAGAACTCAACAAATCTAAGAAATGAATATTGAACTTGATCACTTTACACTGTGAAATAATATTCAGTGTCCATTTTAAAATGGACCTCACAGATAGCTCTTTTGAAAAAACAGTTATTACAAACAAGCCCGACTCTCTTCCCTCCTTTACCCTTCTGCCCTCTCTCCCTCCCTCTCAAATATTTTGGCATGGACACAGACATGAGCAGCAATCATTAATTTTACAAAGGCTATTTGAACAGTGCTAGTACTTTGAACAAAATAGCATGGTGTATACTCATCTTTTTAAAAGCAAACTTTAAAGAACTTACTGAAACCCAGGAAAACACAATGACTCAATTTCACAGCTAATGAACACATATTTATAGTTAGTCACATCTTTTAATGTGAATCCCTCTATTTGCCTGAAGGCGACAGAACCTGTCGAGAAGGGCCTACTAATAAATCCTTGATACCCTGAGGAAATCTTATATTTTTATTTTGCTTTTTTTTTGTTTTGGTTCTGTGTTCAGACTGATCAGGAATATATGATTCATTGTATTATAATAATTATGTAAACCTCTGCATCTACACCTTGACTCAAAGTGAAAAAGAAAAATATAGGCTGAATGGAAAACTAAATAGGTGGTGGGGATTAAGGCATGCACTTGTCATGATGAGCACCAGGTGATGTATGGAATGTTGAATCACTATATTGTACACCTGAAACTAATATTACACTCTGTTAACTAACTGGAATTTAAATAAAAACTAAAAAAAAAAAGAAAAAAAAGGAATATAGGATTCATACATCCTTAGCATGCTCTTTATACCAATAGGGACAACACCTTTGCATATATAGAGAAAATATATTCTTTAAGAATATATCATAGAGTAGATATCACAAAAATAAAGTCATGGGAACAGTGGAGGAAGTTAAAAGTGGGCAACAATTTGGTTTTTACAGCTTCTAGTGCAATGACTGGGTTTTTCTGTACAATTTAGCCTTTTCAAAGAATGAAATATAAGAATTCTGGATGATCCTTAGAGAAAAACACCACAGATCAGATGGCTTAATCTGAACATGAGAGACACTGCCTTTGGAGAGGTAAGAACTGATCTTATTTAGAAAGATCTAGAAAAATCAAGAAAAAGAAGGAGTAGAAACAAATTACCATAATACTAGCAAGTCTACATGAAATGAGGAAGATGAGATATTGGGTCCATGGGATCAGTGGAAGCATGTGGTATGAATCCTGGCAATAGTTTTAGTAGGTTGATGTATATGATTAAATAAACACGAATTATGTTCAAAGACAAATATACTGGGAGAAAATAATATTTGTGATATACATATCAAAGTATGAATATGCATAATATAAAGAACTTTGCATATAATACAGTGGATTAGGACACAAACTCTGCAACTACCTCAAACTCCTGCTGAAGTTTGAATCCTAGTATGGTTACTTACCAGCTGTGTGACCTTGGAAAAGTGTTTTAACCTCCTGGGCCCAGTCGGTGTTCCCAGTGATAACAATATATTCATATATGAATAGCTTGCAAATATTCAAATAATTTATTCAAATAGAGTTTTGAAACTTACCTATTTATTTATTTATCTTTTTTTTTGAGAGAGAGTGCTTGTGAAGGTGGAGAGGCAGAAGGAGAGAATCTTTTTTTTTTTTTCCCTTTGCGGGGAGGGGCAGAGGGAGAGGGAGAGAGAGAATCTTAAGCAGGCTCCACACTCAGTGTGGAGCCGACATGGGGCTCAATCTCATGACCTTGAAATCAAGATCTGAGCCGAAATCAAGAGTTGGAGGCTTAACTGACTGAGACACCCAGGTGCGCTGAAACTTATTTATTATGTATAAAAACCAAGTTTCTCTAGAATGAAGTTGGTGGTGGCAAAAGACTTATTTATAGTTCACTAAGATGGTTAGGACTTAAGATCATATGAAATATTATAAAATTAACCTTCAAGGAAAGAGACCTACCTCCTACCAGTTTCCTTTTATTTAAAACAAATAAACAAACACCACCCAAACAAACAACAGTTGCTCATCTGTTTCATTTTTAATGGCAAAGTCAATATATGGTAATTTGTGATCTATATAATAGGTTCTAATTCTTTTGATTAGTCAAAAATTAGTTTAGGGACATGGGGCACCTGAGTGGCTCAGTCGGTTAAGCATCCAACTCAATTTTGGCTCAAGTTATTATCTCAGGGTCTTAGGATTGAACCCTGAGTGGGGCTCCACGTGGAGTCTACTTGAGATTCTCTCTCACTGTCTCCCTCTGTCCCTCCTTCTGTGCACTCTCTCTCAAATAAATAAATAAATCTTTAAAAAAAAAGTTAGTTTATTTCCTGGAGTCCAGAGTCTCTCATGGTTTGTCTCCCTCTCTGATTTCTTCCCATTCAGTAGGAAAAAAAAAAAGTTAGTTTGGGGCAGTTCATTGGTAATATGTTCAGTCTCTGGGTCATGTTTTGGTTTTGAAACATAAGTGACACATTTCGATCTCTCAATTAGTCAGTTGCAGAAAAATTCTCCACATTGAATACCCTTTGAATACCCTTTTATGTGTTTGTTTTTTAGAAAAAAGTGCTTTAAACTGATGCACAGAACATTCTTAAAACCCATAGATTTGTATAATGGAGTATATTTCCCATTTTGATGATGTATTTCTTGGAATATGTAGTTTTTATGGAACATGTCCTATGACGTAAGAATATTCTTTAAATAACAACTTCAATAATCCCTTAAAGTTTCAGTGGAAATGTGCCATAATATGTGGTTTTATTGATATTAATTACATTTGCAAACATTCGTTTATAACTTTTTTCTCATGAAAGTCAAATTTTGAGTGTCACAAATTGATGCAGTTTGATTAGTCTCTTTGGGACCGAAGGAGTATGTTCTGGGCCTTCAGCTGTGCTGGGACCAGAACTTTCTCTGGGGAGAAAATTAGTTTGGCTTATGTAGGAAATTTCATAAAGAAGAATTTGTTATTCAAAAGAAGGTTTTGTTTAGAAGCAGTGCTTCATAAAACCAGGGAAATAGTTGTTTACCAAGAAATGGAATTTGGGGAGCTAGTTTATGTTTATGAAGTAAACAAAGATATGCACTTTCTCTCTTCATTCTTTCACTCTACTTCTTTGCCATGTTACTTGATTTTCTACTTATGCAAATTAGATTACCAGGGACAAAAATGTGATTTTAATTAAATTTGAGCTTTTGGTCCATTTTGATTCTCTTAGGATTTGAATAATCAGCATTCCTTTTTTTTTTTTTTTTTTTTTTTTTAAAGATTTTTTTTATTTATTTGACAGAGAGAGACACAGCGAGAGAGGGAACACAAGCAGGGGGAGTGGGAGAGGGAGAAGCAGGCTTCCTGCCGAGCAGGGAGCCCGATGTGGGACTCGATCCCAGGACCCTGGGATCATGACCTGAGCCGAAGGCAGACGCTTAACGACTGAGCCACCCAGGCGCCCCTCAGCATTCCTTTTTTATGGCAATTCTCTTGTGCCATGACAGCTGACATGTCTAAACCTTGTCAGTCATTTTCTCCAAGTCCTTTGAGAGTTTTCAAGTCTATGTAACAGATGATTTCTCTCATCATCAATGAGAGGCAAGAGGGGTCCTAATGGCAACTTCCTATTAGCCTTATCTTTAGTGTGTCAGTAAAGTGCAGTTCAAACAATAGTCTTAAAGTCAGATTTTTGTAAGTGTCTCATTTACTAGCTGCATGGACTTAAGACAATTCCCAGAGATTCAGTTTTCTTAGTCAACACAAATGATAATATCTCTTAGAACGATGATGAAGATGATGTGAAAAGACATATGTATAAAGACCTAGCCCAGCTTCTGACCCATAGTGATATTCAACAAATGTACTTATATTTCCCCTTTTCTATTTCCTTTCCTTTCTTGCTCTCAAACTATAGAAGTTTACTAAAATAAATTGCATTAATAGTCAATATTTTCTATTTGGTAGAAAAATTCATACATGCCTTCTCCAACTACTTTCAATGGAAAATATATTGAGAGAGAAAAGAGACTTGATCTAATTGTGAATGTTAAATTATTTCACGTTCATGTGAGTGAGGAGAAATTTGTAAACTTGCTCAAAATGCATTTGTTGTATTTCTGAGTATAATTTTAAAATATTTTAATAGCTTTCCATTTTCCATCAATTTTATTGTGTAAATGACTTCTAGTTGTTTTGATGTCAACTCACTTTCCATTTCTTTCCTGCCACTTATTTTGACTTAATTGTGGACTTGTCTCAATAATGTGTTTATTTGGAATACTTACTTGATAATGCTATTTTAATGATAATGATACAGTTTCATAGAGACTGTTGGTAGGTAGGCATGAGGGAATTCAGGAGAACATATGTAGAATAGCAAAATATTTTAGTAAAGAAAAACCAGGCTAATGATATAGATTTTCTCTGATGAAGGCAAATTAGTGGGAGGGGAAGAAATCTCCTTCATTCACATTTAAGATTCACTTGATCTAAATTCCCAGGTTTGCTTAAGCGCTAAGAATATGGGAAGAAATAATAATATGGGAAGAAATAAGTAAGTTAGCTTAAGCGCTAAGAATATGGGAAGAAATAAGTAAACTAGCTCTAGCATACTTCTATTTAAAATGCCATCAGGACCCATCTCCTCATAGATCCTCTAGAAGCAAAAAAGATGAACTGATGTATTCTTTGTTAATTCATTCACTCAGTATTTACTGAGCCCCAGTTATGTGCCTGACTCTTTTGGGATACTTTGGATACAGCAGTGTCCCAAACAAAATATAATCCCTGGCCCAATGGAGCTTACATTTTACAGGAAGCTTTGGTTAGACAAGCAATAGGTACTAAACATAATAAATCAAGTATACACTTTGCTTGTTAGGTGATAAAAGCTTGAAAAAAGAAAGAAGATCAAGTAAGAGAGCACTCAAAATGCTGTGAAAGAGTGTTTGTTGCATTTGCCCTACTGATGTGAATTTAAGATTATACCAAACAATAGACCAAATGTCAGCAAATTAGACCGGAACTAGGAGAACACAGTTCAAATACCATGAGAAAATGGTTCCTTAGTGTATCAGTCAATGTCCTTAGGTGAAAATAGGTAGAAATTTATTAAAGCTCATTAGGTAGTTCAAAGTATCTTCTGGAGAGCCAGTGACTAAGCATGAACAATCCCCAACAAGGCCATGCGAACTGTTACAGAGAAGAAATCACTCTCATCCCCAACCTACACCAACAGCATAGTTCTGAGTCAACATGTTTTGTACCAACAATGCCAAAAATGGTCACACAACAAACTTCTACCACTGCTGCTCTCAAAGGGTCTTACCCCTTCGCCACGTTGCTCACTAAAAGGTGGATTCTGCACATGCCTACTTCTTGTTCTTCTTAGAGAGATTCTTCTTGTTCCTTCTAGTTGCCTCACATAGATATGTCTAATTGGCAGAATCTAAGGTACCTGATGCCCTAGCAGTGGGAAAAGCTGGCACAATGAGTCATGGGATTGGCTTTAGAAGGATAGGACTCACAGTGTGGCAAATTCCCTGAATACCCGAAAGATATTCAAGTGATTTGGGACAACCCAAGCCCGACAAATATAGATTGCAGCTAAGAATCATTGATTAGCTTCTGAGCCATATAATCTTATTTTTATGCTTTACCTTACTTTTAATTATTGATTTTTTTTTTTTCTCAAACAGACTAACAAGAGTGTTGCTCTGTGTCTTTCAGTAGCAGGGTTTTGGAGCATTTTAGTGTTCCAAGCAACATGGATTTTTCTTTCGAATAGGTTAGACAGAAAATCAGTTGATGTTTTTGATAATGGTTTTCATGGTGATTATATTTGAATATCTGCTAAAAGGTGAGAGAAGCTTTCTTTATTTTTTTTTTTAGATTTTATTTATTTATTTATTTGAGAGAGAGAATGAGAGAGAGAGAGAGAGAGAACATGAGATGGGGGAGGGTCAGAGGGAGAAGCAGACTCCCCGCTGAGCGGGGAGCCCGATGCGGGACTCGATCCCCGGACTCCAGGATCATGACCTGAGCCGAAGGCAGTCGCTTAACCAACTGAGCCACCCAGGTGCCCCGAGAAGCTATCTTAAAGACTACAAGCCAGTTGTAGTTTTAAACACAAAACTAAATTTTGGCATGCTATGGGAAGTCGATACTCTGATTTAGCAATCTCTCTTTTAATATATTTATTCCTTCCTAGAAACAGGCTAAAAAATATATTCCGCTCTCCCTCACAACTGGTAAGATTAGATGATTATTGACTGAAATATTATCTTTGAAAAAGTATATGCAACTATTGTGAAAATCACAGTTGTAGAATTATGCACATACCAGGCACATCAATGTAGGGATTTTAGTTATGATTTATGAACTATATATTTTAACTTATGGATGAAATATTTTTTCTGCTTAGCTTTTTTCCCCTCCTTCCTTAACTTAAATCTAATTTTAATAGTTCTCATCTATACTTATCAAGAATTCTTAAATATGTACATTATTCATTTGAATACTTTCTGTATATTTTTAAAGAAGTCAAGTGCATGTAAATAATGGGTTGTTCCACCATGTTTTTTTTGTTTTTTACCTCATTTAAGCAAAACAGAAGTGAACCAAGAACTCTAGTGAAATATCTTTCCTGAAGAAAGATGTTTCAGAACAGAGTTTTTGTTTTTTAGGTCATCATTAAAGAAAGGTAGGAGATGAGGCTGAAATCATGTCAGAATTAGAAGGGGGGCGCATATGTGAGCATGTTGAAGAACTGCTGGTAGATTGTATTAGCGGCAGGAAGAAACTGGACTAAAATGAATACACTGAAGGATGGAGGGCACGGGCTTGTTGGAGACACATTCTTCCTTTCAGGATCATTTCCAGACTCAAGCCATCGAAGGGTGCTAAAGTTTCCTTCACTCCCTGGATTATTCTGACCACCCACCTGATTGTGCAGGAAGAATTCTAATTGTGGCCTCTGTGAGACTGTAAAGCAAATGTTACTTACTTCCGTAAGCTTATTACTGGGTGTTTCTATGCAAAGCTGGCAGAAAATTGGGCCACGCACGAGCTCCTTTTGAATTAGTCAGCCAGACTACAACTTACCGCAATTGAAAAGGCCTTGTAACAGTTGCCAAGGATGTTTGGACAAGCCAGATTTCCACAGCTTCCCACAGGGGAATCCTGACACATTTGTCACTTCCTAAATCAATCAGTGGCCTCGTTGTTTTGCTGACTTTACCAACGGCAGGTCTACTCTCCCTAGAGATACTGAGAGCCTGGCGAGGAGGCTGGGCAATCTGCAGAAATAGGTACCACAGCCAGGGCTGTCAAGCTGCGTGAGTTCTCCCTTGAGCTGAGAAACTTCAAACACTATCATGATGCAATTCCTTGGACTATAAGCAGAGGAATTTTCAAAATAAAGCTTCCTTGTATGCTTAGCAGTATAACAGAGATTAATCTGATCATTACCTGAAGAATAGAACAGAAGGGAGAGCCTGGCCTAGCACACCTTTATGTCAAACACGACAACAAAATAAAACAACAATCGATTTGGAACACGCTTTATCGTTTTTACTGCTTTCTCACATGTATTAGCTCACTTGACTATAACAGCCCCGTGAGACAAGACAATGTAGCATGTGGCTGAACACAGGATTGGGAATTCTAAGATGTGGATCCAAGCCATAATTAAATATGTGTGTCATTTGCATCTGAGTGCCATTGTGTACAAGATGTGAGGATGAGTGAGATGAAGAGTGAGCAAGTGCTTTGTAAAGGCCCTGTAGGTACAGAGCAATTATGTTATTATTCAAGTGGACAATACCCTAGTAAGCAGGGTTGTATAGTATTATTTAGATGACCTAGAACACCAGTAAAGGTTCCCAAAAATAGATGAAGAAGGAAACCCAGTAAAAACTAGACCCCTGTGGGCAAGCAAGTTGAGGATTTGGACTATTCTTATTCGGGCTTTATAGGAAAAGATGACCCTTGAAACCTGGAGAAAACTAGGACATCTGGATTATATAAGCAATTCTTTGAAAGGCAGCTATTACTTTTGGTCAGATAACACTAGAGGGAAGTTTTTATAATTCTGTCATATGTGGAACAAACAGTACCTGTCCAGGTACTGGGAATTGAATGATGTTCCTTATTTGTCGAAGCAACAGCTATGAGGTAGCCATTTTGACATGACTCTGAAGCTGTGGGCATAAGTAGAAAGAGAGAGAAATTATTATCCAACAGACAATAATTTTATTTTCAGACTCTAGAGCAGTTTGTCTCAATTTCCCATGAAAATATTAAACGTGTATGCATGCATATGCACACACATCACAAATGCAAAAAAAAAAAAAATGCTTACTATAGGGCAAGTCTCAGGAATTTGGATGAAATTGTGAACAACACTATTGAAGCTGCTCTAATTTTAAATTCCCTCTCGCAGCTGCAACATCCTGCCCTATTCTCTATGAACACAACACATTGATTTAAATAAAAATAGTTATCTGCATCATGCTTCCCTTTACCAGCTGCAGGACTTTCATAAGCCTTTGATTTACTCTCTATTAGAGGTATAGAAATAAAGTCATTTTAAGATTAAAATAGTAATGTCTCTTAGTCCAGTCCCTAGATCCTGTCAAATTTAACCTAACATCAATTAATGTGGCTGGTTTTGTATTTAACAAAGGAATGAATCTGGTCCTTTCTGTAAAGTAAAGAGGAAACCTTTTTGAACGTGTCCTTTTTCTCTGTTGTTCACAGATTTTGTGCTGGGGGTATAGTGGCATCTTTTGCAGTAGTTCCTGAAAACCCCATGGTCTTCCCTCTCTTTTTGTACTTACAAAGCTTCTCCCTGTTCCTCCTACACATTATTGGAAACCCTGTCTTGCTAATACTTTTTATCTCCTATCTGCCCCTTGCCCAGATGGTACACAGAGACAGAAGTCATTTTAGGAGCCCCTCCTTGGTGCTCTCAAAGCCCTATGAGCCTCACTCTGTGGTAACATGCGTTAAATCTCTGTAGGAGCAGAGCCCCCATCTGTATTTCTCCCATCATTGTATCCCCACCACAGATAGCACAGTAGATGCTTAATAAAAATAACTGCAAAAATGGAAGCTAGAAATGAGTCTATTGCCCAAGTCTATGGCTTGTCTTTTCTCGTGCCTAATGCTGTGCTAGCACAACATAGGTGCTTAGTAAGAAATATCTGTTGCAGAAGCAAATCCAGTGTACCATATTGTTTTTTACTTGTTTGTGTTGAACACAAGAGGGAGACAACTGTGAGGGCAGGAGAGAGGATACTCCCTTCACTGTTATCGTTGTCTCTAGAATAAACCTAACAGTCCCTATGGTGTTTAAAACCCATCTTGATTCAAAGCTTGCTCACCTATCCCATTTCATCTCTTGCCTTTTGCCAGACTTCTGCCCTCCCCCCCACAGCACTACCCACTGCATAGCTGCAGACCTGATGTGTCCAGCCCTCTCTTTGCCAGGCCACTGCATGTTTTCCTTCTGTCAGAAATATCTTTCATAACTTCTTCACCTTGCTTCCTCAAACTTCAGGTCTTGGGATCGACATCACTCTCCCAAAAGACTCTTTCCGAACATACCAGGCTGGTATGAGGTGAGTTTTTATGTGTTCTCATTGCCTACGGAGCTCACCCTACTTTAATAGCTATATTTTTTGTTATAAATTATGAGATTTCTGGTCCTTTAAGTCCTTTTCTACTGTATGATTTTGAAGGTCATTTCATTTAAGATAAAGCTCAAGTTTCTTAAATATGGAACACGAGGTCCTAGGGGATCAAAGCACTATTTACCATTCCAGTCTCACGTCAGCGTTGGGATCTTTCACCATAATGTGTTTTGCACTTGAAAAATTCTTCTACCTTCCCCGAAAATTCCTTCTCATCTTTTAGTTCTCTCTCGGAGCACAGAACCTCTTCAGTTCACCCACTAACTAATTAATTCCTAATTCAAAATATTTGTTGCACAAGTGAATGACCCATCACTGTGCAGCTAAGTATAATGACCAACACAAATAAGATATAGGCATACAATATTTAGTTAAATCTGTAAATGCTTTAACAAAACATTCAGCAACTATATGCTTTTAAAAACAGGTCTATTACTCTGAAGGTGCATCTTACATCTATGTGCATGTATATGACTTCTCTTTTCCTTCTCATTAGGCTCTAACAGGTAAGACCCAGGGGTTTGTTGTGTTGTTCTTGTCTTGCTTACATCAATTAAACCCTTCAGCAAGGAAATCAAGGTATTTAAAAGGGAAAATGTTGTTTAGCCCACTACAGCTGAGAGTGCAGGAGTTTAATCCTCACATCAATAAATAATCACTGCTGGGTTATATTATTCACCTGCACAGATTGTGCAAACTAGATGCTCATTGTTTTAATTAAACTCCAGAACTATTCCAAGTAAGACAGCTATAGAAAGATGTGAGGGGAGAGGAAAGTGGAAGTAGGGCATTTGAGTGTGAGCAAGAAAAAAAGTGATGGGGAACCTGAATCAATTCTATATTACATAAGAAAATCAATTTGAGAAGTCAGATTGCAGGAACTGGTTTTCACACATTTTTGTGCAGCATCTAGCCTGCTATCTGTATGCCTTAATGAGGCATGAGTCCTCCTTGTGCCCAGGGAACCTATACAGGAAGGACGAAGAGCTGCCTCATAAGCCTGCTGGGCAGATACATGAAGTATTAGGAATAGAAATTAAAATGTTATGCAGAAGGCAATGGTGAGTCAGTGAAGGGATTTTAAGGAAGAGATGAATAATATGTGATTATTTCATTTGAGTTTTAAGCCGATTGAAGTCAGGGGTAATTAATGCCTCAAAAAAAAATTTTTGGAAATATCATGGACTCTGTCTCCTATAGATATAAAAATTAATAATATGAAATATTCAGATCAACCACATATTAAACTCTTGCTATATGTCAGTTCAACTATAAGCTTTCTCTATTTTTTCTCTCAGCTTCCCATAACTCTATGAGACTCAGGTTTGTATCGTTATTACCATTTCAGAGGTGAGGAAATTAGTAACTGTCACCATATCACATGCATGTCAGATGTCAGAGCTAGAATTTGAACCCAGAATAGTTGTACCTCAAAGACCAGGAAGCATATTCCACATAGCATATATTATTTAATTCCTTTAT
This sequence comes from Phoca vitulina, assembly GCF_004348235.1. Lineage (NCBI taxonomy): Eukaryota > Metazoa > Chordata > Mammalia > Carnivora > Phocidae > Phoca > Phoca vitulina. The sequence goes on along the minus strand of NW_022589779.1, from coordinate 4,213,932 downwards.
TTCTGACAATAATCCAATTGAGACAATGTCATTATTCTCATGTTGTAGATGAGAAAATTGAAGCCCAGAAGAGGTCACTAACAGAATGTCATACTCCCAGTCAGTGGTAGAGCCAGGACTTGAACACTTCCTTGTCTTCAATTCTGTGCATAGTCTTTTTTTTTTTTCCTACTATATTAGCTTTGATGTGGTAATCCTATGCCATACTCTGGCAACTGTGGGTAAGGAGGCAAACAATCATTTCACTTTTACATAATTGAGAGAGTTATTTTCAAATGGGTAAGTAAACAAGGTACTTGGAAATTATGACTACACATAATAAACATTTCTTAATATAAAGCTCACTCACACAAGCTCATATTTCAATTTGATTTTGCGTTTGGAAATTACTTCCATTTATTATCAAAGCATTTGAAATAACTTTGTGCCAAGGACTATTGAATCAAGTTGTTGAAATTCTGAATTGATTTATTGATTGATTAATTTATGACAGCAAAATCCAGCCTATCCTGACTAAAAAAATCTGGCTTCTTCCCAGCTCGGCCACATTCCAGCTGGGTAACATTGGGTAAAGCCCTTAACCTTTTCTGTACTTCAGCATTTTTGCCTGCAAAATGGGGGTGATAATAATGCTAATCCTATAGGGGAATTATGGAGTGAAACTAGTTAATATATTTATGGTTCTTAGACCAGTATCAGTACAAAGTAAAAATGCTTCTTTTGCTTCAATCCCTCATTATCTCAGCTGCTTTTAGTTAAAAAAGATGGGACACTTTGTATGGTCTAAGAAGTCAGCCAGGCTCTTCAAAATAGTCATTTCAAAGCTTCTGCTGAATTTTTGGACATGTAAAGGGAAGCCCTGATCTGAGTTGACAGCAGGGGCAATGGAGAGCCAAACTGCTCTGCATTAGGAAATGGGAAGGATTGTTGGTAGTGTCATTACTGGGTTTATGTCTGTATGTTTTTGCTTTTATCATGAAAAAAGATGAGAAAGGAAGAATGAGTTACATGGAATCACTAAATCTCATAGTGGGCAAGGACCAGAAACAATTAACAATCAATTTAAAGATGTTTTTGTTCCTCTAATGTAATACTATTTTCATCTCCTCCAGAACTTCCAGTCACATGGAAACCTTTGTAAATATTGTTTTCTTTGTTTCTTTGTTTTTGTGTTTGCCTTTGATTTTTATGTTATGGTTGCAATTGGTTTTTGGAAGTCACAAAATGGAGTTGAGTACAATGCCATAGCAGAGATAAAAGAACATAAATAGAAGAGTCAGAAATAGGAGCCAGGGAAAAATGTTGTAGAACATCATCTATGGCCTAACTATAATATATTCATAGTTGATGCCAGTGTAAGCCACTACCATCCCATGATACTGTTATCAGAAACTATTAAGTTTCTTTATTCAAAGAGATTTAAAAAATAAAAAAAGGGAAATGATACCAGTGGCATCAAACACCTGGACTCTCCATTTCTCCATCCTTCACCCAAGGGTGGATGATTCCCCTGAGTCTGGCATGCTTCCCACAGGGATAGATGAAGCATCTGATCATGGTTATATCTTGGAAGTTTCCATCTTTCTACTCTAGAAATAGCAGACTCCCAGTGGATAATAATTAAGGAATGAATATTTGATCAATTCAAATAGCCCCTGTCTGTAATTTTCACAATTATTATTGACCCCCCCCCCTTAAACCACCTGCAATACAAATACCACCTTACTCTCCTTCCACTAGAAGATAATGCGTTTCTCTTAGGCTGTTTCTTTAAAAATAAAAGACTAATGTTTCCCACTGACTTATGTCCTCCACAGTTCTGACAGAAGTGAGGAAGTCTGACATCTATTGGTTCAACATTTTTATTTTTTACATAAGGAAATAAGGTCATTGAAATAAAATATTTTCCAGTTGGACTGTGTTTGATCAGAAATATATTTTTTTAATTCATAAAACTTTTGATCCAAATATACCTTTTATTTTTTCTGAAGGGAGAAAAGTCACCTGCAAAAGAAAATGTACATGCTCAGGGTAAAACTTGCTTTACCCATTTTAGGGAAATATTAGATAACAAAAAGCATAACTTCTTTAGTATAAGTAAAATATGACCCTCTTATCCCATTTTCTCTCCCCCTTTCCCAAAATATAGTACATGTTTTGGTGAAGGTATTGAATTGTTCATAGGACATCACATAGGAATTCTAGCCAATTTCACCTAACTTTCAAGGGGGCAATTGATAAGTGCATGAAATACACATTATTTTATTTAATCTTCACACGGACAATGTACAGATGATGAAATTGAGGCTGAAGGTAGATTTTGGTATTTTTCTCAAGTCAGAAGCTAATGAGGACAGACCTAGAATCTCCACTCAGGTCTGCATCTACATTACTGCAATGGGGACTCCTACAATAATAGCTTCCCATGAATTAAGCACTGATTATATAATGGTTATTATATAGGTAATTATCTCATTTGACCTTTAGAACATTTTTGGAGTAGAAATCATTACTCTCACTTTAGTGTACTAGGTATTTACCTCATTTGAACCTTATAGCTAAGGAAATTTGGGGTCATACAGCCATAGTCAATAAATGGTAGAGCTGTGAATTGAATTGATTTATCTTGGTTCCCAAAGTTTTCCTTTAACTGCAATCTACATCTTTCTGTCTACCTACCATTCTTATCCCTTTAACTCCTAAAATCCTCCTTGGAAGCTATTGCTGCTTGCTCTTGTTTTCTGCTCCTTCCTTCCTATCTGTTCTTGACACCATCGTCAAGGTCCTTGTTCTGCTAGTAATGCTCAAGTATTAGGAAGGGTGGTTCCTCTCAGAAATTCCAGTTTTAGCAGACTATCATAAAGTTTCTGGCCCTTATTTGATTGCCTCTGTTTTAAGCTAGTGCAAAGTGGCATTTATAGTCTCTTGTAGAATAAATTAGCTTATTTTACCATAGTTAGAGTGGAAAGAATTTAATGTCAAACAACTCAAAGTTGAACACAGTGGATTCTTCTATCCTACCAAAACTTTGCAAATCTCACTCTCTGAAAGTCTGAGGTATTACTTCACATTTCAGGAATACCGCCTCTCAAAAGTTGGGGTTCTGATTACCTTCCATTTTTTTCCATAAATCTTAATGCTACTAAGATCCTAAATGTGCTAATATTGGTGTCATCTTGCTTCATGACTATGCTTGTGCTACTAGACGTGACATAAAATTCCACTTTAAAATAGGAAGCAGGACAAAGCCATTTTACCTTCACATCATTTTGTATTTAATAAAGAAATACTTACTAGGTATCCACTATTGTAAGTGGATGAATCTTCAAGTGCCCTGTCTTAAAGGAACTTTCATTATTATAGGTGAGATAGGTATACAAATAACTCTAAGATAAGGTAAAAATGATGAGTGTAGGGTGCCTGGGTGGCTCAGATGGTTAGACGTCTGCCTTCGGCTCAGGTCATGACCTGCAGGTCCTGGGATTGAGCCCCACATTGGGCTCCTGGATGGCTCAGAGGGGAGTCTGCTTCTCCCTCTCCCTCTGCCTGTCCCCCTGCTTGTGTGCTGTCTCTGTCTTTCTCTCTCAAGTGAATTAAAAAAAAAAAAACCCTTAAAAATGATGAGTGTAATTTAGAAATGAAAAAAAAAAGTGCTATTGGAATTCAGAGAATTTAGAGAAGACTTCTAAAGGGGTAGAATGTGATGGAGAGTAGGAAGAACTGTTTTGAGGAGACAGTATTTCAACTGGTGATATGGGATTTGGATTAATGGTAGATATGCAGGAAGGGCATTATTGGAGCAAGCCATGCGCTGATCAATAGAAGTAGTAAGTCAAAGGGTATATATAGGAAATGGTATTTTGCTGTTAATGGGAGCTGAGGTGCATAAAAAGAAGCAAAGAGGATAAAATTGGGGAAAAAAACTGGGGAAATATTGCATACCAGGCAAAGGCATTTGGGTTTGTTCATGTTTCACTGGAAAGCCATTGAAGATTTCAAACAAAGGACTTATAGGATCGGATTGAGCTTCAAAAATACTTTTTTAAAGATTATTTATTTGAGAGAGACAGAGAGAGTCAGGGGAAAGGCAGAAGGAGGGGGAGAGAGAAAATCCCAAGCAGACTGCATGCTGACTGTGGAGTCTGATGCAGGGCTCGATCTCATGACCCTGAGATCATGATCTGAGTCGAAACTAACAGTTGGACACTTAACCAATTGAGCCACCCAGGTGCCCCTTGATCTTCAAAAATATTAATCTTACAATAAAGTCTAGAGTGGATTGGAATGAGGAAAGTCCAAATAAGGCAAGTTAGGAAACTAGGACAATGCTTTGGGAATCTGAATAAATGTGGGTTATAAGAAGAAAATGAGGATCAGAATGAGCTCTGGTAACTGGTTACCAATTAAAAATTGAAAGTAAAGAGAAGAAGGAGTCAAATATGACTTAATCCTAGAATCAGTAAGAGAATTAAGGAAATCAGAAAAGTGAACAGGATTGAGGAAAAGAAATTGAGCTTGGTATATACTGAATCTGAGGCTCAAGTAGAATGTCCAGGTGGAAAAAAATCTAAGAGAAATTCAAAATGTAGTCTGAACTATGAATTTCTTCAGGGAAGAACACAGAATTTTCTCTTTTTAGAGTTTTTAAAAATTTATTTTTAGATAAGCATGCACTTGCAATTAAATGTATTCTGGGAACAGAAATGTTTAGAAGGAGAAGGGACAGAATTGCTTTAAAGTTATATTAGATAGCTGATAAATCTGATTGGAAAATATTTTAGAGATTCTTACAATGAATGTTTTCTATTCCTAAACCAGAGACATCTATTCTCTTAAATAGCTCTTGGGAGACAATTCCACCTCATGTTTAAAATTGGAATGGTCAAGAAATGACCATTATAACTCTTATAAGCTAAATATAATCCATTGTAATTTAAAACTATTTACATTCATTTTTAGAGACATTTTCTATTGTTAAATTGCATTTTTTACTCAAATCGTATTCATTACTTACTATGATCTGCAGATCCACTTTTGTATTAATCACCTTTATATTTGTGTTTTACTCTTGAATTCAAATTTACTGAGATGTATTGCCAGGAATTTCCCATTACTCCTTGACAGGTTTAAAAGATTTTTAATTCTTTTCTGTTCCATTGTATTTATAGTGTACTTCAGTATAGCAATACCTTGATGTCTGGTTGAAATAAATGTATGGTTCAGTATTTAATGAAGATATTCATGATAGAACACAAAAAAATTATTTTAACTTTTTTGTGGCCTCAAAGGTTTGAAGGCAGAAAGTAAGGATTACTTAGGAACAACTGACGTGGCCTTTGGGGAATGTTTTTCCTCTTTCTTAGATGTGGTTTTAGGCATAGATAGGAAACTATTGGGGTTATTTAAGTCTTTAGTATACCAGGCTCCTCCTCCTCTATATGTAGTTTTATACTATAAATTTTTTTCTGCATTAGACAAAAAAGTAGCAATTTTATCTGGAAATTAAATATAAAAATATATCTACATATAAAGGAAATCTTCTAGCCCCTTCTAAAATCTATTAATAATTTACTTTAACTTTAGACATAATTCTACTTTATCATAGATTGTATTTGTTCTCTTGACATCATTTGAAGCAATGCTGTTCATCCTTTCCCTTTTTAGATGTTCTTGTCACCTAACCAGTAATATTGAACGCTGATGGTTTGCTTCTTTGACTCTAAATCACCTTGTGAACATTTGGTTGACCTTCTCTTTTCACCATATCATTTCCCGTGGCTTCATCCACTCTGGTAGTGTTTCCCTAATTTTCTACCTTGGGTAGAGATTTAGCCATCTTTAACTCTTTTTATATTTAAATTGTAACCACATCCTGTCTAATCATCTGTATCATAAATAATCTCTGTGTACTCCTCACTGACTCCATTGGTACAATCATCATTTTCTGGTTTGTTGAAATTGACTTCTAATTGACCCTCTTCCTCTGTCTCTCATTACCTACCTTGCTATGTTATAGTCTAAGACACATATCTGTAGCATGCACCCGATTCTTACAGAGCTTTCTTAACATGCCAGCCAATGCCTGGACATACTTGCCATGAAATCTTTTTCAAAGCAAACTCAAATCCTGTCCCCCTAGCAATATGTATTCTTTGTTGATGAAAGTATATCTTGGTCCTTTTGTTCCTATTCCTTTTCTCACAATCTTCCATATTTCCAGGACACACTTCCACTCCCTTCTCTGCTTTGTAAATTCTTCCCATTTTAAAAGGCTTCGTACAAATATCACCTCCTGTAGTTTTCCTTGATTCTTCTTCCAGAATCACTTTTTATCCTCATCCGAGTTTCCACAGACACCTCCATTATGAAAGTCATCATGTTGTACTGGAGGGAATTGTTTATGTACTTTACTGCTTGTAAAAGACTGAAAGTTTCTCATGGATGGATGTGCCTTATATGTCCCCAATGCCAAGGATAGTACCAGAAATTAACCAGCTCCAAATAATTGTTTGAATCACTGTGCTATCATATTCAGAGGCCTAGAAAAACCCACTGGCTTTAAGGGAGAAGGGAGAATGAGATCTAAGAGTCTTAAAATCTACTGGACTTTATTTTTTTTCACAGAATTATTACTGTAATCAAGACAGATGTCATTAACAGGGTGTAGAGAGTAGAGCAACAGCCCTTCTGAAGGCTAAGCTACACTTGCACAGGTTGTCCTGTTGATATGTTGTAGGGGAAACAGATTTGTTGAGCAGCTAGCCAGACCAGACAGATGAGGGTAGAGGTGAGAGCAGTATATGGGTATTAGCAACAGAGGATGGTCTTTAAGAGTCTAGTAATAAACAGAGCTTATTGAGGTTTGGGACATACAGACTGCCCTTAGCTACACATTGGACAAGATCAGGTCTCTTTGTACTCACATATCTCCTTTCTCTGTACTATCTTCACTCTTATTTCTTCCTTATTCTTCCTTTTTTGTTCACATTCTTCTTCTAGATTAAAAAAGAAATGTGTATGGGGTGGGAGGGGAATACAATTAAGAACAACTAATAAGAAAGAATTTCTTGGAATTTACACATGCTTGTATGCAGATGCATGTTTATTCTATAGCAGAGAAAGTGGTGCTAGGTATACTACCAAGTAAATTCCAAGATCTCAGTGGTTGAACATAATGGAGGTCTACTTCTTGCCCACATAAATCCCAGTTGGCAGTTTGTGTGTCAGGGTGAGGGTGGGGTGGATGTGTAGTGGGTATATGGGAGAGTAAATGTGTGGAGTATGTGTAGATGAGGGGATTTCTGCTCCAGACAGTCATTCAGGAATCCAAGCTGATAGAGACTCAACATTCTCAGCGTAGAACTCAATTAAGTAGACATTTCTAACTCTAACGCCGTCTATAAAAGGAAGTCTAGGATATGCCAAAGAGAAAAGGGAATTGAGTCATTGAACAAGTAGCCAATCTCTGCCATGCTAAATGCAAGTAATGCTACCTAGAGTTAGCAAGAAGAAAGTTTTAGCTATTATATTTATATTCAGATGCACGCATACGTATGTGTGTGTATTCACATAAAAAGCCACAAAACAAATTCTGTGAGAATATTTTGTAAAAGCATAACAATAACTAATTCCATACTTTTCACATTTCTCCATATGACTTCAATACACTGTGCTTCAGTAAACTCATTTTATAGTTTGGAGGCAGTGACTAGAATATTACATGTATATTTTTTTGCTCATTTTTCTAAAAACAGAGCAGTGAGAACTTTAAATCACAGTGGCCTAAGCATTCAAAAGTAGAGATTTGTGGATGGAAGTTATTTATGTGTCATATAAATAATCTTATTTCTGTTTTGAGACAACTGGATGCAGCATAAAAAAACAATACAAACATTCTATTGAGTGAACATAGGGAATCTTATTGTGGGGACATGCTAGAGAATTGAAGAGTCAATAACAGATTTGCTTGACGTTTGCATAGTTTGAGCTATATTTTCTACAATAATGAGACTTATTTTACAGAAAGATTAAGTCAAATTTTGAAATAAAAAAATACTTATGCCTAATAATGAATCATATGTCAGATTAATCCATTTCTGTCTGCTACAAAGCGTTTTTTATTTTTTGAGAGAGAGAGAGAGAGAAAGAGAGAGTGAGCAGGGGAGGGACAGAGGGAGAGAGAGAGAGAAGAGAATCTCAAAGAGGTTCCACGCCCAGTGCAGAGCCTGATGTGGGGCTTGATCTCAGTACCCTGAGATTATGACCTCAGCCAAAATCAAGAGTCAGACACTTAACCAACTGAACCACCTTGGCACCCCTACAAAGCATTTTCAGATGCACCGTGTTCATAATTACTAAGCCTCAGCCCTGGGCAATTAACAAACTCTAGTTAGAAAGAGCCAGAATCCAAGTTTTGCAGTTGATAAAACACAGGCCCCAAATTATTTTTCTTAGGGTTAAGAAATAACACTAATAAATAAGACCTTCATTTTTTGGTTTTGTTTTGTTTTATTTTGTTCAGTATGGTGCCAGGACTAATTTCACTGTAAGCTACTTCCCCACATCGCACACTTACTTAACCATGGTTTTATAGGATTTCAGGTTCACTTATTTCACCTCTGTGACAGATCAGCAGTGTGATTCAGGCCTCATGTCACTGGGCCGGTGTCCTGTGCACTCCAGTACTGAATGAAAGCTGCTCTCCCTTGAAGTGGTCTGCTTCATGCTTTTACTGTTTATGATTCTCTCTACGTTCAATATGTCAAATTCAAGTTAAATTGTGCCCCAAGTAAAACGGTGATTGCATTTGATGCCTGGAGGGGTGAACATCAATTAGTTACAAGTGTTCAAAGGCTCCCGACTGGCAGGTTACATTATTCTCGTATGATGATTTCCAATTGCTTTGAAGGCATTTTTAATAATGTCAACAGGTAGCAAAACTTTTAAGTAATTTTGCCCCTTAATTTTGCCACCATTCCATTAAAACCTTAGATTCATCTACCTTGTCTAACAAAGCTTGGTACTGGCCTCTCTGGATTCAAAATTTGATTTCTTTCTTATTCCTCTCCCCCCCTTTATTTTTCACTGAAATTAAAAACATAACTATGTAGGGGAAAGAACTTTAATCACTTACAAGGAAGGGCTCAAAAAGTCAAAGTGATTTACAGCAGGTTCTCAAATTTTCATGTACATACAAATCACCTGAGGATTTTGTGAAAATGCGTGTTATGATTTAGTAGGTCTGGGGATCATCAAGGAGTCTACATTTCTAATTAAATCACAGATAATGCTGATATTGCAGGTCTGTGGATCAAAATTTCAGTGGCAAGGAATAATATTTCAGTAGTACACAAAGGCTAACACGTAGCCACAAATTTAGGTCTCTCATTTTCTGATTAGTAGAATAAAGTCTAATATATTATTTTTAAAAATATATGTTTTAGATGTCTTTGGGTCTACTAGAAGCTACTCATAATTGCTGAACCTTAACACCTGGTAATGAAAAAATTCTAGTAGGAAGAGCCAGCGGTCCCAGGAATCTGGCCTGAGGAGCCTTGCTCCTAAATTCTGGAGAACAAATGGAGCAAATAAGAAATTTGGCATCATAATTTTCTTTGTAGTTGTCTGATTGTAGAGCCACAAAAAAGCAGGTCTAGCTGAATGTCCCTAGAATTTAGCAGAATGTATGGCACTTACTTATTCTCAGTAAATGTTGAATGAATAAAATTGTGCAATAATCTCTAATTGTTAAGAGTTGTTGATAACTGATGGCCTATATAAGTTTGAGAGGTTAATTTTCCTGTTAAACATATTCTCCCCTATATAACTGTATTAAATAAAAGATGTTCTCTTCCTTCAATAAAATGAGTGGGTTTGTTGAAAGGCCCTCCCTATACAAACTCATTAGTAATGATGTCTGTTCAGGAAATAATTCAAGAAAGAAATCACCAAATGGAAGGTAGAGAGGATAGCTCAATTAGTGATAAGAAATTAACAAATAGAAGAAAGCACAGTAGGGAATGAGACAATAAGAAGAAATTCCAGCTAATTAAAAAATAGGTAAAAAGCATTGTGTCTGGCATCTACTACATACAGAATGCATTAAAGAGTAAATGAATGAACAGTTATTATCCTTCTCCAAAAAAAGTTGAACCCATGTTTATAGAGAAAAACTAATTTGTTCTATAATAGAAAAGGCAAAAAATTTAACCTGAGGAATAATATATAGTGTAGTGTTTGTTGTCTCAGTGCTGAAAATTAGATAGACAGCCGCACGTAGTATAAAAGAAAAATTTTTTGCTCACAGCTGCATTTGTTTAGGGCTTCAGTCAAAACTAGATGTGTGTTTCATCATAACAGGTTCAAATCAACTGAAGCTGTTAAAGGACAATGAACTTTGAGAGACTCTAGGATTCTAGACACTTACTAAACCCAAATGAAGACTTTCCTGAACAATGAACAATGGAACCTGTTTTAATTAACTGTGTCTAAACAGATAAACCCGTTGGAGTCATGACTGGAATGCAAATTTTCACTCCTTAATTGGCATAACCACCATGAACTCTCTCCTTCTAACACTTCAAAGCCCCTGAAATTTCCCTTTATCCAGGAAATTAATAAACTCTTGCTGTAGACTGCAGGTTTGCTCCCCCCGCAAATTCATATGTCGAAATCCTAACCTCCAACATGATGGTTTTAGGAGATGCGGCCTTTGATAGGTGGTTAGGTCATGAGAATGGAACCCTTATGAATGGGATTAGTTCCCTTATAAAAGAGACCACTGGAGCGGTCTCCTCACCCCTTCCACCAGGTGAGGACATAGGGAGAAGCGAGCAATCTGCAAGCAGAAGAGAGCTCTCACCACAACCTATCTATGGGGGCACTCTGATCTTGGACTCCTTAGCTTCTGACACTGTGAGGAGCAAATTTCTGTTGTATGTAAGCTATCTAGTTCATGATCTTCTGTGATAGCAGACTAAGACACTAGCTACTTTTAAAACTCTGGAGATCTTTGTTTTCTTTTTAACCAGTCTCTGAATTGGCCGATTTCCAGGAGGTTGTACATTTGTGAAGGAAGAAAACCTATTTAAAGTATCATTGAAGCTGGCAGTAGTCACATAGTCCTGTATGACCCCTGACACGAGATGAATGATGCCATCAGGACAAATCTAGGAGATATTTTAAGGATTGGAAAGATGCGGACTCAACTTGAATGACAGGAATGCATGGCAGGTATTTCCCTCTCTCCTTCCAGTTTAACTATGGTACTCTGGTAGAAAAAGGACACGGGACATAAATAGCAAATGATATTCATAGTGCCGGATAATGTGACTACATATTTTGGGTAAGATGGGATTTGTCTCAACTATGTTACATCTATCTCTATCTATATAAATATATATGCTTCCAGACAAAACTGAGACGTCATACACAGTGAGAGATGTTGGATATTTTCATTCATTCAACAAACACTTATTGAATGCCTAATACGTACCAGGCAGCATTCTATATTCTCAGGAAATAGCAGTGAACAAAAGTGAAAATCCCTACATTCTTAATGTGTGTGTGTAAATAGACATTTATAAAAATAACTAAATTATATTGTATAAAACAGTATAATACATTAAATAGAGTCTGGAGAAAATTTAATCAGAAAAGGGGGATGAAAAGTGCTGAGAATGTGGGTTGGAGAGAATTGCAATTACAAATCGGGCAGTTGAAGAAGGTCTGGTTGAGAAGGTGGTGTTTGAACAAAGACTAAAGAAGGTGAGGGGATGAGCCATGTGCAAACCTGAGATCAGAGAGCCCGAGTAGATGAAACTACAGGGACTTAGGGGGGTGCCCCTGGGATTGTGGAAAGGGCAGTGTGGCTGTAGCAGAGTGAGCTACCGGGGAACAAATAGGGGATGGGTTTAGAGAGGTAAGGTTGGAGGGTGAGGAGCAGATCTTGAAGAAAAATGAATGGGGGGGGGGGGCAGTTGGGCAGTGCTCTGTGTGTATGTTTGTGCGTGTGTTAAGGCGGTGCACTTATAAATTAGGTGGTGATTATATGTAATTAAAAAGCTTTGACCTTACATTTGAGTAAAATGGGAAGTTTGGGAAGGGTTTTAAGCAGAAGGAAAAACATGACCTCATGTCTTGATGATACATACCACAGAATCCATCTGGCCATTGTGTTAGGAATAAATTGAAATAGAGTGATGTGAAAACAGAGGCCAGTTAGGGTACTATTAAAATACCTGGCGAGAGAAAACTGTGATTTCACTAAGGGGATAGTGGAGATGGTGAGATGCAGTCGGATTCTGGATATATTTTGAAGTCAGTAATGGAAATATTTGCTGATGGATCTAATGTGGGATATGAAAAAAAAATGAGAGAAGTTAATTATAACTCCAAGATTTGGGGGCTTAGCAAATGGAAGGTCCAGAACTGAGATATAAATATATAATATAAATATATAATATTTAAAGCCAGGAGACTAGATAAGCTAATCTTGATATAAAAGAAGAGGCTCAAACACTGAGTCTTATGATGCTTCAAAATCAAGAAGTTGAGGATATATGAGCAGGAACCAGTAGAGGAATCTGAGACGGACCAGCTAGTAAGGTAGAAGAATGAATAATTAATTCTCAGAAAGTAATTCTCAGAGATAAATTACTTCCAGTCATACACAGGAGAAACCTCTAGTAATTCAAAAGTGAAAATAAGTGAGAAGAAAGAAAGAAATGTTTTCAGAACTCTGTGTATCAATATACAGAATATGGGAGGCTTACCTAGAAATGTGAAGGGATATCATTATCATTAACAATGTAATGACAAAACAAGTAGCATTTAAGTGTTACACATTTTATTTAATCTTCACAAAAGTGATAATATTATTATTCACTTTTTTATGGAAAATGAAGAGGAGAAAGGTAAGTAACATTATCAAGGTCATTCAGTTACAAAAGAACAGAAGAGATGGGAGTTACAACTGGAATTCAGACATCACATGGAGTACAAGGATATAACTTGGAATTTAGAACATGCATTTTAATGAATTTAAAATTGTTAGGATAGCATACATTCAGCAGAGTGTGTTACGTATAAATACAGTTCAAAGAATTGTTATAAAGCAAATATTAGTATAATTAACCACCAAGGGCATGAAATTGAATATTGTCAGAACTCTAGAAACTTTTCAAGTGTACCTTTTTTTTTTTTTAATTTTTATTTTTAAAAGATTTTATTTATTTATTTGTCAGAGAGAGAGCGCACAAGCAGGGGAAATGGCAGGCAGAGGGAGAAGCAGGCTCCCCACTAAGCAAGGATCTCGATGCGGGACTTGATCCCAGGACTCTGGGATCATGACCTGAGCCAAAGGCAGATAGATGCTTAACCGACTGAGCCACCCAGGCGTCCCTCAGGGTGCCCCTTTTAGGTCAACACCTTCCAATTCATCCCAGCGGTAATCACTACCCTGGTTTCTTTGTTTTTCTAACTAATTCTTTATTGTTCTGAGTAATTCCGCCACCTACGTGTGAACCTGTAAGCTGTATAATTATTTTGTTTCCTTTGGAACATTACGTAAACAGTCCCATATTCCTTTTTAGTATTTGGAGATAAGAACTATAGTTGCATCAAGCATAGCTATTAGGACTAAGAACTAAGTGTCATGTCAACATGATTTAGTTGTTTGTTCCAGGAAATCGATGCTCAGGAAAAATAAAACTGTGAACCAATGAATGACACCACTGCTTGCTTCAGAATATTTATGCAAAAATTTCTATGAGATAACTGCCCGAGACAATTGTAGATTATCACTTTGCTATGTTTATTAAGCTGGAAATATGATATCACAGACTTTGCAAAATCCAGTTAGTTCCTTGACTTCAAAGCCTCACCTTAAACTACCTGTGCCAAAACCCCAAGATCTTATAAATATCCCTCTTCTGACTCCCACCTTTTGAATCACTGCTGATACATTGTTAAGGTGGGGTTTTCCCTTACTGCAGTGACTCTAGTAAATTTAGCTTTTCTTTATTAACAAGTGGTCTGATGATTTTTTGGGGTATTCACCAAACCTGCGGAACTTCTAGGAAGTCCCACTGAGATCCACTCAAGACTTCCTCACTGCCACTGTCAAAAAGACTTCACTCAGAAATTGTGTGTTCCACAGAGGTCCTTTGGGCCTCTCACTGACTGGTCTATGGGATGAGTCTCAGTGGGCCTCAGCACTGATTTCTCTGAGCTCCAACAATTGTTTACCTTGTATCCCAGAAAGTAGGATATTTTAGGGGAGTGTTTTGGTTTTCGGATCACATTTGAAACCTCTAATTTTTGGCGGAAATTTGTTTTGTGATGACAAACGCTACTGTTTGTGTTATCTCTCCTTTTAAATTTACATTGTAAATCTCTGGAAAAGATTTCATAGGGAGAAGATGAGCATTAATTAGCTCTGCCTCAATTAGTAGGCCTCAAAACAAGTTCTAAAAGTCTCTTCACAAATCCCTTGGGCACACTCTGCCTTGGGCCATATTTTCAAAACCTTGTGAGGAACTTCCTCCGTTGCTTTTATTAACTGATCTGTTTAGCTCTATCTGGGTTTGAGAAATTTCTTGGGCTCTTGATTGGTGGTAGGTAGTCTGTTGGCTAATTTCTGAGGACACATTTTTTTGTAATACAGGCACCACACTTAATGGCTGTTGCAATTCTCATGGGCCATTCACATTTAGGTCTTGAGTCCACATGGAACTCGTTTTTATGTAAAGTGTGAAGTAAATATTTAATTTCATTCTTCTTCCATGTGTATGCATAATTTCCCAGAACATTTATAGAAAAGGCTGCCTTTTCCTACTAATCTGCAATGCCATCTCTGTCATATATTATGTCTCTAAATGTGTGGATCAATTTCCTGGCTTCCTATTATGTTTCTTTTTGTCTATTTGTCTAGCCCAGGACTATCATCACACTGTAACAATTATATTTTTATAAAAAGCCCTGATATATGTTAGTGCAATGCATTCCACTTTGTTCTACTTCTTTATGAATGTCTTGGCTACTTAGACCTTTTTTGCTGTTTTATACAATAAAGAATAAGGCCGTCAAGTTTAACCCAAAAAAGTAAGAATTTTGTTTCGGATAGCATTGAATCCATAAAATAATATGGAGAAAAGTGACATTTTTCAATATTCTAGGTTTTCCTGTCACAAACATGGCATATCTATTTAGGTCTTCTTTAATGCCTCTCAATTAAATTTTATAATTTTATTTACAGAAGTATTATCTATATTTGTAGATATATCAGAGGAAGTTTGCATTTCTGATTACATTATAAATAGTATATTTTTAAAATTTCATATTTTAACTAGTTTTTGATGGTTTATACAAAAGCAATAGGTGTTTATATTTTTTTTCCTCTGGTCATCCTGCTAATCTCTCTTATAAATTCTGATAATTTACTTGTGTATTCTTTTGATGATACAGATTACAATCATGAAATACAGATACCATCATTGAACAGTTAGAGTTTTGCTCTTCCATCCAATCTTGAGTCTATTTATTTATCTTTTTTGCTCTGCTGTGTGATAAAGACCTCCTAGCTAAATGTCGAGTAGAAATGTTGATGATAGAATTCATTTCTAGTCCTCTCATAAAGGGAAGGTTCTCAATATTTCACTGTTAAGTCTGATATTTGCTCTAATTATAATGGGGATACCATTTAGCAGGTTAAGGGAGGTCCTTTCTAATCAAGTTTTCTAAGAATATTATTTTTTAAGTCACAAATGTAAACCTTTTTTTAAAATTTTTAAAATTATATTATGTTAGTCACCATACATCATTGGTTTTTGATGACAAATGTAAACTTTTATCAACTTTTCTGTTCATAAACCCACAAAGAAACTTGGTACCATCCTCCCTGCTCTTTTTCTCAGATTCCTACCATTATTCTATCTTCAAAATATCCATGATTTGCCCAATTCTCACCATCCCTAATGCTACTACCTTCATTGAGGTCATCATCATCTGTCACCAAGTTGTTCAAAAGTCTCCATCCTCACCGCACTCTCTGCCTCACCCTTGTGCAGTAGGGGAAATTTTTTAATATCTAAATTAGTCAGACCACATGACTTTTCAAAGCCCTCTAATTGCTAGCCCCTCACTCAGGATAACAGTCCCTAATTAACAGGACTGTTCATTAAGACTCTTCAGGATCTCCTTTTCCCACCTCTGCCCATGTGTAGCCTCTCCTGCTTCATTTTCTTACATTCTTCCCTGGCTCTCAGGATGCCAGCACAATAGTGTTTGTTCTCTTCCATGGATATACCAAGCTTGTTCTTAGGTCAGCACTGTGCACTCATTGATCTACTACTTAGAATGCTCCTTTATCTATCTGCATGATTGATGTTCTCATTTCCTTATGTTTTATTAGTTATAATTACTCTAGTACACAACATAATAACCCACTCATTTATAATTATTTTTAATACTACTTTATTTTGCATTATTTTAAATTGCTTTGACTAATATAAATAATACTGTGATGGGCATCAATGAATATCACTTTTCTCCATATTTAGATTATTTCCTGAGGAAAAAATCTCAAAACAGAGTTGTTACCTCATTACATGCATATATTTATTGTTTTGATACATCATGCCAAACACAAATTCAAAAGGATTATGCCAATGTACAAAAAAGGCTCTACCCAGCTTAAATTTTATAATATTTAATTATTGCTAATAGATTTGTTTTCTGTTGTTATTTTGATTTGTGTCAGATTACTTGTATGAATGAACATTTCCCACATGATTGTTTCTTATTTGTATTTCTGCTTTTGGAAAGTATGTTCATTTGTCCATTTGTCTTTTGAGATATGTTTTCTTCTATTAATTTTAAGAACTTTTCTATATAATAAAGAGGTTGACCTTTGGCCTATCATATTTGCTGCCATTGTTTTTCCTACTTTCTTTGGCTTTTAAGTCTAGTTTTTGTTTTTACATGCAAAATCTTATATTTTTTATACCTTTGAATCTGTAGACACCTTCCTTTGAGATTTTTCCTCTTGCTTCTAGATTAAGAAAATTCTTATCCAGAAGATATTTAATAGGCAGTATTTTTTTATTGTTTGGCTAAATTTTACTGTTTACCTTTAGGTACTTAGTTAAAATTCAATCTATTTGGTATATGATACTATAAGAACCACATTGAATCTTTTCTATTTTGCTAACTCTATATTCCAGATCCATTTATTACCTGCCTTTCCATTGACCTGAGATGCCTTTTTTATATGTATTTATTTATTAACTGTGTTAAGATTTTAAATGTGATTTTTATTCTTTTTTTCTTCAAAGTAAGCCAATATATTTATGGTCCCTGAACTACCTTTACAATAAGGTATATTATATTTTGAGATAGAGACTCCTTTCTTATTAAATAAATTCATAATAAACAGATTTTGAGGTTATCAGATATGTACCTTTGCTCTGAAGGATAGATATCCTTATTCATTAATAGCTGCTGAATGGAAAAGAGATCAAATCACTTAGTTTGCCTTGAAAACTACAGTAAGTTAGATTGGAACATAAAGAACTCTCTCACAATTAGAGCTTTTCAAATGGAATTGACCATCTCAAGAAGCATTGAGTTCTCCTTCACCAAAAGAAAGTAGTTAAATAAGAGCTCATTACCAATTAGACAGTTTTCATAAAGAGTCCTTGTTGTTTTATACTAGAGGACTCCTAGGTCCACTATAGCTTTAAGAATTCCATGTTTCTTTCATCTATCTGTGAATAAGTTTTTTTTGCCTCCACAGTGTAAGAAGACTTAAAGGGCAGGAGTATTTTGGTTAATTTTGGGTAGCTCCTAAACCATAGAGCAAATCAATTGTTTCGTTTAATTCTATTTGAATGACCAAATTTGCATAGATTCTCATCAAGTGTAATGTCTATACTAACTCTATCTTTCTCAGTAGACAACAGAGTCCTAGGGAATAGGTCCATACCTAAGAGAAACACAGGCTTATTTAGAAGTTCTCCAGGTAGTTTTAGAAGTTGAATAAAACAGTTAACTGTACTTAACCAACAGGGGCTTCATGCCCTTACTGAGAGACTGTGTGTATACATCCTTTAAGGAGGATAATGATGATGAATCCGTAAAACCATGGGTAAGTTGCATTGAAAACAAAGTTATGTCTCATCTATTTAGATAATTAAAAAAATCTAGTATTGAATTATAGAATATTTTAAATAAAAATATATAAAGCAGTAAATAAAACAATAAAATATGATCCTGATGAAGAATTTATCTATAAGATAAATTGCCTCAACAGATAGATGATCATAAAGTATAATTAATGTAGGTATTACATTTAAGTGGATGCATTTAGGATTGAAATGTTCGATTTCCCTCATAGTTTGAAAAATATTGATGGGCTTATAACCTATTAATATGCCCATTAGTCTCTTTTCAGTGATAACCTAAAATTAGTCTGAACCCTAAATGATCAAAAAAATTAAGTAGGCGTTTCTCATCGATTAAATTGTAACACACTGGTACATTTCCTGTAAAGCAAAGAGAATGCCATAGAAATACACATTACAGAAGAGGTAAGAACCTATGGCATTTAAGATGACTCTGAGGAGCCTCAACCCTGAAATTCCTGCATCTCTGACTCCAAGAAACGCTGTAGACAGGTCACAACAAATTATTCATTTTGGTACAACCTATTCTGTATGTCTGCAGACACAACCTGCACTGTTGACATGACACAGATGGTTCCCTGTTCCTGCAACAGACACAGAGGAATTTGTAACGCATGATCATCATTTCAAAAATTTTGCATTTCTTTCTTTCTCTGGAGGAATCATTTAGTATAATGTGCCTAGTAAAGATGATTTTCACTGTAAAATACACAAACACATACACAAATGCAAAGTGGTTCCACACACTTGAAAAAGAAGCATCCTATTTTCAAATAAATTGGCATCAGAATGTAGGTTAAAAAAATAAAAGTAATAGTGTTTTAATATGATTAAGCATTGCACAAGAAACAAGATGAAGATTTTCTTGTTTTGCAGCTTCGTGAGAATGATAATGCCCATGTCAGTGGGTATTTAAAAAAGTTAGTAAGTGTAAAGCATAAATGCTATGTTCCATAAATGCGTATGTTTGTTGTTGTTCCTTAGTGTTTAATGAAATGAGCTCATTTCATCTCATCTGTTCAATTTGACAGGTTTATGAAGTCATGCTAGGCAGTATAGAGAGGGCAGGATGGATGAGATTGCATACACGCAAGAGACAGATATGAGGTTAACTAGTTATTAGATTGGTGATGGTGCTGGAACACATGGACAGAGGAGACACATGCCGGGCTGGAGCAGGGGTTTGGAGGAATGGCTGAGGAAGAAGAGCTGGGGGTACAGGTTGAAGCAGTAATCCATGTTGTGGGTTCCCTTAGACCAAATATATTCCTTATACACATAATCCAAACTTCCCCATTGTATTCTCTTAAGTAGCCCAATATTCTACCACTGGAGACATCCTCAGTTAGTTCAGGAGCTTTTAAAACATATTCATTTTTCAGCTATCTTCTAAATCTGTTAGGTTCTATCTCTAGGCCTTTGAAAATGCAGTTCTCTCTGGAATGCACAGGTTCTTTCCCTTCCTGCCCACTATGGACTTTATTGGACAACTTGTAAGCCCCCTCCAAAACCCACCTGGAAATAATTTCTTCTGTGGTGCCTTCCTCAAATCCTCCAGCATTTCATAATGCACTTATCTGACCATATATCATAATTTGTCTATACTCCTTAAAAACAGTGTTGAGCTACCTAGAAACAAGGACTGTATCTTACCCATATCAGATTTCCTAAAATCTAGCGTATGTGGTATTTCTAACAGATGTTTTTGCTTGAGTTGATGGATATAATAGTTTTTGTATCATAACTTGCTAAAAATAACATGGAGACAGAAACAGAGCTGAGGGAGTAAGAGGGGGCAGTCAGAGGTCATGAGAAATCTTTAGGAATGCCAGTTCTAGGAAGACACCTAGAAGCAAGACTCCAGTAACCTCCAAATGAGAGGAAGGGTTTCCAGGTGGTGAAAGTAGCTACAGACTTGGAGGCAAAACTGAAAAAACAAACTGCCTGCTTCTCAATTCTGCCCAAGTCAAACTCTTGAGAAGAGAGTCCTCAAACTGAAATTGCTGTTTTTTGAAAGGTACCCCCTCCAAAACAGCCATCAAAGACACCCAGTAGTAGACATGATTGACTGTTACTATTTCTGTGCTCTTACTCTTTTTACTCTCTAGGCATTTAATTAATGTGCAGGTTTAGTTTTTAAGTTTTCATGCTTCTCTACATTTCCCTTTCCAGGGAAATTCTGTAGAAAAAATTCTCTACAAATTTTAAAGCAAAAGATTACTTCTCTCATTACTAGTTAAAAAAAAAAAACCCAAACATGTATTTTATCAAATCTGAACTGTGTACCAGATCAGTACTAAGCTGTGTGTGACTGTGAAGAGGGAAAAAAAAATCATACAAAGTTATCAAAATATGGTGTCTTCTCCCAAGGAACTCTTAAGGGCATGGTAAAGTAAGACATTCATAGCATTTTATAGGTAAAAAGATACTTCCATATGTTGAGTCCCATTTCACCTTTCTACAACTTATTTCTCATTATTATCATTTATCTCTTAACAGATGAGGCAACTTCAGGTAAGAGCTTAAATGACAGTTGTGGTCGCAGCTATTAAGTGGAAGAGTGTGGGCTTTGAAAATGGGTTTTCTGACTACAGCTCACATATCCTTTGAAACGCACCCTACTTTGTTCTCTTGTAAGACTCATAATCAGATTGATTAAGCCTCATCTGGGGAAGCTCAGTTTATCATTGGAGACAAGCACATTTCCAGTGCTTTTTCTTTTTTTTTTTTTAAATTTATTTTGACAGAGAGAGAGACAGCGAGAGAGAGAACACAAGCAGGGGAGTGGGAGAGGGAGAAGCAGGCTTCCCGCGGAGCAGGGAGCCTGATGCAGGGCTTGATCCCAGGACCCTGGGATCATGACCTGAGCCGAAGGCAGACGCTTAATGACTGAGCCACCCAGGCACCCCTCCAGTGTTTTTTTATAGAACTCATACATGGTATGTATGTATGCACAAAGTGAAATAAGACCCAAAAGGGTTGAGCTGTAATTTTGGGATGTGAGATGAGAACGTGACTTCCTAAAGGAATTGATTCTTAAACTGAGTTTCGAAGAACAAGTAAATGCTGGCTTAAGAAAGATTGGGGAGATTACCTTCATGCAGAGAGGACAAGGCATATATGTATACAGAGGTGGGAAGGGCCAGGACGCATTTGGAGAATGAGAACTACTGCAGAGAGACTGAAATAGAGAGTATAGGCGTGGAAGGAACTGAGCGAAAGGCAGACGGACTTTAGCTCCTAAAGAGGTTGATAGAATCTGAAAATAAGTCTTTTGTTTAGGGAGTGAGGACTCTACAGAAGTGTGACATGATCAATTTATATTTTGAGAAGTTTGTTCAGTCAGCACAGTAGATACTGTTTGGAGGGAGGATAGGGATTATTTAAAGGCACAGATGCAAGGAAGCCATCACAATCACGCAGGGGGAGAAGGAAAGAAAGTTTAAAACAGAATGGCAGTACGAATGAAAAAGAAGGGACATGAAAGATTTAGGCAGGTAAATATCTATAAAACTTAATAAGTGAT
Source organism: Phoca vitulina (assembly GCF_004348235.1). Taxonomy (NCBI): domain Eukaryota; kingdom Metazoa; phylum Chordata; class Mammalia; order Carnivora; family Phocidae; genus Phoca; species Phoca vitulina. The sequence goes on along the minus strand of NW_022589779.1, from coordinate 4,192,224 downwards.
TTTATAATTGAGATGGGAAAGAAAGCAGGATCTATGATAATTATCAGATTTATGGTTTGGAAAAACAAAATAGGTGATGCTGCTATTTGCTGAGAGAGAAATTGTGGGCCGTTCTGAGGAAAAGATATAGTGAGTTTAGACTGCCATACGTTGGATGTGATGTATCTTTGAGCACTAAACCACATAACCCAGGATTAAGGACTGCAGTCTGTGAAGCTAAGGTGACTTGCATTTCAAGCCCTGCTCACCACCTACCTCCTGCATGACTTTAAGTATTTATTTATTTATTTATTTATTTATTTATTTATTATTAAGTTCAATTAGCCAACATATAGTATATCATTAGTTGTTTTTTTTTTTTTAGTACATCATTAGTTTTTGATGTAGTGTTCAATGATTCATTAGTTGTGTGTCTTAAAATCTTATGTTCATAACTGGTAAAAATGGGTTTAAGATAATTACCTCAAAATTTGTTTTGAAAATTAAATATGATCACACATGTAATTATTTATGGTTTATCTGCCCAACTGAATTGTCTCCTATTTGAGAATAGGGACTATGTCTCTTTTGTTTAATTCTGTATCTCAGTATTTAGAACTGTGTCTGGAACAGAGTAGGTACTCAATAAATACTGAGTCAGTAGATTGACCAACTACATAGAGACTCTTGTGTAGTAGATGCTCAGTAAATTGTTGGTATAAGTATCATATGTGAGATTGGAGCTTAGCAAAGAGAGTTGGGAAAGAAGATATATCTGTGTAATTGGTTCTAGCCATGGGTTGAGAGTAGGCCACTCTGGAGTATGTACACACTATTTCCCTGAGGAATGGAAATTTTAAGGAACCACTGAAGGGAAAGGAATCCGTGCTGCCACAACTGTCAAATTTGTTCAGCTATTCTTTTTCTAAGCTCAACAATCTAACACTCTTAAGATCAGAACTGGTACCTGCAGACACTCCTTTGTCTGGTAACACAAGATTCAGCTTAGTGAATTCTCCAGTGATGTGCATTGGTCAATCAAGGGTAGGACCAACTTAAAACCAGAGATCTCCCGGGGCGCCTGGGTGGCTCCGTCGTTAAGCGTCTGGCTTCCGTTCGGCTCAGGTCATGATCCCAGGGTCCTGGGATCGAGCCCCACATTGGGCTCCCTGCTCTGCGGGAAGCCTGCTTCTCCCTCTCCCACTCCCCCTTCTTGTGGTTCCTGCACTCGCTATCTCTCTCTGTCAAATAAATAAAATCTTAAAAAAAAAAGCCAACAAAAGCTAGAGATCTTCCTTTGGGCAGTCTATTGTCCATCCATCTTCTGAACTGGGGAGTTCCAGCAACATTCAAGAGTGCCATTGGCTTTAATGGGGGCATTTAGAGAACAGACAGGAGCAGCTGTTCCTTGCATGCATTCCTGTATATAGCAAGCTGTAGGTGTTCACTGTATCTGGATATATCTCACAACTAACTTCTGTGCTGCTGCTATTAAAACATGAAGCAACGGTGGCATCTTTAGATGGGAAAATCTAACTTGTTTCATGCTATTCTGGATCTAAGTTTCTAATTAGACTCAGAGAGGTGACAACATTGTGGGTGTGTGAAGTTGCCTGCCTGCCAGCTGAGGGTTTCTCCTCTCCCTTGTGGGGCAGAGAATGTCGTACTTTGCTTTGTTAACACCGCATGACAGATGCTTTCTCAGGCTTTCGGTCAACAGCTGGCCATTTGGTGTACACTCAACTGGTCTTCAATCAGATGACTGAAATGTCTTAGGATGCTTCTCTAATCACAGCCAAAAGAGTTTTTCTGCCTATCTGAGTGATAGCCATAATAACGATGATTTTCCAAGTTTCTATTACATTTTAAGACATGAAGAAAGCAAGGAGGGTAAGAATGGAAGACTGTTAAGGAGTTGTTTGTTGTGCTTTAAGTGCAAGGTGATGGTGGCCTGAACTAAGATGGGGCCTTGGGATTAGAGGGAAATGAGGGGATTTAAATATATAAGAAGCTATGTGTTACATGCCTTGGTGCTAGATTGGGGGTAATAAACAAGAGGGAGAATCAGTGATGACCTACTGCCTCTCCTAATAATTTTAAGTACCCCATTTATATGTTCTGTGTACTTTACCTCTTCCAACAGTCTTAATATCTGCTATTTCTTGTTAAAATTTATTCTTCACTATTGGATTGAAGCTGAAGGAAGGCAGGGGCCACATCTGTCTTGTGTACCAGAGGATCTTTAGTAGCCAGTAGCGTAAATAAATGTCATTTTCTAAGATGTGGACCACAGAGAAAGGAGCAGATTGGAGTTGGGTGAAGAAATGATAGTTTTGGGGCACATGTGAAATATTCAGATGGAGCTGTGTCTTAACAAGTCTGGGACAGCAGTCTGGGCTGAGGAGAGAGTTCTCTGGTGAACATTTAGATTAGGGAGCCATCAACACTTAAACAGGAATTTCAGCTATTAGAGGATTTGCAATCCATGAAGAATTTATAGGGTGATAGGAAACATATCAGAAGTCTCCTAACACAAGGACTTAAGAGGATAGAGAAAAGCCTTCTTCTCTTTAAACAAATTAAGTAAACTGAAGAATTAAAAGCAACCTTTGGATTAAGTACACAAGATCTCATTGATTACCTTGCTAAGAGGAAATTCCATGGAGTTTTGGCAATGAAAATAAGCTTGTAACACATAATCTAGCTTCTGCCACTGTTATTTTGGAATGGCTATTTCCTTTTGTGCTAATTGAGAATACTTGTCTTTCTCTCTCCACAACTGCTCAGAGTGTACAGTTATAGGACGAAGCTATGACTCTTTTTTCTCCTGCTCTGTACATTCCCTTTATGCTGGTTCTGTCAGGCTTGTGTGAGGCACTGAAATGGTGAGACACACTTTCTCTAAGTTTCTGATAAGTTTGGTGGAAAGGGAGAAGTGTCCAAGCTGACCTGCAAATGAGTTTTATAGCTGTAATGAAACTTTGGGTTACAATATCGTAGACAGCCTTGACTTTAGAAGCTCAGTGTTTTTCTACCTAAATTTCCATGCTCCCCTAGGTGAAAGCCATATACATCTGGCCCAAATTGTGTAGGCTAAAGAGAGAGGAGTGGGCAGAAGTAATAATCCACCAACAGCCAGTCACATTTGAACTAAAATAAAACACTTCTTAGTAATCTTGACCTTTAAAACATCCATCATCTCCACAACCATGTTCAAAACAAACTTATCACCAAATGTCCTGTGTATGCAGCTGGAGAAACTGATGCAGGGAATAATGGAATCCATATCAAAGAGCTAACAAAACATGGCTAAAGAGTCAAGGCAAAGATTTACCAGCAAAGACCTCTGAAGAGCAATCATCTTTGCCTTGAGATGCAGCAGGTGTGCACATAGGACAGGAATTGAGTCATCTTCTGATGCAAGCAAAGAGCCTAGTCCCTACACTGCTAGGCAAGAGCACTTGAGTTCCCTTAGCTCCCTGAGATATTGCTGAATTGAATCCTGGCTGCCATTATAACAGATAGAGCCTGAATTATCTGTAGGATTTCAGTTATCATGGGCATACCATGGGGCTCAAGGAAGAGATTATTTGACTCCTAATGTTATAAATTTAATTTTCTTTCTGAACACCTGCTAAAGGACTAACTAAATCATTTGCCAGTGTGGAATATAGGCATACCTCTGAGATACTGTGGGTTCAGTTCCAGACTAGTGCAATAAAGTGAGTATCACAACAAAGTGGGTCAAATGAATTTTTTGGTTTCCCAGTGCATATAAAAGTTATGTTTACCCTCTATTAAGTGTGCAATAGCATTATGTATAAGAAAAGTACACATCTTAATTAAAAAATACTTTATTATAAAAATGCTAGCCATCATCTAAGCTTTCAGTGAGTCATAATCACTGATTATAGATCACCATAACAAATATAATAATAATGAAAAAGTGTGAAGTCTTGTGAGAATTAACAAACTGTGGTACAGAGACATGAAATGAACAAATACTGTTGGAACATGCTTGACATGCGGTTGCCACAAACCTTCAATTTGTAAGAAGTGCAATAAAGCAAAGCACAGTAAAACAAGGTATGCCTATATATCATATTGAAAGCTGATAGTGGCTATATTTATTCTCCCGTACCCCGATTTCCCAAGAAGTCTGCCTCAGTCTGTAGAGGCAGAAATTAATTTCTTTTTTCTTTTTTAAAGATTGATTTATTTATTTTAGAGAGAGAGAGAGCATGTGAGCCAGGGGAGGGGCAGAGGGAGAGAATCTCAAGCAGACTCCCTGCTGAGCCTGGAGCCTGACGCCAGGCTTGATACCATGACCTGAGATCATGACCTGAGCTGAAACCAAGAGTTAGTTGCTCAACCACCTGAGCCTCTCAGGCACCCCTGAATTTGTTTGTTTGTTTCTTTTTTTTTTTTTAAGATTTATTTATTTATTTTAGAGAGAGCCAAAACCAAGAGTGGGACACTTAACTGACTGACGCCACCTAGGTGCTCTGTGAATTTCTCTCTCTTTTTTTCTAAGTTTTAATTTAAATTCCAGGTAGTTAACATATAGTGTAATATTAGTTTCAGGTATAGAATTTGGTGATTCATCACTTATATACAACACCCAAGGCCCATCACAAGTGCACTCCTTAATACCCATCACCCATTTAGCCCATCCCCCACTCACCTCCCTAATGGTAGCCATTAGTTTGTTCTCTATAGTTAAGAGTCTGTTTCTTGGTTTGCCTCTCTTTTTTCCCCTATGCTCATTTGTTTTGTTTCTTAAATTCCACTTATGAGTGAAATCATAGGACATTTTCTTTCTCTGAATGACTTACGTCACTTAGCATTATGCTCTCTAGCTCCATCCATGTCGCTGAAAATGGCAAGATTTCAATGTTTTTTATCGCTGAATAATATTCCACTGTATAAATATACCACATCTTCTTTACCCATTCATCAACTGATGGACATTTGGGCTGTTTCCATACCTTGGCTATTGTAAATAATGCTGCTATAAACATTAGGGTGTATGTATCCCTTTGATTTAGTATTTTATGTTCTTTGGGTAAATACCCAGTAGTGCAATTGCTGGATCGTAGGGTAGTTCTATTTTTAACTTTTTGAGGAAACTTCATCCTGTTTTCCACAGTGGCTGTGCCAGTTTGCATTCCCGCCAGCAGTGCAAGAGGGTTCCATTTTCTCCACATCTTCACCAACACCTGTTCTTTCTTGTGTTGATTTTAGCCACAGAAATGAATTTCTTAATGAAGGTTTTACAGCAGTTAAATCTTTCCAGGCTAAAGGTTGAGTATTTGTAGGTTACACTTACTAGTCAGAGTATTGATTACAATGTAGAAGGACTTTAGATTTTTTTTTATGGTACATTTGTCTCACATATTCAGTCTCTTAGTTGTGAAACTGTCACATGTAGTCGATCACACTTTTACCCAAAGAAATCCTGACTGCCTTCTCACTAACAGTCTCACTGAGAGTCTCCACAAACAAGTCAAATAATTAATAGGAAAACCAAACTGTCCTACTACAAAATATAGGACAGAATTAGGGCAGGCAGTTTTGGGAGGAAACTTAGGAACTTTATCTTGCCTCTTGAAAGAAAAGTAAAGTTTCCATATAACATCTTGATACTTCCCTAAAGTAAAAAATGAGCTACTCAGTTTAAAATTAGGGAGATAAGTTAATAATATGTACATGAATTAATATTTGCCTTAGTTCTGCAAATCTTTTAAAGCAGTAGAAAAGAAAAAAAATTGATTTCATACCTCTGGTATCCTCAACAGTATAAATGAACTTGCGAACAAAATATACTTTATAATGGAATACCCCATGATATATAAAAATGAATATAAATTTGTTGTATAATATCAAGATAATGAATATAAATTCAATGTTCTATTATCACCAGTGTTTACGTAACTTACTTACTTTGGGATACAGAATAACAAAATCATATGTGTGGGTAAAAAAAGGAAATATATTTCTAAGTTGAAAATGATCTTTAAAATGATCTTTAAGAAAATAGACAGTTTGGTAAGTTCTTCTTTGGGAATGCCTTCAGAATCAGACTCACACGTGAAATTCAGATTTTCATATTATAGTAGTATATTTGGGACGCTATATTCCATAATTTCTCTTAAGACCTTTATTTACTTTTTCCATTAATTGTGTGCATGTCTGTCTTCACGAGTAGATTATAAGCTCCTTTAAGGGTACAAACCATGGTTCATTGAAATTTACATCCTTCACATAATCTTAGGGAGTGTTTTCTATTTGATCATTTTTATTTTTAAAATCTTTAGGGCATATGAAAATTCATGTGGATATAAGGACAAAGCCCAAAGAAAGAGAAATGTGGGAAGGTTGGGTCACACCCTATAGTTCCACACAGGCTGTTTTCCTGGGCAACCCAAGTAAGCAACAGTTGTTTTCTTCAAAGAGCCATGCTACTTATAGTTGCTGCTGTGAGTTTAACAAGGAGTGGGAGCTCTTAGGAGATGCTCTAAAATTACTGCAGTGAAGTAGCAGAAGGCTACCTTATAAAGTCCGTTTGCTATAGCTGATGAAGAAAACTGACCAACAACCAAAATGAATGATCATTAAAATGAGAACCAATAATCAGTAGAAGGACCAACAATCAATAGGAGTTGATGAGCTGAGAATGTATGTGCCAGAGAAGGGAGGGGGCAAGAGAGCTGCTGACATACACATTGTTGGACAAAATTAGGAGCTATTGGGGGCACCTGGGTGGCTCAGTCGTTAGCGTCTGCCTTCGGCTCAGGTCAGGATCCCAGGGTCCTGGGGTTGAGCTCCGCATCGCTTCTCCCTCTCCCACTCCCCCTGCTTGTGTTCCCTCTCTCACTGTGTCTCTCTCTGTCAAATAAATAAATAAAATCTTTTAAAAAATTAGGAGCTATTGGAAGAATATGGAGCCGCCCCCCACCTTCATCAGGTTAGAGTTTTTCCTACCATGAAGTTTGGGCTAACATGGAGGTAGGAGCATGAACTGTTAATGTTTTAAGTACCTGCAAGCAGAAAGCAGAGATTATTTAAAATGTTTACACAGAGCAAGAAGTAGAAACCCTTACTAGAAGGTTTAAGTGACACTGACATTTTACTACGACCAAGTCTTCAGTTTTCAGGTGGAGAAAGAGGCAGGAAGTAAACAGGAAACAAGAGGAGAGAAAGGAAAGAAAGAAAAACACAATTCCTTTAGAAATGTTTGGCAATGAAGCAAGTGCTAGGCTTTCATCATTACAGTTTGTCACCTAACTAATTAGAGTACTTAGTGGGTTTCAGTGTGTATTTTTCATTTTAATTTAATTTATTAATTTATTTTTAATTTTTCTTAATTTTAGTTTCAATCTCTGTTCTATTTTAAAAACCACTAAACTTATTTGTTTCTAAAGAAGACAAAATATCTGGGCTTGTATCTGTTTAGAGAGATCTGTTTTCTTAGCTCTGTTAAAGCAGATTGAAAATGGATTATGAGGTTGTTCATTCATGAATGACCAAATATCCTATTCTTCGCTGAAATGACAGCTTCGGTTAATTCCTTCCGTTGCAGGCATTTCCACTTCTGCGGGCAGAGCTCCATGGCCCAAGTTGCTCATGGGAGCAGCTTCAAGAGTGTCCTACTCTTAATACTCACGCATTATAAGGACTTAAGCTCGTAAAAAAAAAATCTTCACTTTCATCAATGATCATTTCCTTTCTCTCTTTTGCTTCCCTCTCTTAACTCTTTGCTAATGTACACCTAAATGACCAGTAGTTCTCACCATGGATATTGAATGAAAGGTTTTGTCTGAAAAATGTCATTGTTTCCTAAGCTTTCAATTTCTAGTAGATCCCCGAATTCTTCACCCTCTACCCTTGAAACGTTCCCTCGCCTTCACTTTATATGTCAACAACTCAACCCTCCTCATCAATCTCTCTTGTCTCTGCTGTTGCAGAAACTGCAATAGTAGGACTGGAGGATATAAGATTCGAGCTTTAATTTTCAATTCCATATGCTCTTTGACCGTGTCCTGAGGAAGCTGTGAGATTTCAGTATCCCATTTTTTTAAGCAAGCATTTGTTGTAAATAAGTCTGGCAGATGGCCACAACACCTGGGACAATTAAGCCCCAGGGATGAACGAGTAATTTCTAAGGTGAGCAGAGTTTTCCATCTGCTCAAATGGCACTTTAGGGGTTTAAGCAAGCCAGTGTTGGCAGTCTGGGGTGTGTGCCTCATACCAGCCCACCTTTTGGTCCCCCAGAGACTTCCTGGCTGTCCCTCTCAAAAGTGGGAAAGACTCAAAAATAAATATTTAGTCTATGTTACAGCTGTCTGGCCGCTGGAAATGGGTAACTTCACTCCTTTGGGTTTATCTTTAAGAGGCAAGATCAAAAACAGTTTTCATGAAATTCCACTTATATTTTAAATACATGTCTTATTTTGGTTTATTATGTTGTAGAATATTCTAAAGTCAGAATTAAATGCCAAAGAATAAATGAGCCCATTTAAAAGAGATTGGTGTGCCATGTAACAGATGTGGCTACGAATATTCTGAGTCAGGCCTTCCCCTCCAAATTCCCCGCTATCCCCTTCACCTGTACAACCCACTAATTAATGTATGATGGAATCATACCAAATCCGTATTAGGAATATGTTATTTAGGACCTAGGTTATTGTTTTGAAGATTTGTTTCTTAGGATAAAACCACAGGAAATCTTTTGCGAATTGGGCAGGTTGTTTGTTTGTTTTCTGTTTGAGAGTGTACAATAAGTTGGCTTGTCCAAGGAAGCTCTTACATCCCTGCAAACTTGAGTCACATTGCCGTGTCAAGTCATTGCCAAGTTTTCAAAAATGAGTCTGGACTGCTATTCCAATTCACCAGTGTTCCGCCTCCGTGGCAGATGGTGTTCGCTTATGCAGGGGACACAGCTGAAACTGCGCAGTGGAGGTGTCATTCCATGGCTAAGGTTTTGGAATTTGTTGCTCTGAAGAACTCATATGCCCAAGAGTTACAGCTTCTCAGTCTTCTTCACTCTGCATCTCTGGCTGGTGCTCATCCTAGACCATCCACCCCAGCATCATTTCTGGACCACAGCTCTTCCCTTTCTGAACTTCTTTGTTTTTGTTTTTGTAAGCACATTGATTTATATGATTTACTGGGAATTCCTGAATATGCATTTCAGCCCTGAATCTCAGTGCCTTTCTGGCATAAATATCTGGACGATCTTGGGGCGGTACTTGGAGTATCCTCTAAATGCTGAGACCCAACCTGTCAAAAAGTTGAACTAGCATGAAGGACAAAAAGAACATGGCTCTTGAATTCAGACAGACCAGATTGAACTTGGCTATGCTACTTGCTATCACTGTAGCTTTAGGGCATATACTTGACCTATGCTATTTATAAAATGGAAATAATTCTTTAGAAACCTCACAGAGTTTGGAGGATTAAATGAAATTGAATCTTTATGTTTGATAGAATAAACGATAAAAGATTGTGTTTTTCTCCCTGCCAATTTGTTAATAGTAAACTTCCTACATTGGAATTATATTTAATTTTTCACTCCTTTACCTTCTAAATCAAATCTATTGCCATGTTTTATTAATTATGGTGCCTCTCTTTTTCTGTGTCCATGGCTGCATTTTTAAATTATTTCAGACCATCATTGCTTACCAGGAATACTGCTATATTTTATATTTAAAATTCTTTACCTTTTTCTATCCCAGTTAATATAATTAAATTTTCTTTCAATTTAGCAAACATGATTTTGAACCTACTGTGTGCCATAGAGATTACTAGGCTATGTCATAAATGGGGTTGCTAGACTCCTTTGGAAGTCACTATTAGTTAGGGCTTGGGCTCTGGAGCCAGATTGGGTTCAAATGCCAGCTCAGCCAGTTATTAGCTACGTAACTTTGGGTAATATCTCTTTTTAATATATTTTTTTAAGATGTTATTTATTTATTTGACAGAGAGAGACAGCAAGAGAGGGAACACAAGCAAGGGGAGTGGGAGAGGGAGAAGCAGGCTTCCCGCCGAGCAGGGAGCCCGATGCGGGGCTCGATCCCAGGACCCTGAGATCATGACCTGAGCCGAAGGCAGACGCTTAACGACTGAGCCACCCAGGCGCCCCTCTTTTTAATATTTCTTTATCTCAGCTTCCTCATCTCTAATAAGGATATAATAATAGTATCTCATGTCCTAATGACTGTTATGAAAAATAAAGGAAGATACTGCATAAAACCTGCTGAATATGTAGAAAGCACTCATAATTGTTATTTTTTATTATTAATAATCTTCAAATATTTCTTTCAGCATTGACCTCCCACTGTGAACACCTACAATGACCACCTCTTCCTTTTATATAAAATTGAACTTTTTGTATTTGAGTTTTCCGTTAACTTGCTTTTAATCAACTTACACCAAGTTTGGTTCTTTGACACCTGCCTAAATAATGCACATTCAGCCTGCATACATATTCGTTTGTCTTCTCTGCTCTGTTATCCCTAGACCTCCAATCACCCACATGATGTGTCCACAGTAGAGATTCTCTGTCTCACTTAAACCATTATAAATATTCATGTATCTTCATTTGACCTGATGTACAGAATCTGATAACCGATTCTGTGCATTTACCTAACTCATTCCTACTTTTCTATTTTTAATTTTTGTTAATTTCAAACATTCTGTTTAGAACTCGCTTTTCAAGAATCTTTTCCTTACTAAATGCTCCTAAACTAACCACTCTTGTATTCCCTCTGCCCTTAGAACAATTATGTTTTGTTAGTGCTATGTTGAATCTAGTATTCCATATGCCGGCTTAAATCTTCCTTCTCCAGCCACATTGGTCTCTTGCTGTTCCCGAAGCACGTCAAGCATTAATCCATCTTAGGGCCATTGCACTTGCTTTCCCTTTAACTGAAACTAATGTTTTTCTCTAGATATCTGCATGGTTTATGCTCTTACTTCATTCAGGTCTCTGCTCAAATATCACCACCACAGAGAATTACCCCCATGTGGTTTTATTTTTCTTTGTAGCATTTGATATAGGTAGCTCTGATGTTTATTTGGTTATTGTCCTTTTTCCCAACTAGGGAGAAGGGCCCGTGTCTGTTTTGTTCACTGTTCTATCCCCAACTCCTAACACAATGCACTTTATATAATAGACTCTCAATTAAAATTTTGGATGGATGAATGAGTAAATTGTAACAAGCATCCCCCACCCAAAGTAATCCTAAATGCTTAAAATGGTAAGACAATATCTTTGATTTTGTACCATACCACCATGTATTGTACTGGTTTTAGGACAAACCTGGCTGAAATTCCCAAATTCTCAGTTATTATCTGAGTGAATCTGGGTAAATATCTCTCTGAGCTTCAACATCTTTATGTATCAAATATAATAATACCCACTGTGATGATTAACTTTATGTCAACTTGCCAAGGGTATAGTGTCTAGTTCTTTGGTCAAACACCAACCCAGATGCTGCTGTGAAAGGGTGTTTTAGATGTGATTAACATTTAGATAAGTAGACTTCAAGGAAAGCAGATTACCTTCTGTAATGTGGACAGGCCTTAAGAGAAGTGACTAATGTTTCCTGAAGGAGAAACAATTCTGCCTCAAGACTGCAACATAAAAACCCATTCTGGGTTTCCAGTAGGCAGATTTTGCACTCAAGATGGCAACTTCAATCCTTCCCTGGATTTTCAGCCTGCTAGCCAGCCCTGAACATTTCAGATTTAGGCCCAGTTGTGTGAGCCAGTTCCTTAAAACCTCTCCTCTCCTCTCCTCTCCTCTCCTCTCCTCCCCTCTCCTCTCCTCTCCTCTCCCTCCCTCTTCCCCTCCCCTCTCATCTCATATCCTGTGTGTTTATGTATGCGTGTGCATGTACCCACTTATATACATATATATCATATTGTATTGGTTCATTTTCTCAGGAGAACACTGACTGATAAACCTATTTTGCCTGATTGAAGTTAGGATTAAATGAGGTAATGTGTTTAAAAAGGGTAGTGATTATTATATGGTCAGTAAATTCTTTTGGCAGGTTAACATGCCTGTCCCATAATAGGTGGTCAGTAAATACATGATGAATGAATGAATCAATGAATGCCAGGAATTGGATGCCCTCTGAACAAATATTCCAGATGACTATAAAACTCATATGATTTGGTCACCATTAATCATTTCTGAACAGTCTTTGAGGATGAATGTACAGCGCATTGCATTCTCTGTGAGGGTCTATGGAAACCTATTCATATGCAGCATCATTCACTGAAAGAAAGTATTTCTCTTATGATGGCAAAAGTCCTGTTTGAGATTGAAAGGAAGTCTGATGCCAAATCATTCCATGAATCTTCCAGTGGCTTTGAAATAAACCTCATTTTCTATATCTGAAAACACTCCATAAGAATGTTTTGAACACTAGCTGGCTAATTGGGGCAATGTTCTTTGAGGGGAAAAGAATACACACACACAGACATACACACACACACTCACACACACATTATATAAATGTTAAGTATTTTGGTTCAGATGGAAATGGAGGTGGTAAGGGATTTTTAAAATGTTTGAGCATCTGGAAATTAGGTACACAAAATTTAAGAATATATAAATTCAGATGGTGTTCTAATGAGAACATATTATGCTCTAAGAATTGAGAAGACTGAAATAGTCACTGTTGAAATTTAGCAGATTCACACTTATTGTAAAGGTATTTAGTAGTATGTGGACCTGGAGGCTTATCAGATGCCTTCGTATTTGGGGCTTCCCTGAAGGTATCAACTACAAGTCTACGAGGTAGGCCCATGTGTCAGGGATGACAGAACTAATACCAGGACAATGGTAGGAGTCTTTGGTTCAACCAAGCACACTCACCAAAGCCTAAGCTCTAGAGAGACATTTAGGGAGTAGATGAGAGGAGGAGGGAATGATTGAAAGATCCTAAATCAGATGCTGGAAACCAAGTTGTCAACCTTCAGTTTCGTGTTGCTTCCCAGCTAGAGTCCTTCAAAAGAAAATGGTATTTTTAAACTCTATTGACATTCTTACTGTGATGGAAATATCCTGAAAGTTAGCAGCAATTCTAGTCACCTTTAAGTCTTAATTTAGGACAATTTTATAACCCTACTACCTCTATCATTCCAATTCCCCCTGATTTGATAGTTGGGGATAAATGCCCTAATGAGAATGTTTTTTGTTAATTAAGAAAGGAGCCTGTCTAAAATAGGAAAACATCGGGGCACCTGGGTGGCTCAGCCGTTAAGCGTCTGCCTTCGGCTCAGGTCATGATCCCAGGGTCCTGGGATCGAGCCCCACATCGGGCTCCCTGCTCTGCGGGAAGCCTGCTTCTCCCTCTCCCACTCCCCCTGCTTGTGTTCCCTCTCTCACTGTATCTCTCTCTGTGTCAAATAAATAAATAAAACCTTTAAAAAAAAAATAAAAAATAAAATAGGAAAACATCTCTATCACTTTTAAATATGCTTGCATTATAAGCCTACTCACTGGAATAACCAGCTTCTCAAACATTATTAAATACTTATTTAAAAATTCATTTTTAATATTTCCATATTACACTGAGTTTTGTTTATTTCAACAGATGCTAAAGTAAGCCTGTCAGTTCCATGGGTATTTTAGCGACAAGACAGAGGAAATATCTAGATTTCAGTTATTTTCTAAGTATTTGAATTCAGGCCAACTATAGGGTATCAGCCTCTAGATGTGTTCAAGCTGTCAGGTTTTTTTTTCTTTTCTTTTTTTTTTTTTTAATGAAAGTTACACAGATTGGAATATCAATGCAATGGAGATATTTTGGGGAAAGAAAGTACACATTAAAGAACTCAAAGCTAATTTATAGACTTGCCCCTTGTGTCCTAGGTTCCCTAAATGACATAAAATGCCTTGTGGCTCTAAAGTATTGCTAAGTAAAGTGACATATTGTACATAAATTGAATTCCCTGTTGTAAAGAAGAAGAGAGATCTGTGCTAGAGCAATAGAGCTTGCAAAAATAAAGTATTGTAAGCTGAACCGTACTTAAAATTCACACTAAGCATTTGTGCCTTGTGCCATAAGCATTCGTGCCTTGTGCCATAAGCATTCAGGAGTTGTCCCCCAATGTTGGTGTCATCAGTGCTCCTTTGACTTGTAGTGGGCACATGGCTGGGAAGCAAGCATAAGTTAAGAGCACACATCACCTGGGAAGTAGATGGATAAAAGCAAGAGTGCACTTGATGGGGGAGGGCACAAAAGGGGGCTTAGGCAGCCAACCACTGAGATTTGCTACTGTATGGGGAAGAGGTCAAGGACCAGCAGAATGACTTAGAAAATGCCACTGTGGGACCTGTTCTAATCCAAACAATCTATAATTTGAGGGATCCAGTTTTCATGCTTGCCCAACTATATCATCATTTTTCACTAAGCAAAATGAAATTTGTTACAAAGGACTGTTTTGTGTTGATATACGCAGGTCTAAAGTGCCTTCAATCTGATAACACTATTAAATAAGCTGTGAGACACCACTCAGCATGTGTATCTTTTAATAGAAATTCCGATAGTTGCCACCAAAGCGTTCAGCAGAGGGGAGGAACGTTCCTTCACCCCATCTCTTAGTTTCTATCTCCAAGTTGCATGGTTGCCTCTTGGGCCTTTTTAGAAAACCTTGTCACCAAAGTTAAAAATATATACCAAATTGGATTTTAAGAAGAACAGTGCATGTGTGTACTGATTTTTGCTTGTTTGTTTTCAATTTTGCTAAATTGCAGATACATAATTCTCTGCACAGCTGAGCACTGTGCTCTTTCAAATATTTTTCCCTTGTCAGAAATTTAAAAATATACATATATATTTGCCAAATTATCTTTTACCAAAACATGTTTAAAAATTAATTTTATTAATATTTTTTAAGTTTCAAGGTGGCAGATCTACCTTCAGAAACCTGTCACTAAAGGTTACTTGGCATTACTTTAGACAGGCAACCAACATGTTGGCCACAGGTTTTATTGTCCAAATCTGCTCAGTGAAACCCCACACCAACCTTAGTCATTATGCAATAAGGCTACAGATATTGTCAGAGAATCTAGAGACCATAAAATCTGCATGTTGTATGCATAAATTTGCATATTAAATTAAAGAGGACTTAACTCCAAGTGGGAAAACTAAGTGACTTCCTGAGCGTAATGCTTTTATGTTTCATCTCAATGGTCATGTCTGAACATCTGAAATTTACAACTGGTTGTGCCGTGATGCTTGGGAAGTGTGGGGTAGGAGTGAGCCCATTCCTAGCAATGAGCAGGGAATCAAGCTTCAGATGATACATATGGGCACAAATGGACAGCAAAGGTCTCTGGTGTTCTGTTTGCTTCTTTTTTCTACAGGGTAAATGAGGGTCACATTTTAACTATATATTACAATGAATCTAGTAGCCACAGTTCAACACTGGCTGGTGGTAAAGAAGGAACTGGACAAATCTTTCTGACTCCTATTGTTTTAATATTTCTCTTCTATCATACTGTCTTAACATGCTAAACCATAGCCACAATAAAGTACAGAATTTGGAGAAAAGCCACATCATTTTTTAAGTATTTAGTAGATCTCTCCCTTTCTAACCCTACAAGAGCCATCTGAATGATGATCATGGAAGCTGAAAATAGCTAATAACTTATTCATACAACTCCGTTTCTGAGGAAAATACATCAGGGAGAGACGTGCTCTGGCTTTTCTAGTACGCAAATCCATTCCTATCAGTTCAACATACAAAAACAATTTAATAAAACCCTTAAAGACTCACTTCCCCTGGGCCCAACATCACATCTATGTGGAATTGCTAAATTAAAAGTTTTTTGACAATATTATTGATTTTCAGTTATTTTCAACTTAGTCAAACCAAGTAATATTGATATATACTAAATATAATTCTTAATCATTAGGGCGATTAAAAATAACACATCAACTTTTCTAAACAGTACTTTGCATTCCTTCTTTATAATCGTAACATTTTCAGTTATTAATTTAACACATACTTATTGAAAATAAACTGTGCTCTAGGCATTGTGAAAAGCTTTGAGAATATAAGGATAAATAGCAGAATCCCCTCCCTGAGTAGCTCAAAAATCTTAGTGCTTATGAAGAATTGCCGAAGAGCTTTTAATCCAGTCTGTCACAATATTCTTCCACAGATGCTGTCACACATTTCATGGAATGGCTGGTGGCAAAAGCCCCCATAGGGGAATCAGAGGACCCGAGTTAGAATCTTGCCTCTGTCATCTGTTTGCTGAGTAACCTTGGGTAAGTCAGTGAAGAGTGAAACTCTTAAGCCCTTTTCCTAATTTATAAAATAGGGGCGTAATAACACCTATCAGTTGGGGTTATTTTAAGAGTGAAATGAATTGATACCAATGTCAAGTGCCTAATACAGTGGCTTGCATAGAGTCCACATTATAAATAGTAGCTATTTTCAAGGAACTAACATTTAAATAAGGCAACTCATTCTGTTCTTCAACAGTTCTAATGTCACAAAGTTCTGAAATCTGCCTCCCTGCAAATTCCAATCATTGGAACTCATTATGCACACTAGAGCAGATGAGTTTAATTCTTTCTTCCACATGAACACCCTTAAGATATTGAAACAGTATCTACCCATCTTCATTTTTTTCCCAGTTGAACATCTGCAGTGAACTTTTATTGTTACTTAACTATTTTTTCTTAAGTGTAATGAATATATTAGAACCTTCAAAACCATTTACGCTAGAGTGGGAATCAGTATAAGATAGAACATTTTGTACCTAATTTAAATCTGTTTAGTAATTAAAATGAGAAAATAACCTCTCCTCCTAGTTTTTCTTGTAAAATAAACTCCCTTAAACTCTCACTGGGACAGTAATCTCCTAGCCTGTTTCCAGTCTGCTCACTGAGTCATGTTCTAAATACAAATCTGTTTTTCTATGCATTGCCATAAATAAAACTTCTCAGCTTACTTAGTAGAGTGGTTTGCAAACTTTTTGGTCTCCTGACCATTTTACAACCTTAAAATTTATTGATGACTTCTAAAACCTTTTGTTTATCTATATCAGAAAAGAAATCCTAGCTCTAAAATTACTGCTTGAATTAGTTTCTTAACCATTCTGTGTGTCTAATCTCTCAACTGTAAAATGAAGTACTATCACTTACCCCAAAGAAATATTGTGAGGACTGAAGGAGAAAATGCATACATGGTTCAAAATATTAATTATCATCATTATTACTAAATGTTTTTGAAGGATTACCCTAGTGATGAAAGGATTCTTGTTTTAATATGAACATAATTAAGATTGAGTCCATACAACTGAGTTTACAAAGGTTTCTTGTCTTGTATTTTTCTATCTTGGGCCTAAATTCTAGACAATAATTTACTTGGGTAATTTTTTATCCTTCATGAATTCTTTTTGGTAAGCAAACATTTGCAGGTAAGATGCTTCTGTCACTGTGTTTACTCTGTGAAGTTCCATATTTTTTTAAAAGGTTTATTTACTTATTAGAGAGAGAGAGAGAGTTGGTGGAGGGGCAGAGGGAGAGAATCTTCAAGCAGACCCCCCACTGATAGTGGAGCCTGATGAGGGGCTCAGTGTCATGACCGATGAGATCATGACCTGAGCCAAAACCAAGAGTCAGATGCTTAACCGACTGAGCCACTCAGGTGCCCCTATGAAGCTCCATATTTTAAGCACATATATGTGGTTCAGGCTCTCACTGATGTAGTCCATCTAGACTCTGTCCTTTCTCTGACCAAGAAATCCATTAACTACATCCTGCTCTCAGATTGTTCTTCAACTCTCATCCCTACTGCTTCCATTTCAGTTTAGGTCCTGTCCCTTCTCACTTGGACTATTCCAGATAGTTTCCATTCTCCCTCAGCAATTTAACCCCATTCTGATTCCAGAAAGATCTTCATAAAATGCAAATATGACTAAAAACCACTGTTAGCTACCTGTCACACACAAAATAAATTCAAAAATTTTTTGCATGTGTATGAAGAGTCTTATGCCCTGACCTCTTTATTTCTTGCTAAGCTGGTTTCTCAGTTCATTCCCTCTGCCCCGCCCTACTTCTTTATGAACCTGCTATGTTGAACAACTTGCAGCTCCTGGAATGTGCTCTATCTATATTTTATGGCTCGATTTTTTTCTATTCCTGGGATATCTTTTTTGAAAATTAGCACTAGGCTTTCCAGACTCAGCTCTTTTCTGCTCTGATGTCATTCTGCTATGATTTTCTCCTATCCTGACTTTATTTAAGCTCTGTATTTTATAATGATTTATGTCATAGCCCATAGCACTTTGTTATCTCTATATGTGTTTATATCTTTCTTCCTTCACACGGTAAGACATATTTACAGAGCCTACCAGTCATAAACTCTTCCAAGGAAATCTGTTCTCCCTTCATCCCTGCTGTATGAGGATCTATGAGTTGGAGCACAGTTCTGTTCTCCTAGTAAGGTCTTCCATCCAGGAATGTTTAGCTAACAGGAGGGCCGTTAATCTAAGGAACGCAAAGGATCCAAAGTGACCTATGACTTATGACCAGTGGCACACGAGGTATCAACATCTGAGCTGGGCTGGTCAGGTTCCCTGGGCACACCCAGTTACAAAGAACTGAGGCATAACCTGAAGGTGAAAGAATCTCTAGGAGTGCTTTCACAAGTCCCTATCTCCATGTCTGCTCACCTGCCTACATCTGTACCCACAGACTCTGCCTTGCCCCCACTTCCCCACAGCTCTACCTACTGACAATGCTTGTGTAAGGCCAGCCCTCTACGGGTGCACTCCATCCTAGCCTCTCTCATGTATTCAAGAATATCAGTCTAATGATCCTCTCCTTTGTCTCTTACCTTATTGTTTTCCACTCTAATAAATCATTCTCATCAATATACAAATACCCTATAATTTCTTCTATCTAAAAACATACATATATATCTCCACATCTCCCTCTAGGTACTGTCCTATTTCTCTTCTCCCTTTTATGGCAGAATTTCTAGAATAAAATCATCTCTAATAGATGTAATAACAGAGTTCTCGAATTCCCCGCGCCCTCTCAAATCAAGCTTTTACTCCGCTGCTACAGAGGTGAACTTTGGTCATTCTCTTCCTTGATGACTCAGAGGTTTTACTGCTGGTTGAGCCCTCTCCCATGAAACACTTTCTCCACCTGTCCTTCAGGAGATCACACTTGCCCGGGTGTCCTTCTACCTCGTGACCCTCCTTGGGAGTTTCCCTGGCTGTTTTCTCCTTGTTTTCATGCATTAAGGCAATTCTTTTTCCTGTCTATACTCTTCTTGTTAGTATATTCATCCAGTCAGGTGGTTTTATATAACATCCTTACACTGATCATTCACACATTTTAATCTCCAGTTCACACTCCTTTCCTTAACTGCAGATTCCAAATGTCTCTTAGACGTATCCCCCTGCATTTACCCCTCCCAGCGACACTTTTCCTAATGCAGTAGCCAGAGCAATGCTTTTATAATGTTAATCACAGGAGATTACCCTTCCTATGTGGCCCCCTCATACAAAATGAAAGTCAGAGTCCCTGCTATGACCTCAAGGTCCCTACATGGTCTGGTCTTCTTCCTCCCTGTTATCTCTCTGACTTCATCTTCTACTGCTCTTCTCCTTGGTGTCAGGACTCCCAACAAACATGCTCCTCACTCAGAAATTTTACACTGGTTCTTACCTCTGCCTGGAATTCTCTTCCCTTAAATATTTCCTTGGCTTAACCTTATTCCCCTCAGGACTTTGCTCAAGGTTACTCTATTAGTGAGGACATCTATGACCCTGTATTTAAGACTGAACTCCCCCCTCATCCATTGTGGTCCATGCCTTCTTCCCTGCTTTGCTTTCTACTATGTGCGTAATCAGATACACTCTTTTATTTATTTATTTAAACTCTATTTATCTTTTTTACTAATATAGTCTCCTAGAAGATAAGACTCAGGAGAGCAGGGATTAGTACCTAATTTTCTGCCTGCTATATCTCTGACCAATACATTCTTAATTTCCCCCTCAGCTTGACTAAACTTTAGACGTTTATTTCTGACTCTAGGCCCCTGACTGCCCTTTTCTTAGAGCATTTACTTTAGAAAACTTGTAACTGTAATTTTTTTCTCTGCTTCTTTGTGATGTAAATTTTCTCCCAGCTTCTTGCCAGTCTTATAACCCGTGCACGGATGTCTTTCTCAAAGACCTGGGAGTCATTCCTTTGAAATGTAATCATCAAGAAAATTGAACTCCTCTCTCCCAGTCTCTGCGGGAGGGTAGGAGCCTAACGTCGGTAAGCACCAATTAGCAAACATAGGTGACCCAGTCACGTTGACTGACCTACATCCCCCTTAACTTCCTCTAGTTCTTTCCACTAGCTCACTCCAGTGCCTAAAAACTCTCCTGCCTTTGGGCACCTGGGTGGCTCAGTTGGTTAAGCGACTGCCTTCAGCTCAGGTCATGATCCTGGAGTCCCTGGATCGAGTCCCCCATCGGGCTCCCTGCTCAGTGGGGAGTCTGCTTCTCCCTCTGACCCTCCCCCCTCTCATGTGCTCTCTCTCATTCTCTCTCTCTCAAATAAATAAATAAAATCTTTAAAAAAAAACAAAAACTCTCCTGCCTTTTGTTTCGATGGAGTTGAGGTCAGTTCTATACCGAAGTCCTCTCCCCCATGGCAGCAACTTGAATTATACCTGTCTTGCCATATTTAATGAGTCCAGTGCAATTTCTTTTTAACATCCCTGTAATTTCTCTTTGACATTCCACAGACTATACCTGCACGTAGTGTATATTTGTTCAGTAAATAAATGGATGCAAAGCCTCATAAAAGCAAAAGCATTGAGAGGGTAAGAAGGAAGCATAAAAGATAAAGACTCTAGCAGGTGGAGAGAAAATGAAGGAGAATATGCTTAGGAAACAGAAAAAGGGAAGGAAAGAGGTGGGGGAGAGCAAAGCACAAGCCACCTCTGGGCTGTGTCTGTCAGTTCCCGGTGCATAAAATATATTACAGGGGTGCCTGGGTAGTGCAGTCGGCTAAGCGTCTACCTCTTGGTTTCGGCTCAGGTCGTGATCTCAGTGTCATGGGATCGAGCCCTGAGTCAGGCTCTGCACAGATCGTGGAGTCTGCTTGAGATTCTCTCTCCCTCTCCCACTGCCCCTCCCGCTTGTGCTTTCTCTCTCTCTCTCTCAAATAAATAAATCTTAAAAAAAATTTAAAAATAAAATATATTACATATGCATCATAAGAAATTATCAGAGTATATATATTATATATTATGCATATATAATATATGTAAAATACATTAAAAGAATATACATATTACATATGATAAGGATATAAAAATAAATATCCCTACAATAAACCTGCTTTTTCTTAAGTTTGAGTGAATTTCCTGAATCCCTGATACTAGCTATTAGATGAAGCCAATTAGAACTCTCCATTAGTCTGTGATCTCTTATGAAAGACCCCATCTTTGAATTTGGAGTCCCTGGCATGGTACCTACTACATGTCAGGAATTCACTGGCCAATTTTAAAATAAAAATACAAGTATATCAATATCTTACTGTTCCATATCCTACTGTTCCATCATCCTCATTAGTAGGTATTCTAACAGTTTATGATGAAATTTTGGACAAAATATGTTTTATGTGGTCAAGATTGGAAAGAGAGTTAGTTATATGATTGCCTTATTTTGGGATAGCATTAATAACTTTGAATACCGTTGGAAACAAATCAAAATCTTTTGGAGTTAGTAATTGTTAATTGAGGCCCTCCCCAATTTCTGGTTGTTAGAAATCAGAGGCGATCTATACCCACTAATAAGAGAAAAATACATTTAGATTTCAAGTTCCAATTTTATTATTACTTCTTTACATTTTGCCAACATACGATGGCTGATTTTGCTGGAAAACCCAGTCAAAGCTCTCACAGGAAGCAGTCAATAAATGTATAGTAAAGAGATGCATTTCCCTTTGTTCGAATGTCCCCTCTACCCATTAGCTCTTCCCAATTCTAATCTTCAAAACAGACGCTTTCTCAAGCTGGTTGAACTGTCTTTACTACTGTCTTCATAGGGCAGCAGATCTTGTTCCTTTCTCATATATATTTTTGATTTAGGAGGCAGAAAGTTGTTGCACACAGCTTCACAGTGCAGTGTTTTGCCAGTTAACTCTGATGAACTCTGTCAATTCACAACAAAACAGGATTTGTCCCACCCCCTCAGAAAATGAAAGTCTCTTTTGACCTTTAAGCAAAACAAAAAGTATCTAAAGGATTTTTAAGTCCCCCATGCTAATTATCTCAGTAATTTGGTTGAATAGGAAGATAGATTTTATGCTTCTGTGTATTGATTTATTTCAACTGAACAACCTTTTGTGTGAAATAATTCTTTTTTTTAAGCAGTCAAGTGAGATATGAGGCAAACATCTGTCTTTGACTTTAATTCAAGGCTTTTTTAGGACCAGGCCAAAGGGATGTGTATCAAATGATTCATGATAAGACCAAAGCCATGGAATTTGCTTCTTTTTCTAAGGTCCAAATGTCAAAGCCAAATCGAGATTCTTAAGGCAGTCTTCAGCCATAGGGCTCTAAAAAATAATGCTCTATCCAATTCTCAACAGGTTAGACCTGCCCTAGCTAAATGCTAACTACAAGCCAAGCACAGACTACATGAAGAGGAGCCTGAGGGGATATGTTGTTCTATAAAGGAGTCAAATGCATGGTTCAAATCAGTCTCACAGCATCCTGGTTTCTTAGAAGAGGGAATATCTGTATTGAGTGCTAGAGATGGTCCAATGCTTGATTCTGCCTCTATTATGTAAAAGGATTTAAGGAGGGTTGGTAACAAAATACATATAAACCATCCACATGGGTGCACACACACACACATTCATTTAATCATCTAATGATCGGCTTTCATTTGACAGAGGCAAACTCTTCAATGCTAACATTGAATTACCTCTCAAGAGACCAGCTTTGGAGCACCATTTATTAACGTTACAGTGAGATGCTCGAATATTTCATGTTTTTCTTACTCTGGGAAATGTGATCAGATGGTAGCAATAAAAAACAGATTTTCCTGATCCTCACTCCAAGCTCATATTGTTCTTCCTTGTTTTACTTTAGCTTTTAATTATATTTAGCGCTTATTATTGCATATTCACAATTAGGTAGGGCCTAGAACCTGCTGAGACGTGCTATATCTGCCCCTCCTAGAAGGATTCCCTCTGACATATTTTTAATTTAAATTTTAGTTAGTTGACACACAGTGCAATATTGATTTCTGGAGTAGAATTCAGTGATTCATCACTTCCATACAACCCCCAGTGCTCATCACAAAAAGTGCACCTCTGACATTTCACATGAATTATTTAGATGCCTTTTCCACTTTTCAATCTGGGAGAAAATTACGAGAAGGCTAAGTCATAGTGGTTTGATTTAAGATTTGGATAAACAAGCCTCCCAGAAAATATTGCTTTTTAAAGAAGTTTAAGATGTCTTATTTATTTATTTATTTATTTTTAATTATTTTTTTTAACATATAATGTATTATTTGTTTCAGAGGTACAGGTCTGTGATTCATCAGTCTTACACAGTTCACAGCACTCACCATAGCACATGCCCTCCCCAAGGGTGCTACCCCAAGATAGTAGGAAGGGAAAAATGAAGCGGGAGAAATCGGAGGGGGAGATGAACCATGAGAGACTATGGACTCTGAGAAACAAACTGAGGGTTCTAGAGGGGAGGGGGGTGGGGTGA
Source organism: Phoca vitulina (assembly GCF_004348235.1). Taxonomy (NCBI): domain Eukaryota; kingdom Metazoa; phylum Chordata; class Mammalia; order Carnivora; family Phocidae; genus Phoca; species Phoca vitulina. Next base: position 4,168,467 of record NW_022589779.1, on the reverse strand, counting down.
TGGGTTAGCCCAGTGATGGGTATTAAGGAGGGCACATACTGCATGGAGCACTGGGTGTTATATGAAAACAATGAATCATGGAACACTACATCACAAACTAATGATGTTATTGTATGGTGATTAACATAACATAATAAAATAAAATTTAAAAAAATAAATAAAAGAAAAAAGATATTTATTGCAGTTACTGTTTAGAGGAATTGGATTGAACTGCAACAACTACTATTTAAAAATTATTGTTATAACCTGTACTACCAAGGAAAATGTGGTGACTGGACTTAGAATAGTATTTGTGGGGGTGTGTGGGTGGCTCAGTTGGTTAAGTGTCTGCCTTCAGCTCAGGTCATGATCCCAGGGTTCTGGGATCAAGCCCCACGTTGGGCTCTCTCCCCCTGTTTGTGTTCTCTCTTATGCACTCTCTCATGCTTGCTCTCTCTCTCTCTCTCTCAAATAAATAAAAAAATCTTAGAAAAAAGAGTATTTGTGGTTTTGATTAGCATTTTGGAAAATACTAGGAAGATTTGAACAAAGAGTGGGGCTTTAGAGACTAATATGCAAAAAGTTTTAGAATTACATAGGACCATAATGATCAAATATCATAAATAATTCAAATGTTTCTCTGTTAAACACATATATAAAAATAAGATAAACCCTGATAGAGTGTAACATTGGTGCAGAAAGTGAAGTTTGCTAAATTCCTTACTGAAGTTGTTTTCCTTGATGGCAGACCAGTAGATGGTGGAGAGAATATGATATTTATCTAGTAGTTGATTCAATCATTCATTCATTGAACAAAGGTCTAATAGAGATCCTACTATACACTAAGCACCATGTCAGACCTTGGGATTTAAAAATGAGTAAGATGGGGCACCCAGGGTGGCTCAGTCAGTTAAGCATCTGCCTTTGGCTCAGGTCATGATCTCAGGGTCCTGGGATCAAGCCCCGACATAGGGCTTCCTGCTCAGCAGGGAGTCTGCTTCTCCCTCTCCCTCTGCTCCTCCCCCCTGCTCATGCTCTCTCTTTCTCAAATAAATAAAATCTTTAAAAAAATGCTTAAAGAAGCTCAGGCTTGCTCAGGAAGGTGGAATATGTTGTGGGAAATATACAACTATATTATTAGTACTGAAATAAGTAAATAGCCTGGTCACAGTAATGAGAGCTCTCTCAAAAATATTCAAGGGCTTCCCATTGCATTTAGAATCGTTGAAATTGGGGCGCCTGGGTGGCTCAGTCGTTAAGCGTCTGCCTTCGGCTCAGGTCATGATCCCAGGGTCCTGGGATCGAGCCCCGCATCGGGCTTCCTGCTCGGCGGGGAGCCTGCTTCTCCCTCTCCCACTCCCCGTGCTGGTGTTCCCTCTCTCGCTGTGTCTCTCTCTGTCAAATAAATAAATAAAATCTTTAAAAAAAAAAAAAAAGAATCATTGAAATTACCCAGCGTGGCCTTCCTCTACCAAACCACTTCCTACACTTTTCCTCCTGGCCACTTTTCTCCAACTGACTAGGTCTTTCAGGTTCTTGGTCATTTCAGACTTTTCTTAACTTAAAGGCTTCTGCTGAGGCTCCTCCCTCTACCTGAGCTGCTCCTGTTTTGCTCTCTGCATGACTCTGTCCTCTCATCTTTCAGGCCTAGAGTCAATGTCATAGTCACATCGTGGTTTTCCCTGACTGTCTTATCTAGGCGGGTTCCCCCCATCAGTTTCTATTCTTTTTCTTAGTGTGTAAGCTTAATTAACACAACTCATAATCATATGCTAATTTATTTATTCATCTATTTATTTATATTCATACTCTCTCCATTCTAAGTTGTAAACTTGATGAAAGCCACTTTATGAAAAATTTTAGTAGTCATAGGAGCTCAATAAATATTTTAAGAATAAATGTGAAAGAAAGGAACTGATCAGGAACAATTTCAGATATGATAATATTTTTCTTCTTTAACAATTCCAACAGTTCTGAGTTTTTGAACATTTCTTTGCTTTTTTTCTTTTCCTCCTTGAGAAAATTCTTCCAACCAAATGAAATGGAGCTAAAACCTAGGCTAGCACCAAAATACTAGTAAAGCTTTCAGAAAGTTCTGTCTGTTTGTCTACCTATATCTCCCCTGGGGGCATACTTGCAAGGGTATTAAACCATAATCATCTCTTTCTAATTATTGTTGAATAACAAATGTTTGTGCAAGGATTCTCTGCCACAAGGCAGCTGAGAAAGTGACTCAAAGGAGAGAAAGATGGTTAGTGGTTATCACTCCTGTCACTTTGAAATAAATGAGAAGAGACCACTTCTGTCTGATTATTATTTACCTTTGATCCTTTACATTTTGAAAACTCCAAGCATCACAACTTTAATCTATCTCAGTTAACAAATGTGATCGACCAGATTTATATTTCTCTCTTTTCGAGTGGCACCAGAGAAGGAAGGAGTGGTGAGAAGTCATAGTCTTTCTAGAGAATGTCTAGCAACCCTTTTGCACTTGAAGAAATGCAGATGAAAGCTAATCTATTTGTGCATTCTATCTTCATATCCAAGTGTCCTTCCATCACAATACAACCATAGCTGGTATTACTGCAGAGAATCTGGGTTTGATATAAATATATACAAAAATTTCCAACATAAAAAATATTTAAAATAATCTATGTAAAATTTTTAGGAAGAAGATAATTATTGCAAAGGTTTTTCAGGCTACATTAGAACAGAGAAAAGTACAAAGCTGCATTTATTATTCCCACTAAGTCCTTAGTGACTAATGTGTGAGATTTGGGCAGGTAAGGAAGGTCATCTCTCAGACTAGTAGATCCACAGACTAGACAGAAATAAATACGAAGTGTGCCAACTCACACTGTTTCCTGTTTTGGACCCCTGACCTCAAAGGGCAGGTAGTTTCCATGTACAGATATTCTGTCCCTGATGATAATTGGAAACTTCAGTTTACTTGTCATTGTGTAACAAAACGTCTAGAACATTGATATGAAAAAAAAAAAAACCCTAGATATCTAGGCATTATTTCATCTAAATCCTCTATTTAAACTGTACAGAATAGTGTTTTAGAATATTTTTTGATTAAATAGTTATTTATAAATTCACAATATCTTTTTACCCTTTAAAAGTTGTCTGAAATGTCAAAAAACATTAAAAATTATGAAGTTTGTATATCCTAATTATATAGGGTATCCTTTTGGCATTTTTCTTCGCAAATTTAGTCTGTTATTTCACTGTCCTTTTATTGTATTATATAAACCTAAATTACGATTTCCTTATGCTCCTACTTTTCTCTCTCTTATAGTAAGTAGCTTCATAGTTCTTTATAAAACTCCAATCATCTCACTTGTCCATATAAACCATTTTCTCAGAAGAGGCTATTTGCTTTGAGAGCTCACATCATTCTTGAAAAATTCTGCTCATATCTCCCTTGTGGTTAAAAATAAACTGTTGTACTTCTTGGAAAACAAAACTACTGAAATTCTAGCTTGTAAATCAAATAGTAGAACACAATGACTCTCCAACCTGAGGGATAATTTTAGCATACCTGATTAGATAGGGTATGTAACATCTGGATAACTAAAATAAATCCCCAAATAACAAAGCAGTTGAATTTCAGTAAAATTTTAGAGAAAATTGTATAAGTTGTCCTTTAAGGAACAAAACTAATTTTTGTCTTTCAGTACTCTTTTTTTACATTAGCAAAGCAGAATAGGATTAGCTAGTGAACTAAAAACCAAAAATGAGTCATGGTGCTAGTTTTAAAATCAGCAGTTATTGAAATATAAAATCAGTTGTATAAATTCTAGAAGCCACAGAATATTTGTTTCTAGAAATAAAAAGGACTCCTTGCCCACTGAACTGTCTTTTCTGGAAGCAAAATGTGGATATGTTTATGAATCTCTTTTCTTATGTTTGTTTGAAAACATGATGTTATTTTATAAACAAATGTACAATTTCTCAAAAGAGATTTAAAAATAAAAAGAAATAGATTCTGCTAGAGGAAGCATAAGTTGGATTATACTGAGATTTCAGGCCTGAAACTGGGAGAAAAAAAATTCACAATGCAGATTATCTGTTGAAAATGAGAAACCTGGTTCAAGGATTTTGCTAAAAGTGGTTGGTTGCCATGGTAACAAGAAGTAAATGTAGATACTAATGGGGAAGAAAATACCATGTAGTGGTATCAGATAGGATCAGAGTGGCAGGAGAACTTTTATTTTCCCTCTAATTTAGAAGGAAAAAAGAAATGAAGAATGAAGTTGGCTAGGACAAATCATAATCCAACTGAAACAGATCCAAAAGAGTCAGTGTATTACTTCAGGCTTATGGGTGAGAGTATCGTAACCCCAAACTGCTAGAAATGGGCTCTCAAAGCCACCCTCTAGAGGGAGGAAAAAGACAAGGACTGGATGGTTGGATCCCAGGTTTGTCATGACTCTGGATTTAATACAGATGATCAAATATATGAGTTTTTCTAATGGAAACAGTAATCAAATACATATATGTGTCTTTTAAGTTTTTTTCAAAAGGAGTTTTATTTTTTAATTCTAGGATACCCATAGATGAAAGATACATAAAGGAATAACTTTTTAAAAAATAAAGGTACATTTTACTTTTAATACATCATATATATATCTTATTTTTTAAGTTGTTATGTGACAATGCTTTTTCAAGTTTTAAATTTTTTGTATCATTTTTTAATTTAAATTCTAGTTAGTTAACATATAGTGTAATATTGGTTTCAGGAGTAGAATTTAGTGATTTATCACTTGTGTATAACACCAGTACTCATCAAAATAAATGCCCTCTTGGGGGCCCCTGAGTGGCTCGGTCACTTAAGTGGCTGCCTTTGGCTCAGGCCATGATCCCAGGGTCCTGGGATCGAGTCCCACATTGAGCTTCTTGCTCAGCGGGGAGTCTGCTTCTCCCTCTCCCTCTGCCGCTCCCTCTGTTTGTGCTCTTTCTCTCTGTGTCAAATAAATAAATAAGTTCCTTCAAAAAAAGGTAAGTGCCCTCCTTAATCCCCATCACCCATTTAGACCATCCCCCACCCCTCCCTCCAGCAACCCTCAGTTTGTTTTCTGTCATTAAGAGTCTCTTACAGTTCGCCTCTCTCTCTCTCTTTCCTTCCCCTATGTTCATCTCTTTTGTTTCTTATTATTTAAGAAACCACAAAATGTGAAAATCTAGGATTTATTTGATGTTTGACAGAAGTTCTTTATACACACGTAATACAAACTAATGCAAAATATAACTTGTAATCTAGATTAACATCAATAAGCTTCACATACTATGTTTAATTTTTATTTGCTTTTCAAATATGATGAAATACAATCAAAACAGAAATGCTACCATTCCTCTTCCTCTCAGAATCCTTACCCGCTCTGCTTTTCCTTCCTGTCCCTCACTCCAGCTCTGCTCTGAGGCGTAAGAACGAGCGGAAGGCACTGGGGCTTCCCTCAAGAATCCCTGGGGCCTCCTCCCAAGTTCTGAAGTTAGAGTAGGTGGCTCTTTCTGGAGCACTTTGCACTTTCCAAAATGCCTTTCCCCAAAAGAAACTGGTCCTTCTTTTGCCAAAAGCCCCGTGATCAAATAAAAAAGGAGAGTGATCCTTTTGGTTTTAGCATGGGCATAGAACAGAAGAGAGGCTGTGACTATGTAAGGTTTTTGCTCTCGGCCCATTTTGTCTTGTTGTGCCATTGGGCCACCACCTAACCATTTGTAGGTTTATGGAATCTTTGCCTTGTAAAAAGATGCTCGGCCATACATGTGAACATATAGGCAATCAATTCCAGCTCACAGTTTGCTTGCCAAAGCATGAACACCGTCTTAGGGGGTTGTCATCCAAGAGGGAGTGTAGACGGGTGCTTTTCAGCAGCAGCTGTAGAAACAATAAAATGATAATCCTAACTATTGTTCATTTGGCATTTATCATATACCTTCCTTTGTATTTTATCTGACTGATCTCTTTTTCTCATTTAATTCTTAAAAAGAAACTCGTGAGATCTGTGGTTTGAATCCCCAGATTTCAGATGAGGCTTAGGAAATGTAAGTACCTCATCCAAGGACAAGCCAGTAAGCAGAAGAAACAGGACTCCCTCTCAGGGCTGACTGATGCTAGTGGTAGGGCTCTTAATGCTTGGCTGTCTTGATGCTTCTGAGTGACACAACCCATACTTCTAAGAAACTTGGCCTTCAAAACTGTCAGTGACTCAAGTTCTAGGAGAACTTCATAGTCCTAGAAATGATACATCAGTGGATGTCAGCCTGAGAGACAAGACCTGTTTGGAATGGAATAAGACCAGAAGCCTACTCACACAGATGTATTTCTGTACAAAATTAATGACAGAGGAAGATTATATAGTTATCAAGATAAATGTCCCCTAAAACAATTAGCGAAATTCAACACTCATTCTAACTTCCCCCAGGTCCCCACACGAACACAAAACAAAAACAAACATAAAAGATTGTTGAGCAGGAAATAAAATAAAGCAGTATGTGTGTAAGTCTCTTTCTGAACACTCTTTTCTCCTCTGACCTATATTCCTTTCTATATCTCAATAATACATGGTCTTGATTATTGTGTTTTTTGTTGTCTTGAAATCCGTTAGCATAAGTCCTCCAATTTTGCTCTGCCTTTTAAAATTGTTTTGACACTTCTAGGTCCTTTAAATTTTCAGATAGCATTTAGAATCAGCTTGTCAATTTCTATGAAAAAGACTCCTGGAACTTCTATTGAGATAGCATTTTTTATTCATGTATATGTGAATATATATATGAATTTATTCGTTTAATACATAAAATAAATTTGGGGAGAACCCATATCTTAAATATACTGTCTTCTAATCCATAATCATGATGTGTGTCTTCACTTATTTAATTTCTCTGACCAGTCTTTTGTAGATTTCAAAATATAACTTTTGCCATTTTGTTAATTCATGCTAGACATTTCATATTTATTAGAATTTCTTGCTTGTTTATTAAAAATTATAAATGGCATTTTAAATGTTTTTGTTAGTTCATGGAATACAGTTGATTTTTGTATATTGACATATTCTACCTTCTCACACATTTACTTATTGTTTCTAGTAACTTTTTTATAGACATTCTAGGGTTTTCTTCAAATTTGATAATATTGTTTGCAAATTAAGGCAGTTTTACTTCTTCTGTATCAATTTATATGCCTTTCATTTCTTTTTTTGTTTTGTTTTATTTCACTAACTAGGACCCCTGGAACAATGTTGAATAGAAATAGTGAGAAGAAAACTCCTTATCTTATTCTTGATCTTGGGGGGCGTAGCATTCAGTATTTCACATTTAAATATGAGGTTAGCTCTAGGTTTTCATGGATATCCTCTATCAAATTGAAGACATTTTTTTGTATTCCTGGTTTACTGAGAAGTTTATCAAATGATTTTTAGTGTATGATCTTTTTTTAGAAGGGCATAAGACTTTTATTTTTTTAGAATACTTATATGGTAAATTATATAAAAATATATACAAAAAATAAATCATTTTGATTGATTTTTTAATATTAAACAACCTTGAATTCCTGTAATAAACCTATTTGGATATAATATACCATCCTTTTTATATTTTTCTGAATTCAGCTTGCTAATGATTTGTTAAGACCTTTGCATCTATGTTTAGGACAGATATATTGGTCTCTTTCTTTTTTTTTTTTTTTAAGATTTTATTTATTCATTTGAGAGGGAGAGAGACAGAGAGAGCACAAGCAGGTGGAGAAGTAGAGGGAGAGGGAGAAGCAGACTCCCTGCTGAGCCGGGAGTCCAACGAGGGCTTGATCCCAGGACCTGGCGATCATGACCTGAGCCAAAGGCAGACACTTAACTGATTGAGCCACCCAGACGCCCCTCTTGCTTTCTTTTCTTGTAAGATCTATCAGATTTTGGTATCAGATAATGCTTACCTCATAAAATGAGTTGGAAAATATCCTCTCCTCTTCTCTTTTCTGGAAAAGTTTGTGTAGAACTGGTATTTCTTTCTTTCTAATGTTTTGTAGAAGTCACCACTGAAGGCAGCTAGGCCTGAGCTTTTTCACTGTGGGAAGGTTTTTAATTATTAATCTAATTTATTTAAGAGATATAGTGTCATAGAGGTTATCTATATATTCTTGAATGAACATTGATAGTTTGTGTCTTTCAAAGATTTTATTCTTTTCACTTAATTGTCAATCTGATTACCAAAATTTGATGACAATGTTTTTCTATTATCTCTCTTTTTTTAATGTCTACAGGATATTTAGGGATTGTCCCCTTTCATTTTTGGTATTGTAATTAGAGTTATGTTAATTTTATGGCTGAAAACATTTATTGCTCTTTCAAAGAAACAACTTTTGGTTTTATTTATTTTGTTGTTGTTTTGTGTTTTCTATTGGTTCTTCTTGCTTTAATTTGTTCTTCTTTTTCTAGATTGTGAATGTGGAAAGTTAGATTATGAATCTTAGGCCTTTCATATTTTCTCATAAAAGTGTTTATTGGTAAGTTTTTCACTAAGTGCTATTTTAGCTGAAATGAATGAATTTTGATATTTGTGTTCTAAATCACCGAGTTCAAAATAACTCCTGATTTACCTGATGATTTTTTCTTTGACCCATATTGTATTTATGTTTTTTATTTAGTTTCTAGATACTTGGAAATTTTAGAGATTTCTTTCAGTTTTTGATTCCCAGTTTAATTCCATGTGGCGAGAGATGGCTTCTGAGCTCATAACTCCCTGAGGACTCTCCCTGATGTCCTGTGTGTTGTACATCTCTCCACTGTGACTGGTGGAAAAGCAAACTATTCCCAACCCCGTTGGAGTGCTAGAAAATTTTCAGCTTACTGCTTTTTAGTTGCCCTTTTCCTGAACAGAGGTAGTTTCTTTCAGATATGTACCATTCATTACTCATCACAAGACTTAATTAAGAGGAATCTCTGCAGAATTCCAGAGCTCTCTCAGGGTAGAGCACCTCCCTTCCCCTAGTGTTTGGCCTCTTAAATTTCTAATGGCCTGTCTTCCTTTAACTCATATTGCTAACTTCAATTCAGCAAGACTATGGGTTCTTATAGGAGTACCCATATATATTAGTTTCCTATTTCTTCTGTAACATTACCGTAAACTTAATGGCTTGAAACAACCAAAATATATTTGCTTACAGTTTTGGAAGTCACAATTTCAAAATGGATCTCACCAGGCTAAATTTAAGGTATTGGCAGGGCTTAATTCCTTTTTGGAGGCTCTAGAGTTGCACACCAAGAAACATTTTATAAAATATTTTGCCACTTAAGGATAAATACAGTCAGCTATATTTCAGAGAAGTTATCTCATTAAAGGAACATAAATTAGGCTTTCAAATTTCTTCTTTGTAATAATAATGATTAAAAACCTAAGTGTCCAGAGGTGTGTGTATGTGAGGGGTGTGTGTGTGTGTGTGTGTTTGGTTAGGGGTGGGGAGTGCAATCTTAAGACTCTTTTCCCATCCAAATAATCACTCATTTGTGAAGGTCAAATGAAAGCCAAAAAATATGCCATAAATATACTATTGGTAAAGAGTTCTTTTAGAATTATTTCAGGAACCTGAATGAAGAAGCAAAAATAAGAGTTAAATAATAGGAATATTGACAGAAAATAGGGCTTGAGGGTCTTTCCTAACTTAGTTTTACAATCTAAATAAGGATAGCACTGGTTAGCAAAGAGTCAAAGGATTCTGGCTAATTTTTGTTTATTTCAACTTTGTGGGGTGTATTTTCCAAAGTTTAGACAATAAACATGTATTACTTTTATAATATTCCTATGGACTGAATATGTCCGCACAAAATTCATATGTTGATACCCTCACCTCTGATGTGGTGGTATTAGGAGGTTGGGCCTTTGGAAGGTAATTAGATTTAGATGAGGTTATGAGGGTGGAGCCCCACAATGAGATTAGTGCCCTTATAAGAAGAGGGAGAAACAGCAGAGCAGTGAGAAGGCAGCCATTTGTAAGTCAGAAAGAGGGCCCTCGCCAGGAATCAAAACTGCTGACACCTTGATCTTCCTGTCAGAAGTATGAGAAATAAATGTGGTCAAAACCACCTGCTCCATGGTATCTTATTATAGTAACCCAAGTTGAGGCAGGCATCTATGAAAATAGACATTTAAAAATAAATATGTGTAATTTTGATATGAATAATCAGAATTATGATTAAAATATGCACATAAAATAATTAAAAGGAAATTCACTAAAATATCATCTTAGAATAATGTATCTCTAGGTGGTTTTTTTTCATTTTTTTTCATTTCCCAAGATTTCCCTCTTATCCAGCTTTACTCTTATAATAGAAAATGTTATTTAAAATTATAAATTTTAAAATAAAATTATAAATAAAATTTCAAAGGCAATCAACCAATTTACAACAACAATCATATAAAAACAAATGTTATTATCTATGACATATAAAGTATATGCTGTGGTTGACAACATAAGTTATATAAACTCTAGGAAGAAAAAAAGAGTAAAACCAGGATATTTCACAAAGTCATGTAAAGATCAAGTAATAATGTTGTATAGTCATAGCATGTAAGTGACAACAAATTTTAGCTATTCTCATTCTGAAGGCCTAAAATGGATGCACAGTACCTAAAACTAAAATTCAATCAAAAACATGAACTATAGCAATAATTTAGTCTATAAGTGTCAAATGATAAAACCTAGGGAAATAAAAAGGAGAAAAAACGAAAAAGTCCACAGTTTTGTTGTATAAGGAACTAGAATGTGAGGTAGCATTTGTAGATTGCTTTGGAATTTGGGGCAAATGGATATTTGGTCGATTATGGAAGAACTTTAAATGTCTTTTTTTTTTTTTTTTTAACATTGAAAAGGTCTTTAGGAACAAAGGAGATTATATATGTTAAATCTCTTTGAAAATCATGGACTAATATTTTTAAATTAGGACTCATTAGTATCAGGCTTTTCAAAGCAGATTTGGCTCTCTATAAGAAAGAAATATCTGTTAGTAAATCATGTCCAGAAAGTGGAAAGATGGCTGTCTGGGGAAGTCCATTCTCTCAGTTCCTGAAAGTGCTTAAAAATAAACTTGACTTCAGTGGGTGGGAATGTTGTAGAAGAGATTTAGCTTTGATTGAAAAAGTGAAGCAGATAACCTTGATAACTCTACCAGATTACCAAGTATGAAATTTCGTAAGTAGTATATTCCAACCACTGGTACGTTGAAGTTGGCTTGCACCAATTCATGATAGCTTGCTCTTAGTATCTATTCCTGACCCAACTCTGTGTTCAGTGGCATCATATTGGCATCTTGAAATCAGCCACGGTGGGAATAAAAATCAGCAAATATTTTCCAAGCAAGGCTTTTCCTCTGACCAGGGAGGCAGTGGTTAAACATTTAAACTAAAGCTTTCAATAAAATTCAAGCCTATAAAATATTTCCATTCATATATCTACCTAGCATTTGGAGATTAGAGTAGGAAGTAGTTCTTTTCTATAGCATAAAATAAACAGTCTTTGCCTAGGGCCAGATTGAGTCACTTAGACACCCTAAAATCTGAAAAGATTATAGCATCTAACAATACCAAATCATAAAAACATGTGTAAGAAAATCCAACTAAAGTCTGTCTCATTTCCATGAACAAGAAAGAACTTTGGCACTTTTTAAAAAAATTACATTAAAAAAAAATTTCATGCCTTTATTAGTGACTAAAATATCTGGTTAGTTTGTCTATCAAGTAATCCAGCATAGGCCTCCCCTTTATATGTTCATTTTATTAAATGCTATCCTTTATTATACAGTGAGAATTAAAGAGATATTTAGACATAGAAGACTGACCTAGCATTCATTTTTCATTATATGGCATGGATGATTGGATGGATGGATGAATGGATAGATAGATAGATACATACATACATACATACATACATATGATAAACAATAGATAGGCACTGTGTCTTTTAATTTTATTCTTCAAATATCACTGTAAGAAAGGTGATATTTTCCTCATTTTTATGTTTAAAGAAAGAGACTGAAAGAACTTAAGTAAATTATCCTTGTGTTTAGAGCTTTTATTTTATTCCCTCTGACTGAATACCACTCTTCCTGTATATAATACATAAACACACACTACATTGGATGTGGCCTCTTAGTAGTCCCTTATCACTAGAGGAATGTGGTGACTGACTAGTATACAGAATAAGGTAAAGCTGAATTGGCAAATTGACATGATAACATATTTAATTTTCTATGACATTTTATATACACATGTGATGCAAAGGGCCTTGAAGGGGAGGCTCTTTGCTTTATTCATTATTGTTTGGTCCGCTCTCTTTCCTACTTCTAGTCCCACTTATGGTACCTAGAAATATTAGGGATGCATTTTTTAAATGAAGGGATGAATGATTAATAGTTGTTGATGTCCTTTCTGAAATGATTACTTTATAACACTTCTTTATTTACTATCTGTAGATATATGAAGCAGATCCACATATATTACCCCATTTACTCTGACAACTGAGTGGAGTTTATTCAACTTCTGCATGGAGGAAAAATGCTTTGCTTAAATTTATTCAGATGGTAAATGGCAGGGACAGAATTATAAAATATGACAACTTAACTTCTCTTTCATGCTCTACACACACACTTTTAATTTGGTAAACCACAAACAAGTTCCTTTGAAATTTTGTTAAAACTGGATTATATAATTTTACATCAAAATTATTACTTCAGCAATGAATAAAATGATTGGAATCTTATTAACTCTTCATTTTAATGGACTCAGATATACCTACATGCTCAATTTCCTCAATTAATGTAATAGTATTTTAAAAGTTAAGTGCAAATGAGCACAGAATTTAAAATGGGGAAAAGAGGAATTTCAAAAAGCATATTTTGGTGCCTTCTGAGAAACTGAGAGACTAAAAAATCTAAATAGCTATTTGAATTTTTTCAAGTGGATTCTAGGCTGACATTTTTTTTTTCATTTTACATCAGTCTTATTTTGAATTGGGTCATAAGATTTTGGAGATGAAGTTTGATCACAGTCAATTCTGATTTATCTGAAAATGTTTTATTTACTTTTACAATTTCATACAGTCCCTTTCCTTTCACTCCAAGGCTGGGTCCAGGCCTGATGACTGAATGTCCTCCTTGACAAGGGAAAAAAGTATTCAAACCTGAGCACCTGGGCAAATGCTTTACTAAATCAGTATCTCAAAATCTTTTAAAAATGAACATGCTTCTACTATGCTATAAAAGTAGAATTATGCAAGTTTGGTTGAATAAATAATGGGGTATTTATGATGTAAAATATTGCATAGCCTTTTAAAAGAATGAAGCTGACTCAGATGACCTGGCGTGACCTACAAACATTCACAAGCTACTGTTGAGAGAAGAAAACACACAGAAGGGTGTGATCATTATTTTGAGTATACTCTTAGAAATCATGTGAGATATCCTATGCAAGTTCACTATGTGTCTATGGTTCTAAGCATATGGCACATACAGATTTTTACACTCAGATGATTTAGACACATCACCTATGGCTTCTGGTTAGGATTCTGGTGAAGAGGAGATCTGGAGGCATGGAATGGAGAGAAGCAGTAAGGAAGAACAACGACATAAAAGAAAATAGCACCAAATTGTATATATGATCACATTTATGTAACATTGTATGTATGTGTATAAATATATATGTGCATTAGAGATAGCAGAGGTACAAAAGAAAGAGTCAGGTTTATATTTACTGACTCCAAAGAAAAAAAAAGTGTGAGAATATTAGCACATGAAAATATTTAACAGTGGTTGTCTCACAGTACCGTGGGAAGAGAAATGAGTGCATGGGCGAGGTAGTATTTAGCTTTGCCTTTATATCATTTCATGTGTATTATTTAAATCAAGAGGTTTCAATATGGTAGCAGGTGAAGGCAGTCAAAAGCTAAAAAGAAGACAAAATTAAATATATTCTTATATTCATATATGCATCATTCTTATGGTCAAAAGAGAAGTGAGAAATAATTATTTTTTCTAAGCGTTTTAGTTATGCATAGAGTACGTAAACACAGGACTGACTGTATTTTGACATGTGATCTTTGCGATCAAAAGAAATTTTATTTATATCATAAAAAAATACACATTATTACCTGAGCATTTTCTATGTCTCCTATAACTTTTTTCAGTTGTTTGATAGCTTCTTTTCAGTTGGATGTACTTTTCAAAGAAACTAATTGGTAACATATCCTTTACCAAGCTTTGAAATGATCATCAGATGGAAGAACATGAATATGAGTCATAAAATATTAGTTTTATATTATTGAATGCACTCTAATTATCTCTGTGTTCGCTTCTTTGCTGGAAGCATGTTTTTCTCCTCTCACAGTCATTAATTTTCACAAGTATGAATTTAAACCATCTCAAAATGATTTTCTTTTGGTATTCCACACTCCCCACCAGCAGGGTAGTCTAATTCGATGATGTTGGCAGAAAAAAAATGAATTAATTAGTTTTCAGATAAATACCATAACAATATATTTAGCTTTTAAAGGGGCAAATAAAGCATTAGAAATCTGTAGTGAGAACAAAAATATATTCTAGCTATAGTATTATTTTTCTTTCCCTGCATACTTATTTAAGACCTATAGATATCATCACTCCAAAATAAATATGTGCTGGCTAATTTGTACCAAGGAAAGCAAAATATGAAGAATAATTTCTCTTATAAGTAAGAATAGACAAAATTATGGGACATTTATAGCATACAAAGATTTGTATCTTAATAACTAAAATTTTATTGTTCCATTTTGTTAAAGAATATGAACTTTAGTATTTCTAAATAGCATGTGCTCATATTAATTCCTAAAAGGGATATAACTCATTAAAGTAAAATAAAAGATTTAAGTAAAAGAACGTTAAAAATAAAAATGTTCAGGAGTTTACAATATATCACCTTACTATGCAAGATATGACAGAACTAGTTTCCCCTTTATTCGCTGCTTCTGTTTCTATAAAGTAGCAAGCAATTGTTTCTCTAAATTGACATAATTATTATTTTTTTCTATTTCAGAGTCACAAACAGTAACTATCATGAGCAATAAATACAAGCAATGTTTTGTGCCTGGTACTGTATTAAAAGAGAATTATGGGTATGCAAGTCGGTTCTAGAAATGAAATATATACATCAATAATAATATAAATGGTGAGCTTATGATTAGATAAGTAATGGTCCCTTATATACTGGTGGTCCCTGGTCTTTCACCACAGGGATAAGAATCCCTTCTTCTCTTCTCACAGGGAAAGACTCCCTGGTGTAGCAAGTGAGTAGAGGCTTGGGAGTTCCAAGGATCTGGCAGTATTCAATGGCAAGACTTGGGCAAGTTCATAATCTGATTCAGTCTCTCTCTCTCTCTCTTTCTCCCACTGTCTTTTCTTCTCTGTGAAATAGGAGCAAATACTATCTACCCCACATGGTTGTTAGAATTATTTAACAAGATAATGTATCTGCACATAAACATGTTATTTTTTCCATTTTAACTAAGCCCGTTCTCTACTCCATTTTCATTCCTACAACTTCCCTCTTTCTCTGCTCCTCTTTAGAGCCACACCCCTTGAAGGAGACATAGTTAAAATACTCTATTACTCTCCTTTTTTTTTTTAAACTCACTACACTAAGGTTTACATCCCCTCCACAGAAACCACTCTTGTCATATCTGCAATGATACCCACATTGCTAAATCCAAAAGTCAATGCTCAATCTTTGTCTTGTCACAGTTGATTTCTTTTTCTTCTGGAAATACACCAAGTTCTCATGCCTTCTTTCCTATGTTATAGGCTGCTTCTTAATATCTTGTGCTGTTCCTTCTCATCTCAATTCCTGAATTTTGGAGTGCTTCCAAGCTCAGCTTTTGGGCCTCTGCTCCATCCACCTAACCTCTTGGTGTCCACACCCAGTGACATGGTTTTAAATACAGTTTATATGCTGATGATTCCCAAGTTTATTCTTTCTAGTCTGTACTCCCTCCTGAACTCTCTAGATTCATATATATTCAACTGCCTTCTGGACATCTCTAGCTGGGTATTTAATATATGTCTTAAAATTAACCAGGCCAAAATTGAGCTCCTAATCTCCCCTCCCACAACTCCTTTATCCAGCGTATTCCTCATCTCAGTTAATGGCCACAGCATCCATCCAGTCATTCAGGCCCCAAACCTTGAAGTCACCAATGATACATCCAATTTATTGGAAATCCTTTCAACTCCCACTTTAAAAATAGCCAAAATAGACATATCATCACTTCTGCTGCTATTATTCTAGTCCAAGCCACCATTTTTCTCTCCTGGATTTCCTCTCCTGAGTGGTCTCTCTTCCTACTCTTATCCTCTGTTTCCTTCAATCCAGAAATACCGTAAGCTTTTTAAAACTGTAAATCAGATTGTGGTTTTGATCTGCTGTGTTCCCTCCCATGACTCCCTATCACTCAAAGTAAAAAATAAAGTCCCTAAAATGGTCTTCAAGCCCTACATAATCTGGTCTGTCATTAATTTTTTAGACTTCCTTTTTAAAAAAGATTTTATTTATTTATTTGAGAGAGAGAGCAGGGTGAGGGGCAGGGGAAGAGGGAGAGAGAGAATTTCAAGCGGACTCCCCTGCTGAATGCGGAGCCTGATTCAGGGTCCATCTCCCTGAGATCATGACCTGAGCTGAAATTGAGTCTGATGCTCAACTGACTGAGCCTTCCAGGCACCCCTAGGCTTTCTTTGCAACTACTCTTCCTTTTTCCCTACTTGTCTCCAGCTACTGGCTTCCTTGCAGTTTAGAGAGTATCTCTAGCCTGTTGCTCCCTGAGACCTTGTAATCTTGTTTCCATTTCCTAGAATACTTTTTCTTTAGATATCAGCATAACTTGCTCCTTTTTCTCCTTTACATCTTTGTTCCCTGACCTCACTCTTTAAAATGCAAATCTCAGCACTTCTTATCTCCTTCCTCTACTTGATTTATTTTGGTTGCATTCATCACCATGTTATACACTGCATCATTTACTTCCCCAAGGAAAATGAGAATATAGGCTCCAACAGGATAGGATCCTGGTCTGCTGTGTTCATTGCCATATCCCAAGAACACCATATGTTGTATAATAAAGGGCCAATAAATATTTATTCATGGAACGAATGAATGAACAAGAAAGAACTTTGTGAAATAGAAAGCACCATAAAAACAGAGCTTATTATGTTTTTCCTAGTATTACAGGAAACACTATGAAAATAACTAAGCATCCATCTGAGGTAAACAATCAGCTCTGGAATGTATATACATTGCTTTGGAGAGTACCCAGGTAGCAGGGACATAACTACCCTTGTCTACTACATATACATCCAATTATTATATACTATATACATATTCTATATCTTGTATACTAGATTTGCACTCAGCTATTAACAGTCTGCCCTGCTATAAGGATATAAGCATTTTGAGAGCAAAGACCGTAAAAAACAGGCCAGGTCAATGTCATATGACAATGTGTTGATTTTAGCTCTTGCATCCCATTGAGTAGGAATATGTTAGCAAAAAACGCTATGAACTTCAAACAGTAATTAGAAGGATCAAACTAAAGCTTACAGCAGCTTTAGAGGAAGATAGGGATGAGTTTCCTGCAGAGTCTATCTTATACGGCTTACTTGGTGGAAACTAACCCTCCTTGACAAGAAACAGCACTGGTAATGATAGAGAATTTATGTAGTTATAGTGCTCTGAGTGAGAATGACAGTGCCCAGCAGCCAAATTCATATTTTTATTGACTGCTTCTTATCCACTGCTACATGACTCTCCACCTTTTTTTCAGGCGTTATGTACAGAATCTTAAATACCTTGGATAAGTCAATGGGTAAGTTTTGAGTGACAGGCTTTCTCTTATATTTACTTTGAAAGCCAGAACAGAAAACTTTCTTGGCCAAAGATTAGCTATAACACAATATTCTGAAATACAGTGTGATAAAAGTACTGTTTTAAGAATGTGGCAAGAAGAAAAGATACACAGTGTTTTGGGTTTTTTTTTTTCTTTCTTTCTTTCACATTGTAACCACAGCAACCGCGATGGAGACTTTGTATTTGAAGTTTTCAAACTGCTGAGGCTTTGCATGGAAAAAGAAAAGCGGGGAGAAGTAAACATGGTAACAACCCCTCTCTCCATCTCAACATTTGGTGTCTCAGTTCTGGACTCATGCTTCCAGGGCTCGTGCCACCGTCCTCTTGCTGTTTTCCTTGTTTCCAGGCATAGCTCTTCCCATCCTCCATGATGCCATCACAGTGATTTTCCTAAAACATGAAACCGGTTTCATTTTCCTCGGCTCTCAGTCTTAAAATATATCTACATGTACAGTCAGCATCTCTTGAAAGGATCATATGGTTCTTAGCCTTTCTTTTGTTAATGTGTTATATCACGTTGATTGATTTGCGAATATTGAACCACACTTGCAGCCTAGGAATGAATCCCACTTGATCTTGGTGAATGATTCTTTTGATGTACTGTTGGATTGGATTTGCTCGTATTTTATTGAGAAGTTTTGCATCCATGCGCATCAGGGATATTGGCCTGTAGTTCTCTTTTTTACTGGACTCTCTGCCTGGTTTTGGTATCAAGGTAATGCTGGCCTCAGAATGAATTTGTAGGTTTTCCTTCCATTTCAATTTTTTTGGAATAGTTTGAGAAGAATAGGTATTAACTCTTCCTTAAATGTTTGGTAGAATTCGTCTGTGAAGCATCTGGTTTTGGACTTTTGTTTGTTGGGAGTTTTATGATTACTGATTCAATTTCTTTGCTGGTTTTTGGTCTGTTCAAGTTTTCTATTTCTTCCTGTTACAGTTTTGGTAGTTTATACACTTCTAGGAATTTATCCATTTCTTCCAGGTTGTCCAATTTGTTGGCATATAGTTTTCCATAATATTCTCTTATAATTGTATTTCTGTGCTGTTGATGCATATACAGTCAGTTTAAGGCTTCCAGGACCCTACTGCTCCTTCTGAAGGTGATGTTGAGGAGGAGGATCCTATTACCCAGATACTGGAAAGGTATTTTAGATGCCTGTTTTGTTTACTATTCACAGAATCCCTGTAAAGTAAATATTATTCTCTCTTTCTAACAAATGACTCAGATAAGTTATTTAGTATGTTCAAAATCACTCAACTACTTAGTGATGGGTCAGAGATATGAGCTCGTTTGACTTCAAAGTTCATGTTCTTCCCTCTATGATAATACCTTATAGCTTAGCTGGATGAATCTACTTGGAGTTCCCCAGACACTTCTCAAGGTTTATATACTCTTATGCTTTAATGCAGTTTGCTCTGAGGTACTCTCTCCCCTTGATCACTTGAACATCATTATTCATCCATCAAACAACTAACACACTCCTTTTTCCCTGACGCCCTCCCCACTAACCTTCCTGCCTAGAGGCATTTAGATAATAAACTCCCTCTACAGCCTTCAGTGAATCCTGGATATAACTCTATTACCACATCTTAAATTATCACATTAATGATTAAGGTTTGTGTATCTGACCCGATTTTCGGACTAAAATTTCACTTAGGGCAAGTATCATGAATTGTTCTTTATGCATTTTATACACATGATTTTAAGTAATTCTAACACATTATAATTAAAGGATAGGAAACATACTTTAGAAACAATTATATTTTGTATGTTTTGTGCATTGCACCACCTGCTGTTGAGAGATAATTTATCTCTATTTAGCCATGAAAACCCCTATTTCTTTTTTTTAAAATCAACTCACCTGGCATCTCTGAATTGAATTCTTTGAGGCTCCATTCTTCTGCTGTTCTAAGCTAACCAGGTATTTTCCTTATGTTGTTCTGTGTAGCTACTTTTTGCTTATGTGGCTAATTAAGGGCTGAGGTTTGTCGGTCTTCCTGTGGTGCTAAGGCTCACTGGGAAAAAAGCGAGGGAGTCATTTCAGTTAACACAGAAATTTCTGTAAAAACTGGGAGAATAAGTAACCATTACTGGAGGCAGCATGTTGTTCATGTGAATGATATCTTTTAGATGGCCAAAAAAGACATGTTGAATATCTCTGCTCGGTTATACTCTGTTGTCTGCTGCTTGGCTGAAAGGATAATGATTTTAGAAGGCACATCCTCGTTCTGTTTTTTCTGACCTTCTCAGCTTCTCTTGGTCTAGCTTACCCTAAATTGTATATATCCATTGTCTATTTTTTTTTTTTTTTTTGTCAAAAGGAATCTTTAAGTTCCTAATATCTAGGCAAAAGAGATTAACACATTCTACTGCCCCTGTGATGTGGAACGCGAAGAATAGTGTTAGGAGGAAGACCACCCCCTATGAATAGTAAACTTAGATTGTAATCTCTTTTCTTGTACCTCAAGTTTAAAAACTCACTCTATAGCTGCTGAAAAAAGGATAACATATTTAATGCAGAAAAAGAAATTTGCATACTAATTCCTACTATATAAAAGGAAAAAAAACCTAGAGTTTTAATCTTAGCATCTTTTAAAACTATTTGAGGATTACATAGACATATTTGTAGTTTTGGATATGATGGATACATTCAAGAAATAATCTATAATAGTGTAGGAGTACTTACTATAAGTACTTACTATAAATACCTGACATCATGGCAGGTATTTTAATTGCTAAAATAAATATGTTAATTTCTTCCCTCAACAATCTGGATTGTAGCTGATGATACAGACATATACATAGATAATTATAACACAAATGTAGAGACAATTGAAGTACATTATCTTATTATAATGCAGATCCATACTTCCAGAATAATTAAAAAAACAAACAACTAATCCTATTACAATCCAGCTTGAAACCCTTGAATGTTTTTCTAGTGTCTAATGGAAAAAAGTCATCATTATGAGGTCTTCTGTGATATATTCCCTGAATACTTTTCTAAACTTATTCTTTAAGTTTTTATTTAAATCCAGTTAATTAACATATAGTGTAATATTCGTTTCAGATGTACAATATAGTGATTCAACACTTCCATGCAACATCACAACAAGTGCACTCCTTAATCCCCGACACCTATTTCACCCATCCTCCCACCCCCTTCCCTTCTGGTAACCATCAGTTTGTTCTCTATGTTTAAGAGTCTTTTTCTTGGTTTGCCTCTTCCTCTCTCTTTTTCCCCTTTGCTCATTTGTTTCATTTATTAAATTCCACATGTGAGTGACATCATATGGTATTTGCTTTTTCTGACTGACTTATTTCGCTTAGCATCATACTCTCTACCTCCCATCCATGTTGTTGTAAATGGCAAGATTTCATTCTTTTTTATGGTTGAATAATATTCCATTGTATAAATATACCACGTCTTCCTTATCCATTCATCAGTTGATAGATACTTGGGCTGCTTCCATATCTTGGCCATTGTAAGTAATGCTACAATAAACACAGGGGGGCACATATCCCTTTGAATTAGTATTTTTGTATTCTTTGGGTAAATACCTAGTAGTGCCATTGCTGGATAGTAGGGTAGTTCTATTTTTAACTTTCTGAGGAAACTCCATACTGTTTTTCACAGTGGCTCTGCCAGTTTGCATTCTTACCAACAGTACAAGAGGGTTCCCCTATCTCCCACATCCTCGCCAACACCTGTTGTTTCTTGTGTTGTTGATTTTAGTCATTCTGACAGGTGTGAGGTGATAGCTCATTGTAGTTTTGATTTGCATTTCCCTGATAATCAGTGATTTTTAGTGTTTTTTCATGTGTCTGTTGGCCATCTGTATGTCTTCTTGGGAAAAATGTCTATATCTTCTGCCCAGTTTTTAATTGGAACATTTGGTTTTTGGGTGTTGACTTGTATAAGTTCTTTACATATTTTGGATACTAGCCCTTTATCTGATATGTCATTTGCAAATATCTTCTCCCATTCCATAGGTTGTCTTTTAGTTTTGTTGATTGTTTCCTTTGCTGTGTAGAAGCTTTTTATTTTGATGTAGTCCCAATAGTTTATTTTTGCTTTTGTTTCCCTTGCCTCAGGAGGCCTATCTAGAAAAAAGTTATGGCCAATGTCAGAGAAATTACTGCCTGTGTTGTCTTTAAGGACTTTTATGGTTTCAGGCCTCATATTTAGGTCTTTAATCCATTTTGAGTTTATTTCTGTGTATAGGGAAAACAATGATCCAATTTCATTCTTTTGCATGTTGCTGTCCAGTTTTCCAAACACCATTTGTTGAAGAGACTGTCCTTTTCCCATTTGATATTCTTTCCTGCTTTGTCAAAGATTAATTAACCATATACTTGTGGATTTATTTCTGAGTTTTCTATTCTGTTCTATTGATCTATGTGTCTATCTTTGTGCCAGTACCATACTGTTTTGATTACCACAGCATTGTAATACAACTTGAAGTCTGGAATTTTAATGCCTCCAGCTTTTCTTTTCTTTTTTATGATTGCTTTGGCTATTCGAGGTCTTTTGTGGTTCCATAAAAATTTTGGGTTTGTTTGTTCTAGCTCTGTGAAAAATGCTGTTGGTATTTTGGTAGGGATTGCATTAAATGTATGGACTGCTTTGGGTAGTATTGAGATTTTAACAGTATTTGTTCTTCCAATCCATGAGCATGGAATGCCTTTCTGTTTCTTTATGTCATCTTCAATTTTTTCATCAGTGTTTTATACTTTTTGGAGTACAGGTCCTTCACCTTTTTGGTTAAGTTTATTCCTATGTTTTGGGTACAATTGTAAATGAGATTGATTCCTTAATTTTTCTTTCTGCTGCTTCATTATTGGTGCATAGAAATGCAACAGATTTCTGTACATTGATTTTGTATCCTGCGACATTACTGAATTCGTTTATCAGTTCTAGCAGTTTTTTGGTGGAGTATTTCAGATTTTCTATATACGGTATCTTGCCATCTGCAAACAGTGAAAGTTTTACTTTTTCCTTGCTGATTTGGATGCCTTTTATTTCTTTTTGTTGTCTGATTGCTGTGACCAGGACTTCCAGTGCTATGTTGAATAAAAATGGTGAGAGTGCACTGTCTTGTTCCTGACCTTAGGGGAAAAGCTCTCAGTTTTTACTTTTTTATTTACTTTTTTACCCCCTTTAACCCATTTTACCCATTTAGGATGATGTTAGCTGTGGGTTTTTTCATATATGGCCTTTATTATGTTGAGGTATATTCCCTCTAAACCTACTTTGTTGAAGGTTTTTATTGTAAATGGATGTTGTCCTTTGTCAAATGCATTTTCTGCATCTATTGAAATGATTATATGGTTCTTATCCTTTCTCTTATTAATGTGCTATATCACAATGATTGATTTGTGAATATTGAACTACCCTCGCAGCCCAGGAATGAATCCCACTTGATTGTGGTGAATGATTTTTTTTTTAAAGATTTATTTATTTATTTGACAGAGAGAGACAGAGCACAAGCAGGGGGAGCGGCACGCAGAGGGAGGTGGAGAAGCAGGCTCCCCTCTGAGCAGGGAGCCTGATGCAGGACTTGATCCCCGAACCCTGAGATCATGACCTGAGCTGAAGGCAGCCGCTTAACACACTGAGCCACACAGGTGCCCCAGTGAATGATTTTTTTAATGTGTTGTTGTACTCAATTTGCTACTATTTTGTTGAGGATTTTTGCATCTATGTTCTTCAGAGATACTGGCCTATAGTTCTCTTTTTTTTGTGGAGGTTTATCTGGTTTTGGTATCAGAGTAATGCTGACCTCATAGAATGAATTTGCAAGTTTTCCTTCCATTTCTATTTTTTGGAACATTTTGAGAAAATAGGTACCAACTCTTCTTTAAGTGTGTTGTATTTGCCTATGAAGCCATCTGGTTTTGTTTGTTGGGAGTTTTTTGATTACTGATTCCATTTCTTTGCTGATTTATTGGTCTATTCAAATTATTTCTTTTTGTTTCAGTTTTGGTAATTTATATGTTTCTAGGAATTCATCCATTTTTTGTAGGTTGTCCAATTTGTTGGCATATAGTTTTTTTTTTTTTGATTCATCTTTGCTTTATTTTTTTGTATTATGTTATGTTAATCACCATACATTACATCATTACTTTTTGATGTAGTGTCCCATGATTCGTTGTTTGCATATAGTTTTTCATAATATTCTTTTATAATTGTTTGTATTTCTGTGGTGTTCATTGTTATTTCTCCACCCTCATTTGTGATTTTATTTATTTGGGTCCTTTCTGTTTTCTTTTTAATAAGTCTGGCTAATGGTTTACCAATTTTATTAATTTTTTCAAAGAACCAGTTCCTGGTTTCATTGATCTGTTCTATGTTTTTTGTTTTGTTGTGGTTTTAGTCCGTATATCATTTATTTCTTCTCTAATCTTTTTTTTTATACATACAATGGAATATTTTTTTATTATTATGCTATGTTAATCACCATACATTACATCATTAGTTTTTGATGTAGTGCTCCATGATTCATTGTTTGCGTATAACACCCAGTGCTCCATGCAGAACGTGCCCTCTTTAATACCCATCGCCAGGCTAACCCGTCCCCCGTATTATTTCCTTCCTTCTGCTGGCTTTAGGTTTTGCTTTTTGTTCTTTTTCTAGCTCCTTTAGGTGTAAAGTTGGTTGTTTATTTGAGATTTTCTTTCTTCTTGAGGTAGGCCTGTATTGCTGTATACTTCCCTCTTAGAACCACTTTTGCTGCATCCCAAAAGTTTTGGTCCACTGTGTTTTCTTTTTCATTTGCTTCCATGTTTTTTTGGGTTTTTTTTATTTCTTGGTTGACCCATTCATTGTTTAGTAGCATGTTATTTAATCTTCATGTATTGGTGGTCTTTCCTGATTTTTTCTTGTGGTTGACTTCTAGTTTCATACAGCATTGTGGTCAGAGAAGGTGCATGGTATAGATTTCCATCTTCTTGAATTTGTTGAGGACTATTCTGAGGCCCAATATGTGATCTGTTCTGGAGAAAGTTCCATGTACACTTGAAAAGAATGTGTATTCTGCTGTTTTAGCAGAATATATATGTTAAATCTGAATATATCTGTTAAATCTGTCTGATCCAGTGTGTCATTCAAAGCCTTGTTGATTTTCTATTTAGATGATTTGTCCATTGCTGTAACTGGGGTTTTAAAGTCCCCTACTATTATTGTATTATTATCGATTAATTCCTTTATGTTTGTTATTAATTATTTTATATATTTGGGTGCTCACATGTAGGGCATATAAATATTTAGAATTGTTACATCTTCTTGTTGGATTGTCTCCTTTACGATTATATAATGCTCTTTCTTGTCTCTTGTTACAGTCTTGGTTTTAAAGTGTAGTTTGTCCAATATAAGTATCGCTACTCTGGTTTTCTTTTGACAACCACTTGCATGATAAATGTTTCTCTACTACCTCACTTTCAATCTACAGGTGCCTTGCAATCTAAAATGAGTCTCTTGTAGGCAGCATATAGATGGATCGTGTTTTTTTTTTATATCCATTCTGACACCCTGTCTTTTTTTTTTTTTTTAAGATTTTATTTATTTATTTGACAGAGAGAGACACAGCAAGAGAGGGAACACAAGCAGGGGGAGTGGGAGAGAGAGAAGCAAGCTTCCTGCGGAGCAGGGAGCCCGATGTGGGGCTCGATCCCAGGACCCTGGGATCATGACCTGAGCCGAAGGCAGACGCTTAACGACTGAGCCACCCAGGCACCCCCTGACACCCTGTCTTTTGATTAGAGCATTTAGTCCATTTACATTCCAAATAATTATTAATAGTTATGTATTTATTGCCATTTTATTACTTGTTTTATGGTTGTTTTTGGAGACTGTCTCTGATCTTTTCTTATCTTTCTTTCATGGTTTGCTTGTTTTCTTTAATGATATATTTGGATTTCTTTCTCTTTATTTTTTGCACATTTATCAGTAGGTTTTGATTTGTAGTTACCATTAGATTTATATGTAATATCTTATGCATATAGCAGTCTATATTAAGTTGATTTACATTTGAACCCATTCTTTACTCCTCTCCTCCCCACATTTTAGGTATATGTTGTCGTATTTTACATCCTCTTATTTTGTGATTTCCTTTACTTATTTTTTATAGAAATATTAATTTTTACTGCTTTTGTGTTTCCTCCCTTCATACTGTCACTTTTGGTCTTTCTTTTCCACTCACAGAGTCCCCTTTAGTTTTTCTTGTAGGGCTGGTTTAGTGGTCATGAGCTGCTTTAATTTTTGTTTGTGAAACTCTTTATTTCTCCTATTTTGAATGATAGTCTGGCTGGATAGAATATTCTTGGCTGCAGATTTTTCCCACTCAACACTATATATCATGCCAGTACTTCTGGCTTGGAGAGTTTCTGCTGAAAAATTTGCTGATAGCCTTATGGGCTTTCCCTTGTAAGTAACTGTTGTCGTCTTCTTCTTCTTCTTCTTCTTCTTCTTCTTCTTCTTCTTCTCCTTCTTCTTCTGCTGCTGCTTTTTAAAGATTTTATTTATTTATTTTTAGAGAGAGAGAGAGAGAGACAAAGACAGAGCATGAGCAGGGTGGAAGAGGGAGAGGGAGGAAGAAGCAGACTCCCCACTGAGCAGGGAGCTCAATCCCAGGACCCTGAGATTATGACCTGAGCCAAAGTCAGATGCTTAACCAACTGAGCCACCCAGGCACCCCAGGAACTGTCTTCTTTTGTCTTGCTGCTTTTAAGATTGTTTCCTTATCACTATAATTTGCTAGTTTAATTGTAACCTGTGTTGGTGTGGATCTGTCTGCTGATTTTCCTGGGGGTTCTCTGTATGTCCTGGGTCTGGATATCTATTTCCTTCCCCAGATTAAGGAAGTTTTCAGCTATTATTTCTTCAAATAAGTTTTCTGTCCCCTTTTCTCTCTCTCTTCATATTCTGGGACTCCTATAACACGAATGTTACTACATTTAATGGAGTCACTGAGTTCCCTGAGTCTATTCTCACTTTGCATAATTCTTCTTTCTCTCTTTTCTTCAGCTTCATTGTTTTCCATTACTTTATCTTCATCTTCTTCTCCTTCTTCTCCTTCTTCTTCTCTTCCCCCCTCCCCCTCCTTCTCCTCCTCCTTCTTCTTCTTGAGAGAGAGGTGGGGGAGGGACAGGGAGAGAGAGTGAGAGAATCTTAAGCAGGCTCCACACTCAGTGGGGAGCCTGACATGGGGCTTGATTTCACGACCCCAAGATCATGGCCTGGGCCAAAATCAAGAGTCAGATACTTAACCGACTGAGCCACCCAGGTGCCCCTCCATTACTTTATCTTCTAGATCATCAGTTCATTCCTCTGCTTCTTCCAGCCTGCTGTTCATTCCATCAAGGGTATTTCTAATCTTGTTTATTGTACTCTTCATCTCTGATTGATTCTTTTTTAACTCTTCTGTCTCTTTGGTAAGGGTCTCACTGATGTCTTCCATTCTTTTCTCAAGTCCAGTGAGTATCCTTATTATCATTGCTTTAAATTCTCCATCTTATGTCTGTTTCACTTAGACTTTGGCGAAGGACAAATTCCTCTGTCTTCTCATTTTGTCTAAGTTTCTGCCTGCTTCTGTCTGTTAGAAAAGCCAGTTATGTCTCCTGCTCCTGAAAGTAAATGATGAAGAGTTCATATAGGGCCCATGGCCTGGCACTTCAGGGAGTGCGTGCCACATGTGCTCTGCTGTTGCGTCCTAGCTGCTGTACCTTCAGGCCAATCATCTGCAGAGGCTCTCCTTGACTGCTGTGGGCAGTGTTTGTTCCCTATCCTGAATGTGGTGAATTTTAACTAGGTATGCTCTGGTATCCTTGTGAAATGACTTGTCACCACCGCCACCAGAACCAAGGCTCCACAAAACTCCTGAGTCAGGAAACACAGTGTGAGCAGAGGTTTGAGCAGGTCTTCTGGGGGAGTGGCCCATCACACTGGGACTGAAGTAAGTGTGACTGAAAAGGGCAGTTCCAAGGAGTGCAGGAGGGTGGGACTTAATGTAAGCAAGTTAGGCAGCCTGTGTCAGCACTGCACTGCTTCCTGAAGGTGATTCTGTTTATGCTGAGGGGCTGGGAAGGGAAATGGCACCAACCAGCTCCTTTGTTCCCGGAGAGGTGTCTGTATGAATGCTGCCTCTTAGGGACATCCTCCGAGAAGAGCAAATAATCTCCCCAGTATGTGCCCAAGGTGCTCTTCAGATCATTGTTTCCACGCTGCATGTCCCTGGATTGTTTGCCTGACTTTTCTCCAAGAGTAGCCTGATGCCTCTGGCCTCTCCCAGAGTCCAGCCCACTGACACTTAAAACTACAGGCTTTAAGCCCTGATGGTTGCAAGAACTTAAAAAATTCAGCCCCTTTCACTTTCCAAGCCAACGGCTATGGGGAAATGTTCTTGTGCATTTCCTTGTGTGCTCCCCCCCCTTACCCTTCTCCATGACCACAGCTCTCTCCCCTCCACAGCAGCCAGGATCTGTTTCTCCCGTAAACCATGTCTCTGCACTTTGTACCTTCTTCAGTGTGGCCCCTTCTCTACCTTTAGTTGTGGAGTTTGTTTTGCCAGTCTTTGGGTTAATTTCTGGGATATTTAGGATGATTTGAGAATTATCTAATTGTATTCATGGAATGAGGCAAGCCTAGGGTCCTCCTATTCTGCTGCCATCTTCCCCTTCCCAAATTTATTTTTAAAGAACCATTTTAATACTCCATTCTTCAGCCATACTGAGATATTATGCTTGCAATAATCTTCTCTTCCTCTGAATTTAATTATGTACAAAATAATTTGATATGACTATATATATACACACATTATAGTGTGTGTATGTGTGCATATGTATATGATTTTTGACTCCCTAACTAGATTTTAAATGCTCAGAAAAATAAAATTTATGACTTAAATTTATTCTTTGTCCTGACCCAATGGATCATCTGAATTTAATTATGTACAAAATAATTTGATATGACTATATATATATATATACACATTATAGTGTGTGTATGTGTGCATATGTGTATGATTTTTGACTCCCTAAGTAGATTTTAAATGCAGAAAAATAAAATTTATGATTTAAATTTATTCTTTGTCCTGACCCAATGGATAGCAGTTCTAAACACATACGAAATTGTGCTATGCAATTTTTAGAGTGAAGAACAATAAAGTAAGAAAGAGAGAAAGGAAAAGTTAGTAGAAAACAAAGGTGAGAAGGAGAGCGAGAATGGGGTTTGGCTCCAAAGACTGAGACTTTCTGTAACTGCTGACTGTATGCACTGTCCACTGCAGTTGCCACTAGTCACATGTGGCTATTTAAATATAAATTTAATATAAAAATTAAATGAATTCAGTTCCTCAGCTAACTAGCTATATTCTATGTCCTTGCTATCTATATGTGACTAATGGCTGCAGTACTAGAAAATGCAAGACATTTCTGTTATTGGAGAAATTTCCGCTGGATAGTGCTGCTATATAGCATATGATCAGTGCTGCTCTTAAGTGCTGATACATCCCAAAACCTCTAGAAACCTTCAGATATTTTAAAAGTATATAATGTTAGAGTTTCTAGTATTGTTATAAAGGAAACTTATATGGAAAAGAAGCTCAGTACGTGTTGAATTAACCATATATTTGTGGTTAACCTTTCTTTTCATTACAGAGAGCCATATTTTCATAACACAGACCTACTATCTAGTCCTATGTATACCTCTTCATGTGCATACCTGCTTTGATTGGCAAAAGAAGACCTGATGGAGGAGGATCCTCCAAAGGAGGATTGCTAGTCACTATTAATCATTTATAACTATTTATTGCTTAAGAGACACTTGGCTGTATGAAATTTAATGTGTTTTAAACATAAATTTAATGTTAGGGTAACAAGTTTCTGACATACATACCAAGTTACATATTCATTCTGCTAAATGGATTAAGATGAATATTTAATTCATCAGAACAATCTGTAAACAAATGAAAGATAAAATGTTGAAAGTCTATTTAAGATACCAAGCTGATTGTGATTACAAGTAGAGAAGAGATAAACTACTAAAACTTATGTGAATCTCAAGAAAACATTTATATACATTTATGCAGGTATCCATTAAACCAATATTTTTATTTCATGATGTACTCAAAACTAATACCATGTCTAATTGTGGGCATGCTCTATAAAAATCAAAACAGTTAAGGGAGGTAAATTTGGATAAGAATGGTTCACATCTTGGATCATAGCAAATGTCTGGACATTCCCAAGGGGTTCTTATTTACTGAGAAAATAAGGAGATTTGAATATATGTTAACAAATTGTTCATATTCAGACCATTGGGGTTTGAAGCACTCATTTTTCTTTGTAGGGAGTTGTTGTAGATCAAGTTAAAGCAGTATTTGTCCTAAGTTATTTAGATGAATATCATTTCAAGGATCACTAGTAGAGAAGTGATGACAGAGTTGAGTGTCCTTTTGTTGTGAAAGAAAGAAGGTAAATTAGAGTACTTTGAAACATTGAAACTGATTTTAAGAATATAGTCCTGCTTGCTCTGATAGTTTTTGAAATCTGAAGTAGCTGTTAATAAGGTCATTGTAAACCCGATACAAACTGTGATATTGAATGTGACACTTGTAATTTGTTTGTACTTTATTACATATTAGAAAAACTAAAAGGGTAAACTTGTATATATTTTAAGCATCCAGATTGACTATCTAGGATTTTTTAAAGTGACTTTTATTTTGTTTCAAAGTCCTATGAACATTTTATTTTTATTCAAAGAGAATGTATTCTATGGTAACATTTAAGAAAATCATGATGGGTATTCTTTGAGCCATTGTACAATTTTTATTCTATTTTTAAAGCATTCATAATAACCTAGTCTCCTGTACCTATTCCCTGTCTCTGAATTAGGAACAATGGTGAATCTATTTTTTTTCCTTCCTCTATTTTTCCCCCTTTCTTTTTATTAAGATTCAGTAAACACCTACTCTGTGCCATAAACTATGGTAGATGTTGGGTAATTGGCAGTAAATCAAATGGAAATGTTCTTTAACTTCTTGGAAAGTACAGCATGGAAGAGACAAACTGAAAATTTATGATGTAGTACATATATGATTCTCACATCATATTATATTATACAGGCAAATTAAGATCACAACTAATACAAGTTAGCACTGCCAGAGTAATCCGCTAATACTCTGTAAATTGGATTCTCCACTGTATCACTTAGTTTACTATTATCTGCAACCAAGGAACAAAATCAAGCCAATTTGCTCTAAAAAAGAAAAAAAAAAGGTAAAATTACCTGCATAATAAAAAGTCCAAAAAGAGGGTGTAGTTCCATCAAGGCTGTCACCTCTGCTTCACCCCTGCTGGCATCCTTCATGCTCCTGGCCTCAGAGCAGCACATCACACAACCAGAGAAGAGAAAAACTGTCTCAGAAACTCTCATCTTTGTAATTCTGAGCGATCTAAATTGGGGCAAAGTGTGCACCAATTCTTGTGTCAATCCCAATACAATTTAAGGCACAACAGCAAAGTAGGGAGGTCCCTAGAAGTTAACAGGGGTACTCTTGGCAGAAGAAGGAGGCAATGGAAGTTGGGAAGACAATCAGGATCCATTCTTTTCAGCACATCTTGTGCCATACTGAACATCAAATAGCTGTACTAACTCTAGAGGTGGAGAAATAAAGGGCGATACTTTTATAAAAGTCTTGGTTTTATGGTCCTTCTTCTACAGGACAAAAAAAAATAGTATTTATAAAATGTTATATTATTTGCTGTCCAGAAAATTGTTCACCATTTTTTCAGCTTACTTATTTTTTCCTTCCTACTTCCTAGGTGGGCATTGCAGGTAGAGAAACTCTGGCATGAAACTGGTTAGAAGATTTACCCAAATTCAAAAGCAGCTGATCCTAGTACCATTGATAGTTGCAATATGTGGTCCAACATTTCATTGTCACATCTTGATAAAGACCAAAAATGAGGATATACAGCCGGTGCTTCACATATGGTAAGTAAACAATTTATATTGGTTGCTTTTGACATTGGCTGTTGTTGTCCTTGTTTGGCCATTCAGTAACTGCTTGCCCTTGACTAAGTTACTTAATAACTGTGTGGCTCAGTTCCTTGACCTCAAAAATTAGGCTTTTGAGGTCCTGTTATGTCGCTAAAAACATTGCAATGGGCATAAATTGGGATAATGTATATAAAGTCACATGGATAAAGATACATACACAAACATGAAGTAGTAATATTATCTATTGATTAGTAACACAGAGCTATAAGTCTTGGTGATCAAACATGAGGAAATATGTTTTGGATAAATCAAAGATTATATATTATGATAGAGATTGGTAAAAGTAGTTAACAAATAATTGCCTCAAATATCACTCTTTTTTTAAAAAAGATTTTTTATTTATTTATTTGAGAGAGAGAATGAGACAGAGAGAGCATGAGAGGGGGGAGGGTCAGAGGGAGAAGCAGACTCCCTGCTGAGCAGGGAGCCCAATGCGGGACTCGATCCTGGGACTCCAGGATCATGACCTGAGCCGAAGGCAGTCGCTTAACCAACTGAGCCACCCAGGCGCCCTCAAATATCACTCTTATCTGGGAATTATCAGTTCCCCTCAATCAAACTCTAAAAGTATTCACTTGGTAGCTCTAGATGATTAAGGTTGAATGAAATTCAGTATATTTTCAATGTAAAATATTCCACTCGGGGAGCACAAAAGCATTTTTTATTACACATCAACAAGAGCAGCAGGAGGTCAGTGTTCAGTGATGGACTGGGGCGGGGAGAGTTATTCTAGCTGACAATTTGTTCCTAGGTCAGATGCCATATGGGCCTACTGACATTTGAAAATGTAGCTGTTTTTCTACCCACCCCCCTCACACAGCTTTTTCTTTTCTGGCATTGAAGTGTTATATTCATTTCCCTAAAGAAGCAACAGGGAAATGAACTGTAACAGATACTGTTTATTTCTGGAATGAACCCCCTCAAGTCCTAGAGAATGGCCTGGGATTAGAGGAATTGCTGAAATTCTTAAAAGATCTCATCTCCACTGGACAAAGAAGCAGAAAGCATGATGGCTGTTATAAATAACAATTATAATTTTAATATAAAATTGCTTTGTTGAAGTGGTTTGAGTTCTTTGCAGAGATAACACACACATTTTGACTAAATAAATCCATAGAGATAAACGTAGTTTTAAAAAATATTAAATGAAGGATCTGAGAAAAGGCTAATTTCATGGTCCTCAGATGACAGCCTTAGATCAGACGGTTAATGCTTTTAATTGATCTTTGGCGAGAACCCTGAGGCATAAATCCAATTAAGATTTACATGGATATGTGCATAAAAGTCAAATAAACTATGCTATATTTTATCAAAATGAGAAACTCTTCTGGAATTTTGAAATTGGAATGTACAAAAGTGAATATCTTTAGATTACCTAATTATGAATTGCTTAAAATAATTTTGTAATAATACCACTGCTTGTCACATATACAGAGTGCTAGTACATCTAGTTGTAAAAAGTACAGTTATAATTACAAGTATTCTACTAAAAATTCATCAAGAAGATGATACATCCAGATTGGATGTATTTTTTTCAAGACAATTGAATTATTTTCCTTCTTTTTCTCTCAGGTATCAATATAATACCATTAATTTATTGTTAAGGAAGTAATGTCTTTAATAGAGAGATGAAGGAATTTAAAATTCAAAGTTGAATTACCTGACTAATTCAATCATCTAGTCAATGTCATACCAGGACCAGATATTCAAGCCCCCAGTTTTCTGTTCTCTACATGTTACCATGCATACAATGAGACTAGAAATAATTTAAATCAAACTTCTACTCAATATGTGAATCCAGATTATAGTAGCTCAAAAAAGAGACCATTTCTTCTCTGATTATACAGAGATTTGGCACACTGTTACCCATTTTATTTTTATTTTTAATTTATTATTTTTCCAAGATTTTATTTATTTGAGAGAGAGAGAGATTGAGAGAGAGAGGGAACATGAGCATGGCGGGAGGGGGGGGTGTGTGGAGAGGAGGGTGGGCAGAGGAAGAGAGAGAAGCAGACTCCCCGATGAACAGGGAGCCCAATGTGGGCTCGATCCCAGGACCCTGGGATCATGACCTGAGCCAAAGGCAGATGTTTAACCAACTGAGCCACCCAGTATCCCCACCCAATTTCATTTTTAGATAGTTCTAAATTGTTAAGTTCTTTCTAATATTAAGCTGACAGTTGCCTTTGGACAACTTTCATTCATTGCTTCTGCATTTATTATCTAGTACAAAAAAGAACACATACTTCTTTCAAGAAGTAAGTCAGCTCTTATAACACCTCCACCCCCCTCAACTTGATGTCTTCTTTTTCAAGTCAAAACAGTTCCATCAATCATTCTTTATGCATTGAATGCAGTGGGTCCTCAAGACTCACCTGTTGAAATGAATTTAAATGGATTGAATTATTTATAAAGTTTTCACCATGATTTCTTAAGTACAATTCTTTAATTACCCACCTGAAATTTTGCACATGGAGTAACAGCAACCAAAATAAATAAATAAATAAATATATTCCTTCTCCCCCATATATACACAGAAAAATAGTTCTTTTTTTAAAGATTATATTTATTTCTTTGAGAGAGAGAGAGAGATTGAGAGAACGAGTGGGAGGAGGGAAGAGGGAGAAGCAGACTCCCTGCGGAGCAAGGAGCCCAATGTGGGACTCGGTCCCAGAACCCTAGGATCATGACCTGAGCTGAAGGCAGACACTTAACCAACTGAGCCACCCAGGCACTCCACAGAAACTTAATTCTAATAGAGTTTGACTATAGTATATACCATAGTGAGATTCTAAATGAACTTTTCTTGGTTTAGTAGTAAGGTGTGTAAGTGTTGTTCTTGCCTGTTCTTGTGATCATTAATGTGCATTTGCCAGATGACTTGTGTTTATGGAGATGGTCTTTTGACATGGAACAGAAAAGATCTATCTATGAAGTGATCACAAGGTCATTTCTCCCTTAAATTCATTAGCTATATTATATTTGATACCTCTTAATTTTGACTATGTAAAAATGCCCTACAGTTAAAGACCATTATAAGAAGCATGTCCCACGGGGGTTTGCTTTCTCTATTTTGCTTCTGGAAACACAGGTTCTTATCTCACATGAACCAATAATAGAACCTAGCCAGTTTGCTTGCCTCAAGTTTAATCCCCAATTTATCCTTCATATTGATAATAGAGTTATTTTTAGAATATATATCTTCTTATATTTTTGCTGTAAGTAAAACTTACATTAGGTTACTTAAAAAAAAAAAAAATAGGTCAGAAAATTGGTCAGTTTACGTAGCTGAACTTCACTCCAAAGACTGGGAGGGATCATACAGGTAACAGAAAGTTGTTAAAAGTTTTAGAACAGGAAACAAAAACGATAAAAAGTTTGATCCCAGGAGATAATTCTTGTAGTGCCTGACAGAAAAAAAAAAATTTACTAAAGGTAAACTGGAAGTAAATGAAGTAGAAAATTTTCACTTTGTTCTTTCTATTACTGACAGGCTGGGGCAAATAATATAAAAAAGTTAATCCTCTACTTGCTGGACTATGAAACAGGAGTGATTCCACTATTTTATAAAAAAACCAAATAAATGAATTGATGTGATATTTCAAAATAAATGTGTTATGCCCTCAAAGAAAAGATAAAGTAATAAAAATTATGGTGAAAATATAATGAACTACTCAAATTCTCAGTATCGTTATATGAATATACAGAGGTAGTAGTTTCAACACTATGCCTTCTCAAATACTCTTTAGAATTAAAAGTAATGAAAAATGTAAAAATGGTGTCCATATTGGTACATAGATTAAGGCATATGATTTTAACATGCATAACCTATAATAGGCAGTGATAGGCAAATGGGAAGTTAGAGGTCTGTATGTGAGCATAATAAAAAATAACCAAGATAATGAAACATTGGCTGTACAGCTTTTATAATTGCTATTCATTTATTAATTCCATCAGTTTAATTTAAAGCAATACACAACACAGTAAGAAAACCAATTCATGGTTACCATGGTAAATTCAAACACATAGAAAAAGCCAGCTGTGACTCAGTATTCCAAACATTCAGTTATTAACTCAATCAGCTTCAGTTAGAGGACCAACTACTGTAATACAAAGGCAATTAATAACTACCACAGAACAGCCAAGTGTTTTGCACACTTTTTCATTATTATGTGTCAGGAAATACTTTGATAGTATTATCCACATAACATCACCCACCACGGGGTCAAAAGAACTGCAAGTAATTTCTTATGCTAGAATAATGAAATATTTGAATTTATAATATAAATAAAAGTAAGAGTTACAAAATATTAACCTGTTATATTTTAAATGTATTTTATATATAGGATTGCATCAAGTGACAAAAAAAGGACTATTCTCTTACCTCTCTTAGTCACAGTGAATACTATTACATATAAATGAACCCATTATTGAAGTTGAATAACAGGAGTAATGCAAATTTCATGACTAGATTAATAAGAAGAAGAACATAAACTTGTATTAATCGATACAATTCATTGATTTTCTTTACTTAAAGGTGCCAATATCAATATGACCCAGAATTCTCTCCACATTCTATCTAGTATGTGTATACACATGCATATGTGTGTGTGTGCACATAGGTGTGAGTATTGTCTATGGGCTCAGGGAGCAGAAGAGATGAGGCAGATATTGAGCATCATTAGAAGATAAACACCTTGAAGGCAGGGGTTCCTATCCAATTTGACCACTGTTTTATACCCAGTGAGACACAGAGTAGATTCATGTAAGTTAGATCTGTTCAATGAATGCAAAGAAAGTTGTACCTGATCAAAAAAAATGTACTTCTAGAGTAAGAGTGCTGGTTCCTTTTGCAGTTTGAACTGCATCAGTGAAAATAATTTTAAAAGGGGAATTCCATAGATGTTTTGAGAAAATAACCTAGTTGCCTACTTTGACAGATCTATATCATTTGCATTATATAAGCTCTCATAAGTGCATTCTGTAAAAAATCAGGTCTCATTTATATCCATACATTTACTTATCCTTTAAAATCCATAGTTTAAAAGGAATTTTTAAAATCCCTTACAGAAGGGGCACCTGGGTGGCTCAGTTGGCTAAGCGTCTGACTCCTGGTTTCCGTTCAGGTCATGATATCGGAGTCGTGAGATCAAGCCCCGCTATGGGCTCTGGATTCAATGTGGAGTCTGCTTGAGAATCTCTCCATCCCC
Organism: Phoca vitulina; assembly: GCF_004348235.1. NCBI lineage: Eukaryota > Metazoa > Chordata > Mammalia > Carnivora > Phocidae > Phoca > Phoca vitulina. Next base: position 4,131,308 of record NW_022589779.1, on the reverse strand, counting down.
CCTACTTCTCCCCCCACTCACTCTTTCTGTCTCTCTCTCAAATAAATAAATAAAATCTTAAAAAAATCCCTTACAGAAGGCAAAAGAAGTGATTTGGTAGCAAACAATAAATTACCTACTCAATAGTCTAGGTATCCGCAACTAATACTTTTGGTTTCTTTAATTTCTTTGTACAAAGCATCAAGTAAAGAACCAATATACATTCTTAAAATCAGATATCTGATTTTGGTGTTCAGGAAAGGCAAATTCCCTTTCAGAGTGCCTTTAGAGACAGAATTCGGGGGTTAGTTTTCAATTTGTTTCATCAATGTATGAACACTAATCAAATCTTCCTCAGAGTTGATTAACTATGAGTTTGCTATCGTTTCTACAAATTTTGGAAGTTGCCCATTCATTATTAATTTAATGAACAGGTAAAGACCACCTCTTCTGTGCCATCACTTGGCTAAATGATACATATTCAAGATAAATAAGATCTCAAGATCTTATACAAATTTAAGATCTGTTAGGAAAGCGCCAAGGAGGGTGGTTATGTAGGGGGGTCAGTGTCAGCGGTGTCTGCTCCAAGGAGCTTCAGTGCTACATTATAAATATTCATAATGTTAATAGTTTCACAGAAATACATCAAGAAAATTACGAGACACTTTATATGAATTATCACATTTCATTGTCATAACACTCTTTATTTTGGTGACATTTTGCAATGAAAGAAATGGAAGTTTTTAGAGATTATGTAATTTACTTATAGTCCAACAAATGCAGGTCTCAATTCCAGCTTTGTCTGTCTCCCAAGATACTTGTCATGACAATTCAGTCTCAAGGAAAACTTTCTTTTTCTGCCTCATTTCCCTTTTGTTGATACAGGTATTGTTTCTTTCCAAACAATTGACCAAGTCTCGCTTGGTGACCTCAGATCTTTAGCTGTCTGAAGAGTGTCACTCATATAAGAAATCTCCTCTTCTTATTGTGACCTCCTTCCATCCTAGAGGTCCAGTAGAATACCATAAAGTCCCAGGCTCAAAAACAACGTAGGTCCTTAGAGTCTCTTGTACACAGCAGGATATATGCGGCAGTTGTGCTGAGAAGCAGGAACGGAAATAATTTTCCCACAGCTCCTGCTTTATAAAGGTGCTCAGAAAGGCAGACAGGGCTGAAGCTTACTGCTGCAAATCTATTAGTTTCACAAATTAGAACCAACAAGGTGAATGAGAATGTAAACTTAGACTGCTTCATGAAGGCAAGTCTAGTTTAGCAAGATTGCTTGCAGAGTCCAGCCTTTTAAAAGTCATGAAGTTGCAGTAAAATGTTATTTTTCTTCATTGGCTTTGTATTAGGCAAAGTGAAGAAAATCTCTTTATATCTGCCTTGGAAAATATGGGTATAGAGTTTCTTTTGTGAAACATGTCTCTTCATTCAAACTTTTCATAGTAGATGAAAGAGACCTAAGAAACAAATAAAATTGCTGACTATCAAAGCCTTTATTTGACGGTGCTTGTTATATACTAATTTAATAAATGGTTCATTTCATTCTTTATATGACTTGATCGAAAACCTATATCTGGATTAAAAAAATCTTGGTTTCGATTATAATTTTAATTGGGGTTATTGGATCATTTAGGAAGTGATAGGAAAATTTTAATCGTTAAGAATGTACATGACTATGAAGGAAGTAAAATGCAAAGTTAGAGAGGAAGATGATTTATCATTTTCTCTGTCAAGAAGATATTTTAATATAATATATTTTCTAATAGAAACTATGTTTATTCATTTACCTTAAAAACATATTTAGTACATGCAAGGAGCTATCCACAGAGGGAGATGTGAATCCAGCCATAAAGTGGCTGAGAATGGAATAGGGAAATAAGATTTGTATTTAAATAACTGAAACGCAATGTGAAATTACAAGTGCCATATAAAAGGTAAAAGTGATGGTACTGCCAAGGGAAAAAAATATTATGTGCAATTGAATAATCAGGGAAGATTTGGTGAGTAGGTAAGCCTTGAGCTGAATTTGAGGATTTAGACTTGCAGATGAGAAAATGAAGGATCTCTGCAGAGTAGGAACAGCACAATGATCAAAATAGGAAAGCAGGGGGTATGATAAGCTTCAGGCTGGCAGATCAGTGTGACTGGGGGAGGCTTCCGCAGGTCAGTGCCTGGCTCTTTGTTTCTTCTTGGGGGAAGAGACTGACCTTATCTAAGATTAAAATTTTACTCATCTGGGGCTTAAAAGGTGGTGAATATGTTCCCAGTCTTTAGAGTTCCCTTCCCCAGACACATGGACAAAACCAACCGACGCTTTTGATCTGAAGCATGAAAGGGCTGTCCAGATTGGCAGTGAGGTTGAAAGTGAGAGTCTAGTGAGGGGGGTAGGAGATCTGGCCATGGTGTCTCTGAAAGTCTGGTTTATCTTTCTTGCACTGGGTTCCATTTGCTCTGTCTAGCTAGTATTTTTAAATGTTGGATTTGAACATTAGTTGAGGGGGAAAAAAACTGCATAGCTGCATGGAGGGACCTTGAATTCATAAGAAAGGATTGGGACTACTTAAGGAGGAATCAGTAAGTCTGTAATGTTTTTAGGAAAGGGAATGAACATGCCCAGATTTCTGAAAAGAAAAGGTTTATGATTCATTTGCCTTTCATTCTTCAGTATCTAAGTATAGCCTTGCAAAAACCAGATGCTTAGTAAGAGTTTTCATTTTTAATTGTTAGACATGTCAACAAACAAGATGAAGTGAATGAGGACAAACTGGCGGCTGAAAAAATTATTTAAAGGGTTATAAGAGACCAACAGTGAACCTAACTGGGCCTTGACTAGGCCAGTGACAGGGGCAATGGGGAGAGGCTAAGACTAGTAAATATTTCAAAGAGAGAACTGACAGGAATTGAAAACTGATAGAGTATTAGAGTCAACAAAGAGATCAAAGATGATTCCTAAGTTTTAAACCTGGGGTTTGTGAATTTGATGCTGTAAAAAAACAAACAAAAAAATAAAAATAAATAAAATCTAAATTTAAAAAAAAGAATACATAAGGAAGGCAAAAGGAATATTTTGAAGATGAAAAGTTTAGTTTTGAACATGTTTTTAAGGTGACAGAGATATATTTTAGAAGTTTAATGGTAAGTAGTGGTACAGGTAAGCCTGACTTTTGCATGAGATAAAGACTACAGATAAATAATAGTAGGGAGGCATCTGAATCAAGGTAATTGAGAAAGGAGAGACTTAACAGAAGGTGAAAACCCAGGACATATTTTGCGGAATCTTTATTTAGGGGAGTTGGAAGAAAATCTGGAGAAGTTTTTATAGATATGATGTCAAGAAGCTGTTTTATTCAATGACAAAATTAGAAATTAATGAGGTAATAGGAAGCAGAAGTACAGACTGCTTGAACTCCTTCTAGGTCAAGGAAAGAGAAATCAAAATTCAAGTTTAATCACCAGGATGCAAGTCCACAAAAGAGCCATGTTTGACTGGCTTACCACTGTATTCAGTATCCTGGACTCAGTAGTTGCTCCAGAAGTATATAAAGATATTTTAATTAAATGGATTAAATAGTTTAAAAGTCCATTAATAAATTAGTCCAATAATAATTTAGTTATTAAAAGTAATTTATTGTCTTTTTTTTCTTTTTAAAATTACAGGTGTAGTATATGCTTCTTATAAAATTTTCAAAAAGTAGAAAGCAAATAGGAAATTACTGTTTTATATGTATATTTCAGATGTTTTGTATGCAATATATGCATATATATATATTCATAATAGAATTTGCTCTTTATCCTTCACAGTATATTATGGGAAATTTATCATATTAGTACATGTACATCAGTCTTACTGTTTTTAATAGCTAAGTATAATGTTCCATAATATGATGTATAATGATTATTTTTGCCATACCACTACTAACAGGCACATAAGTAATATGCATTTCCCCCCAATATTTAGCAATGATGATGTGTTGCATTTTCTTATATAAATATCTTTGTGCACAGGTGTGAATAATTTTGGAAGATGGATTCCTTTTAGTCAAAGAGTATATTAATTTCTCATTTGTTAGTTATTGCCAAATTTCCTTCAAACAGGCAGTATCAATATAACCTCTTTATAAACATATAAAAGCAAATATATAAAGCAACTCAACCACAACTGGTTTGCTCATTGCTATTTTGACAATAAGGATTTAAGTCCCTCAAGCCTAACTTTTACTTTAAATATTTAAAATAATATTTCCTGTGTGAAATCTATAGCAATGAACAAGTATTTCCTATAGTGAAAATATACCAGACTGTTTTTCTCCTTTGGTCCCCATCTCATGATTCCACTAAATACACGCATTCATTGGAAGAGTTGGGCTGATTGCAGTTTGAGTTGTGTAGTGCGGGTGTGGTAACTCTAACAGGAACAATAAACCCACGTTTGTCCCGGGGAGAATCAGGTAATAAAAATATGTGAAATTGGCAAGTTTGACACGATTAGGATTCTGAACAGGAAGGATCATATACCTACTATAACAGGGATAGTCAAATTTAATTTACTTTAATAATTTAATTTAATATTATGGTAATTTTCATATAAATATCCAAATTTAATGTTATTTAAATATATATTATTAAAATATGCACATAGAGAAAAGCACATCTGTGGTACAGATTTTACGAAGCATGATGCTAGTTTTGACTCAATTCCTAATGGTGATGCTTGGGGCCCACTTTGGGTCTGACTGGATGATTCACACCTATTCCAGTGTCTGGAAGACCCTTGGCCACTAGAGAGGAGGGAGGTTCTATATATAGGACTTACATGTCTGCAGAAGGGTAATGGGAGCTCCTCTGCAAACCTAGTACTTGTCCTATATATCATATATCTCTAAAACAGTTTTATTACCAAAAATATGTTTATTACTCTACTTAAATTTCATTACCTCTCTGTATGTTATTATCAAACTTTTATAGATCAGAAAGTGAAGAGGACCAGATAAGTAACCTGATCCAAGTGTACATGCAAATAAAGGGCATATTCAGCCTCCAGCTTAAATTTAACTGTGGATCTAGTGCTCTTGCTAAGATACCACAGTTATTCCTGTAAGTACCTGAACTGATTTCTAGAGTGAAATTCTCTGGAGAAATCCCAGACCATAGGTCAGGCTCCCCTGTGTTGCATGTTTAGGCATCAGGACATTCAAAGGGCCTAACCGGTTCCCAGGCCCTGTCACTGTGGGACACATACAGCTGACATAGAACTTTTGAGGGTAATATGTTGCCTCAGGAGGAGCACGGGAGAGTTACGTAATGCTACCAACCAGGAAAAACAAGCTACAAATAGCAAGGACTCAACATTTAAACTGTGTCTTCCTGTGTAAAGTGACAAATAGCAACCAAGTTACTAGGAACACAAAAGTGACGATATATATCTGAGAATGTCACAGTCTTTTGAAAGGGCAGTTTTAGAATTATGTAGACTTCTCATGGGTAGCACTTTTCATGGGTATAAAAATCCAATAAATTATGACTAGCTCAGTCAAGAAGACCAAAAGTTAAATTAAATGGTATAAAAAAACATTGAAATAACTTTAAACATATGTCTAACCTCTTATTATATCCTCTCAACAACTGTGCCACTTCTGTTTATCCCAGCTTTACAAGTAATTTTAAACCATTGATTCCCCAACATCTATAAAATCAGCGTTGCTTCGTATAGGATATTCTCATGTCACTCTCATCCTCCTATCCATCCACATGCACTTTATACCTTTCCATATCACCAAAATAAGAGAAAGCAGCAAACACCTGATGTAAATTTAAAAAGTAGAATCAAAATTCATTTTGTTTGTCTTAGACTTGCTAAGCAATTCTCTTTAGGGCCGACCTCATTTATTTTTAAACATAATAAATACTCCTTTAAAATCTGACACACAAGAGAGGTATATTTAGTCACCATATAGTAACTGCTATGACAAACCATTCCAAAATCTCAATGGCTTAATACAATAAGATTGTATTATGTTTCTTGTGTCAGAGCCTATGGTAATTAGTTGGGAGAAGAAAGTCTGTGCTCCATACAGTCACTTAGGGACCTGGGCTCTTTGTATCTATGGCCATATCATCCTCTGAGGCTTTCAAGTCCTCCAGTAGGAAATTATATCCAGGCAGCAGGAAAGAGAGCATGGAGGATCATCTTAGAAGTTTGGGCACCAGGCCTGAAGATGGCGTACATCGCTTTCACCTGTGGCAAACCATTGGCCACAAGACCTAATCACGTGGCTTCATCTAAAACTTCAAGAACAATTAGAAATACAGTTTTAAAGTATGCCAAGGAGGAAACTAGACATAGACCTCAGTTTGTGCTAGCCATCACCACATGTAACGACTAATATTTCTCAAAAATCTGTCTCATAGCGTTTTACTTTTTTAACTAGCACTAACAAGAATAAAAAAAAATATTGAGAAAAAAGAAGAGACTCTACCCAAAAATATACATCTATTTTTCTATGTCTGTTGTAAAACACCTGCTAGATTCTCTAAATATGAAAAGAAACCTCAGTTGTATATTTTGTTGTTCATTATATTAATAAAAAATAAAATTAAAATATTTTTAAATAGGAGAATGGTTATACGAATTTTGATTTATCCAGATAGTAACATATAATGCAAGATATCTGGGAAAACACTTAATGAGATGGGGAAATTATCCTGATAAATTTTTGATAGGTTTATTGAGGTATAACTGATATATAGGGCATATTTTTAAAGTGTACAGATCGATTAATGTTTATATACGTATGTATCCATGAAACCATCACTACAATCAAGGCAACAGATAAACCCACTCAAAAATTTTCTCTCGCTCATCTACAATCCTTACCCACTGTAGCCCATCTCCAAGCAAGCCCTCATCTACTATCATTGTAGTTCTCGTTTTTAAGGTCTTATATAAATAGAATTATAAATATGTGTACTCTGTCTACTTTCTTTCACTCAGCATAATCATTCTGAGATTAATCCATATCATAGTAGGTATCAGTACTTTTTTGTTGTTGCTGAATAGTATTATATGGATATACCCACAGCTTATTTATTTATCCATCTATTAATGGACATCTGGATTGTTTCCAATTCTGGGTTATTACAAGTAAAGCTGCTATGAACAGTCAGTACAAGTCCTCATGTGGACTTATGCTTTTTTCTCTTGGTGAAATACCTAGGAATGGAAGGGCTGTATAATATGGTGGGTGTTAGGTAGAACTTTTTAAATGAAAATTGCCAAATGGCTTTTCAAAGTACATAGTTGTAGCATTTTATATTCCCACTAGAAGTTTATGAATTTCCAGTTCATTCACATCCTCACCAACTTTTGGTGTGGTCAGTCTTGTTGGTTTTAGCCATGCAAGTAAGTTTGTAGTGGTATTTTGTTGTGGTTTTGATTTACATTTCTTTAATGACTAATAATCTTGAGTATCTTTCCATGTTTATATATGCTACTTAAATGTCTTCTCAGGTGTTATCTCTATTCAGTTATCATGTCTATATTCCCATTGAGTTTTGACGGCTGGCCCTTTCTTCTGGGCTTTTTGTGCCTACACTATCCCCTCTAATAAAGAAGATGGCCCAGGACTCTGGACCTTCACCCTCTGGGCCCATGTTGGCAGCAGCAGCCCTGAGGGCCTCTGAGTCACCTGAAGAGTTATTCTTTCCTTTTCTCAAAGGACAGCACATGTCCACAGCCAAGTAGCTCTGCTGACCCATTTCCTGCCTGTAGAGTCCCAGGATTCTGACAGCTTTCTTCATTTCATCCCATGTCTGTCCCCTTCTATCCAAGATGGCAGTATTTCTGCTTAAGTGGTTGATTGGATCCATGAGTCTCATGTCCAAACTCTCCAGCAAAAATTTGTACAGCCACATGTTGGCTCAGTTTCAGAGCCCATTATGTGGATAGGCTGAGAAGCTTCCAAAACATTAAGTTTTGCTTCCTTTTTTGCTTAACAGTTCCTTTTATACCGTATCTCTTTTCTTTCACATTGGCTATGAGCAGTAAGGAGAAACCAGGCTGCATCTTCAAAATTTGCTCCTTATTTTATAATATGTAGTTTTACATTCTTCATCCCTTAAGAGGTCTATGATCTTAGGGCAAAGATACTTGATTTTCCTGTACCCCAGTTTCATTATTTAAAAACACTGATGCTGATAAAATATCCACCTCATAGGTTGGTTATAAGAATTGAATTATAACCCTATGAAGCCATTATAACAGTATTTGGCAGATAGTGAACACTAAATAATTGTTACCTATTATTATTTCCAGGGTTTTATGCCAGTGCTTATGCCTATGACCAGAACTCTTGGACAGGAATAATTCCTTTTGGCATTGTTAAGAATGAGATATTTCTTCCACATATAGTCTCTCTGCTCTTGTTAAGTCCTCATTCATCTAGCACTTTAGTCACTCAGGTGATCATAAAATTTACCAGTGACAATGTGGAAAAGCAATCAAATTCTGGATTACATGACTGTCACTTTTCACTATCCTAGCTGTTTCCCTCTTCATCCACTGTCTGCTAGGCCCCCTTCCACATGGTACCTCTGAAACTGACAGCCTCTGACACATTGCCTAGAAACATCTTGCTGTGAAGTAGCTATGCCACATCTCAGTGGCCCTGATATTCAACCCTGTAATATGACATCCTAAAAGGTCTCTATCCTCAAAGCAGCAAAAAAAAAAAAATCTAAGTTCAAAATAAAATTATATTTAATTCAGTTAAATTCTTTTTTTGATAGAGGAGATAAAGATTGATACGAGATCAAAGAGTGTAAGATTTGTACAATCCCAGAAGGTGGTAAACCATTGCTTTGAAGAGCAGGGTAGAGGAAATGTTCTCATTTAAAATTTATTAGTAAAAATTTGATTAGTCATTAAATTTATCAATTTGATTCATTAATTTTCAACCAAGTAAACTGTCAGTGAAGCAGAACTCTGTAGTGTGTGAATCCTAATCTGATAGCTTAATCTGTGATCAAGGTGTGAATTTCTTAAAACATCTCCACTTCAAATTCCCTAGTGAGATTCTTTTGGGCAGGCATGAAGAATATACTTGATGTTCGTTAATTTTTAGTCTCCGTGTATCAAATCACACTCGTATTTAAGTTTGCAACATAAATTTTGAGAAAACAAGGAGTCCTCTGCATTGTGTTTGGTATGCTTATACAACTGGCACCTATTTTTAGAAATAAGATGAGATTTTGCTCTATTTTTGAAACTGGGTTTCAAGCCAATTTAAGGTTAAAGACGTAGGATGTTCCTTGGCTTTTCAGACAATTTTTTTAGGGAAGTTTGCTTTCGAGATGGTGGCTGCATGAACGGGTCTCCCTTTGCTCCGTAGCGGCAGTTAAAAATCCATTCGGAGGTTTAAGCAAAGTTCACTTGATTGTAGGTCAGTACCCGGTGGATAAATCACAGAATTGCTTCAAATAATGTATGTGATTTGCTTTTTCCCTGCTAAGGAGAAGCTCTGAACTGAGAGAGCATGAAGTAAAGATTGTTTCCTCACCCCTAAGGTTAATGCCCCTGTCACAGCTGAAGTCCCCGTCAAGGAAACAGAGAGAAGTAGCTTAAAATGCAACTGTTTTCATCCATCTGCCACAGGCAGCAGAAAACAAATGATTGTGGTTCTTATCTTCGCCAGTGGCAGAGCATTTGTTAAAGTACAAAGATAAAAGAAAAGCAAGGGACAAGAAATCCCTTGGCAGAGAACGTGGATGAAATATGCCACCAAAAGTGCAGGGCCTTTCAAAAATAGTCTCTCATAATCACTGAGGCCTATGAGGGTGGCAAAGTGGAATGTTCTGGTGAATGTGCTAGGTGAAATTTCCTTTTTAGTATTAGGCTATTGACCCCCTGCTTTGAGAATCATCTTTCTCAAGCACCATTTTCATCATGTCATTCCTAGTCAAGGACCCTTAGAGAAGAGCGCCCTGGTGTCTACCATATTAAATCCAAACTCTTCATCTTGGGATCCCCAGTAGCCCTCTCCACCTGGCTCTTGCCTCTGTTGTGCCAGCAAACAGGTCCTCTTCAATCCATTCAAATAGATTGGCTTGCTTTCCTCCGCATATTTTTTTTCCCAGAAACTGGCTTTAAGCTTTTGCCCCTCATTCTTTTCCAGCCTTGAATGTTCTCCTTGTTCCCAATACACTTATTTCAAACACACTCCCGCATCTACTTCCATTCCATGCCTGTTGAATTCTTTAAGATTAGCTTTACATTGGCTTCCCTCAGGAAGTCTTCCTGGACCATACTCCTATTAATTTTGATTCTGTATCCTCCTCAACTCATATTTTACACTATTTTAAAATATTCTGCACTGTGAATTCCACTTCTACAAATTTGGTGCCCCAAACTAGAGTCAAAATGTAACAATGGTAGCATGTTTTATGTTGGTTTTACCAATGACTCAATCATCATTCATTCTTTTATTTATTCAATAAAGAGTTTAAACTTACTTATTATATGTCTGGAACATTGCTAAATTCTGAGTCCAAAAATGGACAACAAACTGTTCCAGGTTGAGGGAGTACTTAAATTCTAGTTAATTTAAGACTAGAGTGTTGTTGTATAAGTGCAGAAGAAGTTCAGGTAAAGCTTTCTGAAAACACACACACACACACACACACACACACACACACAAACAGCCTCATCTTAACTTATATGTGACTGTATTTGGGATCAACTAGGAATTTCTGGGAAAGAGGAAACAAGATCAAGAATCTCATTAATATAAAGTAATAAAAAAATTATCAGATGTCAGAATATAGATGTGGTTCTTGAAATCCTCAACCTTAACTTTTTGCTAGCACAATCATTTTTTTTTCCTCATGGGCAGGTTTGCTGAATGCAAGTTTATTTTTAAATTTTGAGTCCTTTAAATAGATGCCATGGTAGGTACTGCATGTTACAGAATTATTTAGAATTTACCTGGTGGTCTCAAAAAGTAAATAAATGTTGTTATCCTCCATGGGTCATAAAATTTAGATATGTAATCACTTACCCAATAACCTTTTCTCATTATCTTCAACCTTTCAGCAACATTCCTGGCTATTAATCACTTCTTTTTCATTAAACTCTCTCTAGCTCCAATTTACAATATTCCTGGTTCATCTCTTACCTCCCTGGTAATTTAGTATTTTTTTTTCATCATTACTTGTGAATATAGGGAATTTCCATGTTTCACTACTTGCTCATTGTTTTGCTCTCTATATTTTCACCCATGTATGTTCTGTGGAAGAGAGGACTTTTCCTTTTCCTAGATCATCCTCAAAGAAGAGGAAACTGATGTAACTGATGAGAATTTGAGACACTGATTGGGTCACTGTAACTATGGGGTGAGGTCACCCCATGTGCAGCTTTCCATTTTGCACTGCTCCAGCCTCCTCTTCCAGCCTCCATGGGAAGAGAAGCACTGAGTGAGGCCCAGACCTTTGGGGGCAGATGTCATCCTTGCACACTTCTGCCTCTGCCTCCTATGAAAATGGAAAGGGATAGATAAGTTCATATAACATTCACTCTTCAGATCTAGCCACATTGCTCCCCAGTGCTTCTGTGACTTTCTTTATCTTTTTCATTATCTGGATCTCTGCTTATGCTGTAGTTGGAAGGTCAAGGCTAATTTATCTTCACTTGGAGGAGGCCTCCTCTTCTGTCTTTTCTCTTGCTTTACATAGCATACCATCTATGCTGGCTTAGGACCAGATTCCTAGACTGTGTAATATATAATATAATACCAAAGTACAGCTGGTATTGTTATTATATTATTGAGAAATAAATACTTTAGGACAAAAAAAAAGCTTACATTTGAAAAGTCAGAGTTTCAGTATAGACTTTTTGTCTGTATGCATGGATCCACTTATTTGTATTAATATGGCTTAATCCTTTAATTTTTTCCCCTTTAATTTGTTTTGTCATTTTCAAGCCAACTTCAAAAGTAGTTAAGTCTCAGATGCTACAGAACATAAATATATGAGAGTTTGGGCTTACATGTTAGTTTTAGATATTTAAGGTGATAAACCATTTTGGAAGCTATATTGGTCAGAGTTCTCCAGAGCAAATGGATGGATGTGTGTGTGTGTGTGTGTGTGTGTGTGTTTGCACGCAGAGAGAGAGAAAGAGATTGATTGATTTTAGGGTATTGGCTTATGTGATTAAGGAGGCTGACAGGTCAAAAGCCTATAGGAAGGTCAAGAAAGCTGAAGACCCAGGGAAGATCCACTGTGCAGGGCAAGGCCAAAGGCAGCCTGCTGGCAAAATTCCTTCTTCGGAGAGATCAGTCTCTGTTCTATTACAGTCTTCACTTGATTGGATGTGTCCACCCCACATTATAGAGGGCAGGCATCTTTACTCATATTTAATTGCTAATTTCTACCAAAAATCATCCTCAGAAACATGCAGGATAATGTTTGACCAATTATCAGAGCAATGGTCCATCCAAGTTGATGCAAGAAATTGAAGCCAAAAGTCAAAAGAAAGAAGTCAAAAGTTCATCTTTGCCTTACTTTAGTAAGTAGTTAAAAGTTAAGGAGGGTGGGGCACCTTGGTTAAGCATCCGACTCTTGATTTCAGCTCAGGTCATGAACTCTGGGTTGTGAGATCCAGCTCCACACTGGGCCCTGCACTGGACATGGAACCTGCTTAAGATTCTCTCTCCCTCTCCCTCTGCCCTCCCTGCTTCTCTAAAAAAAAAAAGAAGAAGAAGAAAAAAAGTTGAGGATGGGGGGGAGGGAGGGATCAGGTCCAAGGCTAAGCTTTTGAATTCATATCACTTGACTAGATTTGTGAATTATAATCCCCAGTGCTGCCACCCCATCACAACCACCACATACTCTAACACTAGCTCTCTATTATTCCTTGAAATTTTCCTAATTCTGAATAATCAACAAATATTAAAACCTAAGTGTCCATTGACAGATAAATGGATAAAGAAAATGTGGTACACACACACACACACACACACACAAATATCGTTCAACCATAAAAAGAAAGAAATAATGCCATTTGCGACAACATAGACAGACCATTATACTAAGTGAAATAAGTCAGGCAGAGAAGTCAAATAGCACATGATCTCATTTACATGTGAAATCTTAAAAACAAAAGCATATTGGTGGTTATCAGAGGTGAGGGGTTGGGGTGGGTGAAATGAGTGAAGGAGGTCAAAAGGTGCAAATGTTCAGTTATAAAATAAGTTAAGTCCTAGGGATGTAATGTACAGCATAATGACTATAGTTAATACTGCATTATATATTTGAATATCGCTAATACAATAAATTTTAAAAGTTCTCATCATAAGAGAAGAAAATTGTAACTATGTGTGGTGATGGATGTTAACTAAACTTACTGGGGTAATCATTTTGCAATATATACATGTAGGAAATCATCATGTTGTACATCTAAAATGAATATAAGGTTATATGTCAGTCATATCTCAGTAAAGAACAACAACAACAAATATATATTGACTGCTTGTTGGGTTCCATGCACTATTCCAGGTACTGGCCATAGCATAGCAGCCTGTTCTTCTGGACCTTACATCCATTGAGGGCCATAGAAAACAGTAAATAAATAAGGGAACATAACATATACTATGTTACATATTATTTTTATACCAACTACTATGAAGAAAAGTGAAGCAGGGTATTAGAGTGGAGAAGAGTAGAGAAACAGTTTTAGACAGTGTGGTCAGGGAAGCCTCTCTGTGAAGGTGATGCTTTGGTTTCAAACATGAACCTGAAGAAGTGTTGGGACAAACTAGGCAGGTGTATGGGGAAATATGTTCTATTCAGAGAAACTAGCAACTGAGAAGTCCTGAGATGGTTTCAACTTTTTATATTCAAGGAACAACGGAGGTCAATGTGACCAGAACAGAGTGAAGATAGAGAAAAGGTAAGAAACGATGTCAGAGGTAAGCTAGCAACAGGTTGTGGTTAGGGATTGCAGGGATCTGAGCTATATATTCAAGTAAGTTGCTATGATGATTTCATTAATGAACAGAGAAAAAAAGGAATTTTGGATCTTACTTTATAAGCCAAAGTTTTCAAATGTAAATGCATGCCTGGACTTGTCAGATAAGGAAAATGTGTGAGGCATGTTGATGGAAACTCTGGTGACCTGAAGAGTAAAAGTCTTGTCAAAAGTGGGTTTCTGGTACCAAGCTCTAGTTAGTTATCTCCCTACAGGGAATTCAGCTTACAAGTTGCAAATTTGAGACTTCTGATAAAATGGCTTGGTATGCTAATCATTATGTGCATTAGGGAAAGGAACATGCATTTATTAAATCTCTATTCTGTGCCAGGCATTGTAGAAGTAGATTTCATACATGTTATTTCATTAACATCACGTAACATAACATAACATAAATAAATAAATAAATAAATAAATAAAAAATCCTCACTATTATATTACATCATGGCTACTTTTCAGAGAACATAGCCACGATGAAGGCAGTTCCTAACTTATAAAATGTTCAGCAACCATGGCAGTAAGTTGGTGATCTAAATTGGCCCATGCTTTATCACACAGTTAGGTCAATAAAATGGCATGTGTAAATGAGACTTGCCTAGTTTGTCTGAGCCACCATGGTTTGATAGCTATCAGGTACCAGAGACAGATCATTATGCATAAATTTCAAAATTGCTTTCTAAGAACTAGTTAAGTACTCTTAAACTCTTCATATATACCAAGGTTATTAAATAATTGAGAGTAAGAGGGTTGGTTTTGGAAGGATTTCCTTCTTATAAGCTATGCTATGAGCTCCACTCCCAGAAGAAAAAGGGGTAGGGATATTGACCCATCACTAAAAGCCTAGGAAGAAAGGTTTCTATAGGATTAATTCAGAAAACATTTGTCTCCTGACTCTGAATCCCATTTGGAAAAATCTCACAAGCCAGAGATGGCTGATTTGATGGCAGGAACTAAGTAGAAGCTGCTACTGCATTATCATCAGATTGTAGAAAATAATGCATAGACGAGTTGTAGCTGTATAAATGAGTGCAGCAGCATGGGTTATACTTGATTCTGTACAAAAAGGAAGAAAACTAACTAACATTGCTAGGTATCTACTGACTAAAGAAGCACTAAAAAAAAATGAGCTGATAGTATATCACTGTGTCAAGGGAAACGCAGATAAGCAAGTCCCAACAAAGGGGGATTTCTGAAGAACACACAAAAATGTTCCAGGAGAGAGTCGGTTTAAACATTGGCCAGGTTCATAGAACTTGAAACTAGTTTATAACATTCGCAATCAAGTGAGAACTCCACCACTCGCTTATCTTCCCCGACCTAGGAAAGTGTCAACTTCCCTCATGACAACGATGTTGATGTATAACATCATCACACAACTGAGTGTTATCAACAATTACTTCAAGAAATGTTAATGGTTAATCATCTCTAGATCAAACCACTACATTTTAACTCAGACATACCTTTATCTGAAAGAAAAAATTCTCCCAGACTTCCACAGACATTCCTTAAGCCAGAAGTTGGGAAACTTCTTATGTAAAAGGCTAACTAGTAACTATCTTACACTTTGCAAGCCAGATGGTCTCTGTCCCAACTTTTCAACTCTGCCACTTTCAGTATGAATGTCTCAATAGACAATACATAAGTGAATGAGAGCTATGTTCCAGTAAACATTTATTTACAAAAGTAGGCAACGGGATGAATTTGTTCCATGGGCCATATTTGCCAATGTTTGCCCTAAGTGGTGGAAGCAATCATATTCCTGTTTTATGGGAGTAGTGTCATTGTGATGTCCTGGAAATAGTGAGTAGTCCAATTGTTGAGCAACCAAAAGTCATAGATACTTAGTTTGACAGTAACAAAAACCTTAATTTTACTTGTCTAAACTGTGTTTTGTTTTGTTTTGTTTTTGCCTCATTTCAGGTGCAAGAATTCAAACTTTTTATTATCACTCTATTCATTTTACCCTTTCCCTACAATATTTTGGTGACCTGTGCTACTTTCTGTGATTTCATTTAGTGACTTTTTCCACTAACTAAACCTGATGTTGTTCCCTCATCCAATAAAATAAATTGCCATTTGAATCAATAGTATACTTCTAGATCAATGTACCTTTAGATTTTTTTATATAAACAATCCTAGTGGGTCAGTTGATTGTCAAATATAGTATGTCTATGAAGCTTTAAAATCTGGTAAGTAAATTAAGGGTTGGAAAAGATCACTGTGTCCAGTAAAATCTTGTCATGCCTAAAGACTGGAAGTTTCATTTCAAGGACTTTGTCACTAGATTTTCTAGAAACAAAGACATAAACAGTAGTTACACTTGAGGGTAAAAAAAAATAAGCATAAGAAATAAATTTAATCCCTGTCATTTGTAACATTACCTATCTTAGCTTTATTAGTTTATTAGGCATTAGGTATGAGAATCTAATGAGGCATTTGGTTAATTGATTTATAGGATGTGACTCGAAGTACAACTGTGTATTACGCATCTTGCTGGATATAAGAGTAAAATTATTTTGGAAGTACACCAAGTAGACAACAGCAATTAGAGAATCAATCATTGACAGAATATTTAAGCAAATTATTGGGGCAGAAGATTATTTGATCAGAAAGTAAATTTATAATATATTATTCTTGATTACAGAGAGATAAAAATAGGTAATAAAGCAAATGTGATGAAGGTTGAGTTATTTGTTTAAGGGGGGAATCTATAACCTTGGAAGTTTTGTACTTTTTGTTATTATTGTTTTATACTAAAGTTTGATTTAGAGTGAAAATGCCTCTATCTTATTCTCATAAATAGATACTCGGTCTAAAGCCTAACACTCTGAGAACTTCAAAAGAGAGTTTTTTTTCCCTCCAGTACTATAGAAAGTTAAAAAAAAATAGTCTTCTCTCTATAAAACATTTATAAATATTCTGTAAAATATAGCAAACAATCTTTCAGATGCACACCTGAGTTCACATGAATCTAAAGGAAAATACCCAGAATCCAAAATCAAAGAAGTCAGAAAACCAGAGTTGTTATTTGAAACTGAAGCTGTTTCTGCCCCAAGGGTCTCTACAGATCTCAATAACCTAGAATTGAAGACTAAAAACCACTCAGAGTTTAAAAAAAAAAAAAGCCAAGGATAAAGAACTGAGGTCCTACACAAACCTGAGACTCTTGAAAGACTATAGCCAGGGAAAAAGAAGACTGAAAAAAAAAATCTATTTATTGCCCTAAGGAGGTGACAAGGAAATAAGTCTGTGTTGATCTGCAACATGGAATAAAGGGAGTTCCTAAGAATTAAAATTCGTAGTACGGCAATTCTGCAATTTGAGGTTTGTATTTATCTTATATGTAGGGTTCAGAAAATAAGAAAAATAAATAAATTGCAGTGTTCATAGCTCCCAGAATTACGTGACAGAAGTAAAAGCAATTTTTAGTCTTAAGGGACATATCTTCATGGCATGTCTCAAGGAATTTTTACAGTTAAAGCTACATGAAACAGGAATTCACAGACCAAATTACAGAGCACCTAAAGAAATAAGCCACCTTGAAGGGAAATCATCAGAGGCAATAGCATAATTAAACTTGCCAGAATATAATTTAATTGGAAATATCAGAAAAAGAGTATAAAACATATATTACATATATACAGAGAAAAGAAACTACAAATACAAGCAAGGTGGGTCTGAAAAAAACAAAAGAGAATTTGCAGCAATGAAAATTATTATTTTTAAAATTAAAACTCAACAGATAAATGAAAATGCATGCAACCCAGCTGAAAATAGAATTAGTGAACTGGAAAATTAATTTGAAAAAATTATGCAGAATATCACAAAATAAAACAAAAAAGTGCATCCAACAATTATGAAAATACATTCTTCTCAAGTATACATACAACAGTGAAAAACAGTTGTTCTCTAAATAAAATAATTTAGATACCAATAACAAAAGAAGTTTAAAAAGAGCAACAGGAAAATTTAAGATACACTGCAAAGAAGCAGTATTATAAAAATTAAAAATAATTTGAACTCTACTAATATTATATATCAAACCTATGAAAAATAGCTGAAGTGTATAGAAGAAACACACACCTTAACCATTTGCATTGGATAGAATTATCAGGCTAAGCATCCAACCAAAGAACTTAGAAACACAACAAAATACACCCAAATGAAGTGTAAGAACTGAAAAAATAAAGATAAAAGCAAATATTAGAGAAGATCAATAAAACCATAACTGTGTTTAAAAATAAAAAAAGACTGAATAATAGACAAATTTTTGACAAGAATAATCAAGGAAAAAAGAGAAAAGAGGTGAATAAATATTAGTAAAAATAAAAAGAAATGTAATTACAGATAGATTAGAGAATAAAATATTAAAGGAAACATTAGGAAAAACTCCAGATCATTAAATTTGAAAACCTAAACTGGTAAATGTACTCAAACAAAAAAAAGTAACTTAAATAAATAGAAAATTTGGATATATTTATCATTCAGAAAATTTAATCAGATTAATGAGTAGCTATAAATCTGTCAATCAAATACTATAACTCTTAAACTCCTAGGCCTATACCATTTTACAAATAAATTCTAACAACTGCCCAAAATACAGAAAAGCCTAACTGTATAAATTAGATAAAAAGAAATAATATTCCCACATTTTTCTCATGAGACTAGTGTGATCATGATGATGTTTAAGTAGCTAAAGACACAAGAGAAGAAAATTATAAGTAAATCTCATTTAAAAAGACATACAAAAATCCAAAATGAGTATTATTAAATACATTCTAACAATATATGGATTAATGTATCAAGCAAAGATATATTTATCCCAGCAATGCAAAAATGAATTAACATTAGAAAATCTGTCAGTGTAATCTTCCACCCTGATTGAAGGAAATAACAATATGGCCATCTCCAAAGTCTCATGAAAAGCATTTGATAAAATGTAACATTCATTAATACTAACCATTAATGATAAAATAATAATAAGCTTCTATTAAGCTGGGAAGAGATTAGAAATCCCTTACTCTGTTGAAGGAAGACTACAAGAGTGTCACTGGCAGAATTTATAAACATTTCCTTTAGAGTCAAGAGTAGGGCAATGAGGTTCATTGCCACCACTTTAATTCTCCCTAGGACTGAAAGTTCTGGTGAGCACGAAAATAAAAGGAGTAGTAAAGGAGAATAAAGATTATAAATGGCTAAAATATATATAATCATCCACAGATTATTTGTTATCCACATAAAAGACTCAGAAGAACCTAAAAAAATTAGAAAAATAGCAATATAACAAGATGGCTGGGTTGGTAAAGAAGAATCAATGGCTTTTCTACCCAATTTTTAAAAATGCATAATTTTTATTTATTTTATTTTATTTTATTTTATTTTTAAAGATTTTATTTATTTATTTGAGACAGAGAGAATGAGAGAGAGAGAGCACGTGAGAGGGGGGAGGGTCAGAGGGAGAAGCAGGCTCCCTGCTCGGCAGGGAGCCCGATGCGGGACTCGATCCAGGGACTCCAGGATCATGACCTGAGCCGAAGGCAGTCGCTTAACCAACTGAGCCACCCAGGCGCCCAAAAAAATGCATAATTTTTAAATGTCACTTGTATTAAGAACAAGAATATAAAATACCTAGGTATACATGCAAATGATGCTTGAGATCTGTATGGAAAAAAATAACATTTTATTTAAAGTCGTTAAAAATACCTAAAAAAATAGTAGAGTTATATCACATTAATGGCAGACCGCATTATCTTAGAGATGACAATTTCTTCACTGCAGTACAAATCAAAATTCTGAGTGGGTTTTTCATGAGCCTGACAAGCTAAATTAAAAAAAAAAAAAAAATTGGGGGGGGCGCCTAGGTGGCTCAGTCCTAAAGCGTCTGCCTTCGGCTCAGGTCATGATCTCAGGGTCCTGGGATCGAGCCCCACATCAGGCTCCCTGCTCAGTGGGAAGCCTGCTTCTCCCTCTCCCACTTCCCCTGCTTGTGTTCCCTCTCTTGCTGTGTCTCTCTCAAATAAATAAATAAAATCTTAAAAAAAAAAAAAATTTGGAAGAGCAGATGGCAAAAAATATACAACGCAATCTTAAAAAAGAATAAAAGGTGATGAGAGTTCCCAGTTGCCAAGATTTATTGTCATATATTTATTATAAGATACTGAGATTTATTATGAGTGAATCATAAACATGCATCTATGAAAATTTTATTTATGATGGCAGAAATACTACAGATTAAGAAGAAAGGATGAACTATTTAGTAAAACGTGGTGGTTGATCAATTAGTTAATCAGGTGGAAAATAAAATAGTTATCCTCCAACCTTGCAGCACACACACACAAATTACAGATTGATTAAAAACATAAATATGAAAACCAAAATTTGTAGAAAAATACTACAATGGCTTTTGTTAGGAAAGGATCTCAGGACACAAACAACAGTAACCATGAAAAAAGGAGTTAAATTTTATTGCATTAAGATTAAAAACTCCTATTCAGGGGCGCCTGGGTGGCTCAGTCGTTAAGCGTCTGCCTTCGGCTTGGGTCATGATCCCGGGGTCCTGGGATCGAGCCCCGCATGGGTCTCGCTGCTCTGCGGGGAAGCCTGCTTCTCCCTCTCCCACTCCCCCTGCTTCTCCCTCTCCCACTCCCCCTGCTTGTGTTCCCTCTCTCGCTGTGTCTCTCTCTGTCAAATAAATAAAATCTTTAAAAAAAAAAAACAACTCCTATTCATGAAACGTGACAAATACAAGGCATACACAGGGAAAATGTGTTGCAATGCCTGTAACTGACAGAGGATTAGTGAACAGACTCTATGAAAACCATCTCCAGATTAATAACAAAAAACCCAAAATCTCATGGAAATGTGGCGAAAGATACATTTTGATGGAAGAAAAAACCCCAAAACACAAAAATATTATAGAAAGCTTATCAATTGCACTAAATAAAGGGATTCTAAACTGAAACAACAATCATATGTAATTTTACACCAAATTGGCCAAAAAAATAGTCTAATGATTCAAAAAGTTGGATACATGAAAGTTATGCTATTGACAACAAATGTATTTGGTATAGCCTCCTCTGAAAGTTGGCTATACACTATATGGTTCATAAAAAATGGAAATGGGGGCACCTGGGTGGCTCAGTCGGTTAAGCATCCAACTCTTCTTGATTTCAGCTCAGGTCACCATCTCATGGTCATGAGATCGAGCCCTGCGTTGGGCTCTGTGCTGGGTGAGGAGCCTGCTTGGGATTCTCTCTGTCCCTCCCCTCTGCCCCGCCCTCCGTATCTCCCTTTTTCTTAAAAAAAAAAAATGGAAATAACCTATTAAATTCTACTTCCAGGTATACAGAGAAGCTCTTTGCACAAGGACACATGCATAGTAACAATATTGTAACAGTCATAAAGAAGTGTAGCATATTTTTTTTTTTAAGATTTTATTTATTTATTTGACAGAGAGAGAGATAGCGAGAGCAGGAACACAAGCAGGGGGAATGGGAGAGGGAGAAGCAGGCTTCCTGCTGAGCAGGGAGCCCGATGCGGGGCTCGATCCCAGGACCCTGGGATCATGACCTGAGCCGAAGGCAGACGCTTAACGACTGAGCCACCCAGGCGCCCAGAAGTGTAGCATATTTATTTAAAACTATATAGCATTGCAAATAAATGACCTAGAGCCACATATATTAATATTGATGAATTTCACAAACCATATTGAATAAAAATATTATTTCATAGGGATAGGAAGAGAATAAAGTGTGCCTGAGAATTACAAATAAAATATTTTTGTTAATGTTTCCTTCCGAAGGAATAGAGTGTGAAATAAGAGAGGGTTATGCTCTATACTTCAGCAGCATTCACTATATTGTTTATATATTTTCTCTTGTCTGAAACTGTTCAGAGTAAAATGTGTAAAAAAAGAAGAGAGTGTTTAAATATTTTAATCTTTTTTTTCTTTCCTATCATATGGCCCACCAGTCTATGCCACCATTTTTTGTTTTGATCTCCAGAAAAATCTTGGCCGAATTCCTCCTGGAGTACTCAACGCTGCTATATGGATGTTTAGTCTGTATACCTAATTCTTATATTGTTCCAGATCCACAATGCTTCTTGGGCAATTAGTGTGAAAGAGAAAGTGTCATGTTGGCTATACGATAAAAACTAAAGAGCACTATAAAAATTTTCTCAATTATATCCCTAAGTTGCAGAGGCTGTTTGGTATCAAGAATAGATCTAATCTTACAGCTCTGGAAGCAGTTTGGCTTTTTTGAGAAAT
Source organism: Phoca vitulina (assembly GCF_004348235.1). NCBI lineage: Eukaryota > Metazoa > Chordata > Mammalia > Carnivora > Phocidae > Phoca > Phoca vitulina. Next base: position 4,109,037 of record NW_022589779.1, on the reverse strand, counting down.
ACTCTAAAGCCCAAAAGCTATTCCATGGAAACAGAATTAGTGCAGCCCTGTTCAATCATTCACCGTCATTAGGTGAATTAAAGCAGGTATGAACAGCACATCCTGCCATATTTAATTGAGGCGAGTAAGTATATTCATTGACGCAAACAACAAAGGAAACTTGCGTGGTCCAGGGATTTAGGAGATGGGATGCAGTTTCCTTTTCAAATATGTATGTATGTAAAGATACAAGCAACCACAAATCATAGAAGTAAGAATAAGACATATATAGGCTAAACAGAGGAATTTGGCATTTATATTTTTGCTAATAATCTAAAAAGGCACGAAATGTGGCTACATTGATATATTATTACAAAAACTCCAAAGAACAAACTTTAAACAAGCATCTGTGATAGAGTAGGGACACTAACTAAAGATGTAATGAAGAGGAGATGATCCACCGTGCGTGACTCTTAGAAGATGCTGATAAAACTTCTCCTTTGAAATAAAGAATTTAAAAGACTTATAAGACTTGTGTACCATAAAATAGGAGCAGTGTGTGTGTGCAGAGGCTAGCTTGTCAGAAAATGGTTAAACAGCTGTAACATAAGAGAAAATAATACATGTTCTTGCTTGAAAAACCGAAGCAAAAAAGGACAAAGCATGCTGTGGCCCAAGGTAGCATGATGTGGCACGGTAGGGTAATTAAAGGAGCAAACCTACCAGCTTGCTTCTAGCAATACAAAATGGAAGCAGATCATACCGTGGGGAAAGCAGCAGACACACGGTGTGGGCGCTCCCATAAACCCGATGCCCCAAAAGGGCACCCTTAGTGGCAGAACTTTGCAAAGGAATAGTCCTTAGGCATTTTAACTTAAGGACCAGAAAGTATTTGTCACTTCTCATATGTGCACATAAATGTTTGTATATATAAAAAGAAACTCAGATTAGTAACCATAACAGAAGAAAAGGAATACATAATTAAATTATACTTGAATTAAAGAAGTAGTTATAAATACACACCACTTATTATGGTAGATTCCTTGCCCAGTATAAGAGAAACAGTTACCTTTAACTCCCAAAGATGGATTCCCTTGAGATGTTTGTAAATTTCCAGTGAAGGAAAAACATTTGTAAAGTCATCCGAAAACATTGTAACAGAAAACATTAAAAAACATATTTACCTCCAGGATGAAGACAAAATGTATAATAGGTCAGAGAAGCTTTCATGGAGGGTAAGTTACTTGAGATGGTCTGTGAATACTTTGCAAGATTTTGATAAATGGATTTGCATGGAAAGTGTCCTCTGTATACAAACAGTCCCCATGTAAAAGCACAAAGACAAGAATGATCTTAGAGTTTGCAGGCAACTGTCAAGAAAACAGCTTGACTGAGAACAAAAAAGTATTTTGTAATTAGCAAATGGCATTGGATAGCTGAGGTCGAGTGAGATTCCTGAGAGCTTTGAATTACTGGATGAGGAATTTCAACGTTAACCGCACAGAAGAGAGGAAGATACCCAATTATATGAACCGACCTGCTTAGAATGGTGTTTTAGTAAGATTAACCTCTCTGTAAGTGTGTAAGGACGATTTGAAATGGAAGATTGGAAACTCAAGAGAAATAGGAGGTATTTGCTTTAACCTATCTAAGAAGTGATTAGGAGCTGAGCTCCTGGTGGTAATGGGAAATGGCTAATTCTGCTCACATACAGCTATTTCTAAATTTATTCACTCATTTATTCATTCAGCAAATGTATATTGAATGCTTACAGCGGGCCAAGTTCTGTTCTAGGCACCAAAGATACACAATGACAAAGTAAGTCAAGGTCTCTATTCTCAAAAAATCTACAAAGACCAGGGAAAAACAAAACAAAGATAAATAAATAATTTTATATAGTGTTAAGAATGATGAAAAAATAAAGTAGAACAATAGGATAGAAAGTAATGAAGATAGTGGTTAGTCGAGACTGGGTGTGTGGTTAGGGAAGGTCTCCGAAGAGGTTACATTTGAGCTAGGTCCTGAATGAAGTAAGGGAATGATCCTGTGCAAAGAACATCCTAGATAAAAAAAATAATACAAAGTTGCTGAGCCAGTAGCATTCCTGGTGTGGAGATTCAGTACATATAACAGCATATTAACTTCAAAGAATCTTGTTTAAAACTTGTTACCACTTCTCCAATTTGTTTGATTCCAAGCTGTACTTGGTATTATTGGGGCTGTTTTTCCTTAAACACCTATTGGTGTGTTATGCTAGACATTTTCATGTCAAAGTCCCAATCGCTTTGCAAGCTCTGTCTCTTTTTTTGTGTAAGAGAAAACATGTGAATGCAAGTAAAAATGTCATTGCCTGATATACCCCCTGGCTCATAATAGTAAATTTTCATTAAGTAAATGAAATGCCAGGTGTTATTCTGATAGTTCCTTGAGACTAGCTCAGTGATACACATCTGCTCAGTTCCATTGGCATCGCCACCACACTGTTTCAATCATGCTCAGCTCATCATGGAACACCTCCACAGTTACTTGAGATGGTCTGTGAATACTTTGCAAGATTTTGATAAATGGATTTGCATGGAAAGTGTCCACATGTCTTCTGCCACCTTCTGGGTTCACCTCATTTTACAACCCCTACTGGAGTAATCCCCTTGAAAAGCAGTTTCATCTAGTTGCTTCTCTGATCAATAACTGATTCTACATTGGTTACAGAATAAAGTTAACACTTTCTTATATGAGATTCAAGGCTCTTTTTCCAATTGTATCCCAATCTATCTTTGAAATTCTTATCTCCCCCATTAGCCCATCTTGAAATTTCCTACCCATTACCAGTGCGCGGTGTTCTACACAACCTAAAATAATATTTCCCTCCCCCTATGTAAATCTAATTCATGTTACTCATATTTCAAAGCCTATGTTTTTTTTAAGGGTCTTTCACTGACACCACACAGCTCACAATTCTCTCTCTTCCTTCCCAATTTCTTTAACATTTGTTGTGTGTACTACTGGTGCAAGATCTATCTATCTATCTATCTACATATCTATCATCTATCATCATGTGCTATATATATATCACATTATACATAGATATTTGTTTATAATTTTTCTAGTTATGATAATATATGCATGTATGTCAATTATATTGTGAGCTTCTGAAAGGCAAGTATGATTTACTTCTGTTATCTCTATTAACACCAGAAAAGTTGTCAGCTCATAAGAAATACTCAACATTATAGGTTGACTGGTTAAACAGCTACATATAAATTATAGACAAATACAATTCATGAATTGCTAATATATTTGCTTTTATTCCATCATTAGTCAAGGTTTGGCTTATTCCATAATACGTTTCCACTTTCCCTTCTCACCCCACACATATGTCATAAAATGTGCTGTGTATATTTTCTCTCTCTCCATATACATAAATATATTTATATACACATACATATGCATTTGCGCATACATATACATATATACATACCACATATGCAGAATTTCTTTATACATAGGATATGAAATACGTATGGCACAGTGTTGGCTTGACAACATAAAGTCACATTTAGAACTACTGTGTAGGTTATTCTTTATTTCATTTTTAAAATGTATTTTTATTCTATATTGTAATATGTTATATATATGTTTAGAATATAACATCTTTCTGATAATTAAACTGTTACTATATAGTAAATTTTTTATTTTTAGTCATGGTTTAGGCTGATACTCTATTTTTTCTTTTTTTAATTGAAGTTTGGACACTATCATTAACTTTTATTTCTGAGAATTAAATAAACCAAGAGTTGGCAAATCTAACCCACTACCTATTTTTGTAAATAAAGTTTTATTGGAACACAGCCACACCCATTTATTTACAAATTATCTATAGTTGCTTTCCCCCTAAAAATAGAAGTTGGCTAGATGCATTATGGAGCATATGACACACAAAGCCCAACATATTTACTATGGCCCTTTACAGGAAAAGTTTGCAGATACCTGATCCAAAATAAGAAAAGATGTATGCTTTTGGTTTGCATAGTTTTTGAGACCCAGGTGTCAAAGATCAGTCAATATTCTTCTGCTTAACTTCATTCACATTTTGTAATAGGACATATTCACCCCAAGGACATTATTTGCAAATCATTCTTTTGTTTTCAAGGCATTCATTTTAAGATACACTGATCTTGAAAATATGGAAGATATTACAAGGACACGTCAGAAGGTGTAGAAGTTGAGCTTAATTCAGAATTATTTTCTTTCAAATTTCCTTTGATTATGCAAGGCCTAATTAGCAAGCTAAATCATAACACGAAGAATGTGTTTGCTTTGCAAAATCAAATCAATTGCACAATTTATGTTCCTTGCAGCTGCTATTTCCCATTTTTAATAGAAGCAGATCCATTCCAGCTGTGGATATGAGCAGCTCGGCCTCCTACTCATTGATAGTGGAGATATTTCATACTCATCAATATGATGCCAACAACCAAAGCTTGTAAGCAAATTTCTTTAAAAAAAAAAAAAAAGAGGCCAGTATTTTGGAACTGAAAAATGACTAAATTTTAATGTGTTGTAGGTGTTTAGTAAGCCTGAGGAAATAGAGTAATATTAGAGTAATATACTATTACGTATTAACATATCAATTTCAAAGTTCAGTCTATTAAATTGGGGGTTTGAATCCTCTGAATGTTTTTGTGCATCTCAAACTGACACATTAAAATATTAACTTATGACAAATTCTAAAAATATAACATTGAAGAATAATATTTTTATTCTTTTACAACATAACCTTAAGCAACTAAAGAGAGGATATACCTCATTTTAAAGAGACAACCAGTCTCTTGTTAATGAGTTAACAAATGAACTCATTTGACATTCTCAATAAATTTCACTGACCTTATCACATCCAAGCATATATCTGTGCAGTATCTAAAGTACGGGTTTTGGCTCTATGTTTACTTATCTATAGCTGTTCTCCTTAATAAATCTCTGACTAGTCATGTTGTTATTTTTCTAGTTCCATCAACCATCTTATTGTATTGGTATGCCATTAATTCTGGAATATAGCACAGTGATTATTAAAAAATCCCAGAATTGTAAGAATATAAATTCTTGCCGAGCAAAAGCAACACCTAAGAACTTCACATGGGGAAATGTACATGGAATCACAGGGTAGCTTGAATAATAAGTGTAATGTATCCCTGTTCACAGAGCAGGATTCTGAAGTCACTTTCATTAACTTTTCCTGTGTGTTGAGAAGTTAAAGAAATCTGAGATCTTAGGCAAAGTTATTTTTCACACAATAGCACAAACACATTCTGTATTTTTATTGTTATACATTAGGTAATTTGCACTTCGTGTTTCCACATTTTTTTCTTTTACTGTGGTAAGGGTAGAATTGATTCTGAAAAGGACAGAGGAATAAAAGAGGAACACACTGTCACTATGATAACATGTAATATTATTTAAAAGTCTAATGGATTTGGAATTCGTGCATTAGCATGACATTTTTATTTGTGCATGTGGCAGTTACTTTTGAGCCGACATATTCATCTAAAACTTAATTTAAGGAAGAATATTCATGTGGCATGTCTTGTAATGCCGTTAGCACCAGTTGAGGAAATGTTCCTGAGCTTCTCTCAGGATCTGAGTCATGCAGGAAGAGTTGTGTATGTGAATAAGGGAACATTTGATGAGGGTATCTAGGACTAGGGAAAATTCAATGATATTTCATAAAGTGTATTTTTATAGTTGCATCATAAAAGTTAAAATAATAAGTTTCCATTGTCAAATAATTTTTGGAAAAAATTACATATTATTTCCCTTGAAAATTCACTGTTCATTTGTGTATTAGAGGCTCTGAAAAATCTTAATTCAGGGTTCCTGCATTTGTTTTGTTTTGTTTTACTTTACCCTTCATTCTCCAAATGTATTTAATCAAAAAATGTTTTCTTAAAGCATCAACTATTGCCATCCTCTGGAAAAAAATACTCCAGAAAACACTTTGGGAAGGATGGAAATAAGTCTTAAAAAAAAACAAAACCAAAAATAGATGAAAATACAAACAGAGGTATGCAAAGCCCATAAGGTACCAGCCACTCTCTCACCAGATTCATTTACAGTGGGTGCCAATTCTAGGTTCATTCAGGTGTTTTCTGGTTAAGAAGTGACCCTGGGGGGGAAAAAAAAAAAAGACTCTCAAAAGGATGCTGAGAGCGTTAACAGTGATTCTCAAGATTCTTAAATGGGTACTTTACAAGGGGCAGGCACCTTTCGAGGAACACCTAGTTGTCCTCTGTGATTCACTCTGGGAATTTCTATGTGCTAAGAGTCACATGCTTCCTAAATGCCGTATCCCTCATTAAGCCATAACCCACAATCACAACATTTAACAGTAAAAGGAGAATAAAACATATTTCTTTCCAAACCAGGGTGTCTTTGGCTCTTTGGTAATTACCTTAAGCAAATATGGAGACCGATACATGTGTTTAACCCTGTGTTAAGGCTGGAGATTTAAAAAAATGATAGAGTAAAAGCCTCAAAGGAGTAACAAGTTAATGTAGGGTAAAGTGATATAAACAGATAACCACAATAAAGCATGATAAATGCTGTGCTAGTGGAATAATTAAAGGGTCATAGGATCACAGGGGTGAAGGGGTGAATGCATTCTGCTTGTGGAAGACAGGTGGAAGGTGGCCACAGTTTCACCGAGTAGGTGACATTTAATCAGAAATAATTTAATGATAAATAAAATAGTAAAATGGAAAGAATTCACCCCATGGGGGAAAAACGAACTAAGAAAGCTGTTGCCTAGTCTAGAGCCAAAGCTTAAGTTGGGTCTCAAACCACCAGGAACAACTCTATCAGGTCACTATGCCACTTACGTCTAGCTACGACCTTGAGTAGTGATAGGTACTGGTGTAGCCATTTAACAAACAGTTTTGAGAATTTCCTAGGTGCAAGGCATACTTATTAAGTAGTAGGCATATACCTGTGAACAAGACACAAACCTCAGGCTTAAGATTCTAACAGTATAATGGAAAAACGTTCAAATAGGCAATAAAGCAAGTATTCTGAAAATAAATGTATGCAAAACGCTGCCTAGTTTGGTAAGTCTGTTCATGGTGTTTATGAAGAGTTTGCTATGCTGAAATAGAGTGGTAAACAAATGATTCTGGTCATTGCCCTCAGGAATTTATAGTCATAGATAGACTTTGATAAGGCTCTGATTCTAATTGTGTGTGTATATATGTATATGTGTATACATATATGCATATATATATATATATATATATACACACACACACGAAGTTATCTCCTTTGTATGGTAATCCAACAGCAAGCCTCAATTGCTATATAGATAATAGTACAGCTTCAAGACTTCAAAATGGAGTATTGTAAATATTCAATGCATATTATGCACATGAACACATACACTTACACATCACAAGTAAACCTCTAGTTTGATCACCATTGGAGAATTTTTCTCAATGTGCCATTTATGTTTTGGATACTTTCTACTATTACTAGACCCCTTTATTAAAAATTAGGGATGGAACAGTAGATACAAAGAATTTCTATATGTTGTTGTCTTTTTTCTTTAAAATTTTGTACATATATTTAATAATACATTTTCTTTTCTGCTTTCACAAGTAAAATCTGGACTCATGTCATGGGGTAAATGCAGTCTATACTGCCAAGCTGTACATATTTAGGTAAGGTAATATTTTAAATTGAGCATTCATCTTTAAACTCAGTAATATATACATGTGGATAATTCTGGGAAAAAATAAATATGCACACACTCAAATACATGATCTTTCTTCAGAGGAACTTTGTTTCCCCTAGAACCACAAACTGTTCAAAATGAATCTGTTAAGGTTGAGTTCATCTTTGTAAAAATTCAATTTATAAACAATGACTCATTTATTCTTTGATTCTTAACATGGTAAAACTTCCTGAGAGTTTTACTGCTGCTGTGTAATTAAAACATGATATCTATATTGTTGGAAATCTTAAAGGTTATAGAAACATCATATAGTATGTCATAGTGCATGCTCTCTGGTAGCAGGAGCATCCTATGTAGATGTTAACAGGTGTGGAAATCATTCAACATCCATGCCAAGTTCTTAGCAGTATATGTAGCTGCCTTCCAGACTGGATAGACTGCCCTTCTTCCAACACATACACACATTTCGATTCAACAGAAATCAGAGATGATTTCTGAACTTTTATTACTTCATTTCTTTAAAGAAAAACAATGTCAATTTCTTCATAATCATCTACCAATTAGTAAAGAAGCCAGATGTCCCAATGGCATTCAAAAACAGTATACCACTAAGAAGAGAGCATCTGATGCACCTTGATTTATTTTGCTTGTACTTTAAATTTTCAAAAGACAGTGAAAACAATCAAGGCAACTTCTACCCTAGATTCCAGTGAGAAAACTGAGATGAAATGATAATTTATCACCAGGTGGAATCATTGAAAATATAGAAAGAGAATTTGTTAAAAATTTGCATGACACTACATACTAACTAACATTTCTAGGTCTCAGTACTCTATCTATTGTATGTTACACACATTTGTTCAAATGTCAGTGTTAATTACCTAAATGCAAAGGTAGTTATAGCTGAGGAGTTGAAGAGAGCTTTATCAGCAATGAAAACTTGACCCTTTCAAAAAGTCTGCTTCCTTATCTTTGTGATTTTTTTCACACTAATTTACTTTTATTACTTGATTTACAAAGTAGTGACCATCCTCCCCAGCACCTTTCATCACATTCTTTCAGATGGCATTTTTTTTTTTAAGATTTTATTTATTTATTTGACAAAGGGAGAGAGAGAGCACAAGTAGGCAGACAGGCAGGCAGTGGGAGAGGGAGAAGCAGTCTCCCTGCTGAGCACAGAGCCTGATGCAGGACTCGATTCCAGGACGCTGGGATCATGACCTGAGCGGAAGGCAGACGCTTAACCGACTGAGCCACCCAGGCACCCTCAGAAGGCATTCTTATAAGATGCAAGGATTCATCCTGAACACTAGAGGCATAGCTCCAGAGCAGGTGTTGCTTGTTAAATCTCCTCTTGTTTTCTGATTTTGAAAATTCAAAGTTAGAGTTAGCCTGTTCCATCTCTAGGAATATTCTAGTAACACACTCACAAACATTTGCACAGAATTATAGACTTCGATTTCTACCAGGCTTCTCACTGATCTATTTTAGTACATACTGCGGTCCCATGAGCACCTAGCCCAGTACCTATCCTATAGTTGGTGCTAATATTTGTTGGATGAATGAATTTGTTAGATGCATAAGTGAATTTTAGATCAAGTAGAATAAAGATGGAACAAACTCAATGATTAGGAAAGGTGATATAAAGTTAACTGATAATGGAAAGAAAGTACAACTGTTTATCTTTACATTTATCTTCTTCCATAACTAAAATATTTGCAAAATGGAAAGGAAAGAGCAAATATTAAAAAGGAAATTAACCTTCGTGCAGGTCAGGATAGACCAGTCTATGCTAGAGTAAAAATAAAGCCTACAATTTTGCAATCCAGTGTGGGTCTGGGACTCTCCTTGGCAGGAAAGAGCTTTATAGGCTCTTTCCATGTTGTGTTGCTGATATTTTAACTACATGGTGCTAAGTACACTACAGTAAGGAAGGGTGAGGAATTATACAGGGGTTTTGCAGCCAGAGTTATAAGCTAAAAATAGGTATATAGATAAATAGATGATAGATAGATGATAGATGATATATAGATGATAGATAGATAGATAGATGATAGATAGATAGATAGATAGATAGATAGATGATAGACAAGATAATGTCTCTCCAAATCAGTCATATGGGTTTTGTTTTTGTTTTTTGTTTTTTTCAGTCACATGGTTTACACATCACTACAAGGGAGCATGGGAAATTTGTCAAACAGTATGCCCAGGAAGAGGAAATGGTGTGGTAAGTACTTGAGACAGTTTTAGACACAGTGCTCAAGGTAGATACCCACTTTAATTGAATTCAAATCCCTAGCCCAAATTAACTGAACATCATGTTATATAAGGAATTTACATGTTTAATTGTGAAATTGTTACAAGTAGTCATATTTAAATTTTGGAAAAATAGAAATGATGCCAGAAGAATTGAGGTGGGAAATGTCTCCTCATATTTTGTTTTTAACAATTCTAAAAACTTCAAACTGACAAACATAAGTTTTCCGTAAAACAGAATGTTTACATGACTAAACAGATGGTTTATGAACCCCCTGAAAGTAAGGGGGTGGTAGCTAGGAGCCAACATGAGTTCATTAAGAAGTCAGCATAGGTGGCATAATTACCCTATGGAATAATTATCTTTTTAATTATTATAACTTTATGACCTGAGAAGGCTGACATAGACAGGAGTGGAGTGGATAAAATAATTAAGGTTAAATAATTGAATAAGGATGAGGAATTCTTAATCTTAGGGAACAAACTGAGGGTTGCTGGAGTGGTGGGGGGTGGGAGGGATGGGGTGGCTGGGTGATAGACATTGGGGAGGGTATGTGCTATGGTGAGTGCTGTGAATTGTGTAAGACTGTTGAATCACAGACCTGTACCTCTGAAACAAAAATACATTATATGTTAAAAAAAAAAAAAAAGAAGAAGATAACAGGAAGGGAAAATGAAGGGGGGAAATCGGTGGGGGAGACGAACCATGAGAGACTCTGAGAAACAAACTGAGGGTTCTAGAGGGGAGGGGAGTGGGGGGATGAGCTAGCCTGGTGATGGGTATTAAAGAGGGCAAGTATTGAATGGAGCACTGGGTGTTACACGCAAACAACGAATCATGGAACACTACATCAAAAACTAATGATGTAATGTATGGTGATTAACATAACATAAAAAAAAAATTGAACAAGGAGACAAAACCACTGTCCGATGTTCCTATGAAAAGAAAATAGGGGTGTTAGTAGACTACAATCTCAATGTACGTCAACAATGTGAAAACATGATAAAGAAGTTAATCTGTTTAGACTATACAGTGGTAATAGTTAAAATTCAAGAGTAATTAGTTGTTTATTAACTACACTAAAACATTACAAGGCCTGCAGGTCAAAATGTGATTCTACTTAATTTTTGACACTTGGCAAAATTACAACTATCTCTCTCTTAATAACCAATTTCTTGGGGCGCCTGGGTGGCTCAGTTGGTTAAGCGACTGCCTTCGGCTCAGGTCATGATCCTGGAGTCCCGGGATCGAGTCCCACATCGGGCTCCCTGCTCGGCAGGGAGTCTGCTTCTCCCTCTGACCCTCCTCCCTCTCATGCTCTCTGTCTCTCATTCTCTCTCTCGCAAATAAATAAAATCTTAAAAAAAAAAAAAAAAAAATTAAAAAAAAAAACAAAAAAAAAACAACCAATTTCTTCTGTAATCTCCAGCCTAAGTAATGACTCCACTATCCATCTAGTCCCACAACCGGAAACATGGGGAGTTATTCTCAGTTCATTTCTCTGTTTCATCATCTATCAATCGCTATGTCCTTTGATTATATTTCTGTCTCCTGCTTTCCACATTTTATTTTCTTCTGTAGTATTGCAATTGTCTCTTAAGTAGGCTTATTACTTCCAGTGCCAACTCTTTCCAACTTCACCTCCATGCTACTGGGAGTGCTATTTCTAAAGCATATAATCTGATTAGGTTATTCCCTTATTTATTTGTTTGTTTGCTTGTTTAAAAGATTTATTTATTTATTTGAAAAAGAGAGAGTGCCCGAGCAGGGGGAGGGACAGAGGGAGAAAAGGGAAGCAGACTCCCTGCTGAACTGGGAGCCCAGCAATGCAGGGCTCGATCCCAACACCCTGAGATCATGACCTGAGCCAAAACCAAGAGTAGGATGCTTAACTGACTGAGCCACCCAGAAGCCCCATGGTATTCTGTTATTTAAAGTCCTGCATTTGCTCTCCATTTTTTTTCGTAGGATAAATTCTAAATTCCTTAGAAAGATGTGCAAATTATGGTACAGTGCAGTATTATTCAAACACTAGACTATGATCACTTAGTGGTTCCAAACTAAATTTTCTTTTGTGACCAATATTTCTAAAAAAAATTAAATAGACTATACTAGCATCAAAATAGCCAAATAAGTCATACATAGTATGGATAACTATAATTTTATGGAATTTGAAATCACACATAGTATGGATAACTATAATTTTGTGGAACTTGAGATGTACACACACACACACACACACACACACACACACACTGTTTTATGACATAAAATACATTTCTCACTACAGATTGAGGTAAAAAATAAAATTACTTTGAAAGCCACTGGCATGGTTGTTAAAAGCATGAGCTCTGGGGCAAGATGACCAGAGCTCCAAATTCAGTTCTGCGATTTACTAATTGTGTAACTTTGGGTAAATTACTTAATATCACTGTACTCCAGTTTTCACATTAGTGATAAGGCAAAGAATAACATTTACCTTTGTGATTATTTTGAATATTAATGAGCATATGCATCATATAAAAAAAGTACCTGATTCAAAGTATGTAGTCAATCAATGTTAACTCTATTGTTTGGAGTTTATGAGGTTGTTTTGTTTTGTTTTTAAATCTGGCTCCTACTCTAGTCTATGACTTTACTTACCCTTCCCTACCTTACATACTTTACGATAGCCTATTTGAATTAATATTCTATTTTTTTAAGATTTATTTATTTATTTGAGAGAGAGAGAAAGTGTGGGAGCACGGGGAGGGGCAGAGGAAGAGAGAATCCCAAGCAGACTCCCCACTGAGTGTGGAGCCCAACACGGAGCTCAATCCCAGGACCCTGAGATCATGACTGAGCCAAAATCAGGAGTCGAGCCCCTTAACTGACTGAGCCACCCAGGCGCCCCTGAATTAACATTTTTTTAATGTGCCATCAAGTTTAAGATCTTACAAGATTTCTTTCTAAAGAGATGGGGGCAGAGAGAAGTAACATGTTTTGTCCAAATTCACAGAGCCAGTTGCTCTGGTCTACTCAAGGCCAAAATTCATGCTCCTAAGCACCATTTCATACCACCCATATTGCCTTCACCATAATCATCATTACAACCATCTAAACTTCCCTCATTTTCGCTTGTCTTTGTTGTGCATCTCTTACTAAAATTCCCAACTACTTCATAACATATCTGTCTTTCATTTTAGATTGCCCTTCCTGTACTTGAAATGGTCTTCTCTCAAAAGTGTGTTTTTTTTTTTTTGTTTTTGTTTTTGTTTTTGGAGAAGTCCTACACGTCATTCTAGATGCTTCTCATAACCATCCCTCTCTAAATGCAACTCTTGGCAGACATAAGGAGTTTTTATTTCCTCATACTCCAAAAGTACTTTGTGATTTCCTCGAATAGTATTTCTCAATTTCTGTTATGGGGAACAAAAGTCTTATGAGATACCAAAAACCGGGTCACTATGGTCAAGTTTGGGGACTGCTACATACCATGACTTCTAGTACTTAGGAAAATCACAAAATATATTAACATTTTAAAGGTCAGAGAAGACCTGAAGCAAAGATGGCAATTTTTCTTTTGTCTTCCAGATTTTAAGAGTAAACATTGAACCATTATGTTGGCATAATGCTTATTAAGGAATCTTTTTTGAAGATGCTGCATGGTTAGTATTTATTCCCCTAAATTGGAATTTTTTTTCCTTGCCTACACCTTTCGCTTCAGTATTGTAGTGGATGTTTGTTGTTTTGGCTATCCAATGTTGGAATACCCCTCCTGTTTTGGAATAATGCTTAAATGTTTGGGAAATGGTATTTCACCCACATGAAAGCAGAAGGAGCTCTGTGACCATTTGATGTCTGATGCCTAATTACCTATTTTCATCTGGGAATTTTGATACTTGAGGGAAAATTAAGAAAGTACAGGATATTTATTGCTATTTTTGGCAAAATCTATAGCTGTCAGTGTCCGGTAGTATTTGGACTATTGCTTTCCTATGTCACTCGGCTTTTACTGCACAACAAACAACCACAAAAATCTCAGTGACATACTCAGTGGCATTTACTTCTCACTCATGAGTTACATGTTAATTGGGGCTCAGCTGATCTAGACTGTGCAGGGCTGGACTTGGCTCCAAGCCATGCCTAGTGTTTAGGATTTCTCCATATCATTCAGACTTTTCTGAGACAGTGGGATACCTGGCACATGCACCTTCCAGACACATTCCAAGCCTATGTTATGTCATGCTCACTAATATTCCACTGGCCACAGCAAGTCACATGGCCAAGCCCAAAATCAAGAGACTAGGAAATACACTTTGTCTACCAAGAGACCATGGCAAGGGTGTGAATGTATAATGTTATCATAAGAGAATGGAGAATTGAGAGCATAATGTAATCTGCCACATGTTCTGTGCATATATTTCCATGGCTGACACTTCAGTCCTTCGGTTCCTGCTATAGAGTGTTTCTTCATTTTTCCTATTGATTCAGTGAGCTATTTGACACCCATTAGCAAACCGTGACATTTCAAATAATAGGGCCTCAAATGGGCATGTGGGAGAGTCTTTGGCCACAAAGATGAGATCCTTAAGTGATGTCAGGAGGCAGTGTCTCACCCTACCTGAGTAAATCCGGATCCTGATTTATAAATCTCCATGATACTTACACTCTCCCACCAAATATTTATTATAGGAAAACTTGATCATTATATAGGATATAATTTTTAGGAGTATACTTTTTAAAATAATAAATATCTTTATTAGGATATAACTATTTCAGTTTTTAATTCCAAATTCCTCATTGGTACTATCTCTTAAGCCAAGATTTTCACCAAAACGCTCATTTTCATAAATATGAGTTGCAAGTAATGATATGTACGATTTGTTGTTGTTGTTGTTGTTGTTTCCCATCAGGGACTAGATTTGGCAGAGGTGGGGGTCTCCAAATAGTTACATTGGTAGGTGTGAAATAGTTGAGGTTCAGCTAGTGATAACTATTTTTTTCCCCACAAATGTCATATTCTTCCAGATCACTAAATGTAACCGGTACTTAGTTTATTAACTAATGTTAAGGTTTAATATTTAAAAGAGTACTTCCCACTTGAGGGAAGACAATACATATTAGCCATCAAAAGAATGCTGGTTAACAACAGAATAACAAAACCAAGACCTGGAATGAAGACAATTTCTAGTATATGTGGGGAAAAACAAGTAAGCCTGATGATTAGTCAGTGTGAATTTTTCTCAGTGCTCTCCCTTTTGGTTAGAAATTTGAGCATGCAGAGTAATGCACCTGTACATCTGTGACTGCTGGATGGAATTGAGTGAAAGCACGACTGTCTATCCCAAAAGAAAATAGCATTTTAAAATACCTTGTAATGCAAGATAATGAGCTGATATGATTACAAGCTAATAGACTCCATTACAACACACAGTGCCACTCTGGGGTCAGTCTGATATCCCTCTTCTCTCACTCCAGATGCCACTCTGCTACTCTTCTGTCTCCCTCTTTTTACTGTTAGTGTGTAGATTTACCGCTATGTTGTGTGTTTAATTTTGTTCAGAAAAAAAAAAGTCTTAGTGAATTCTGGTCTAAGTTGATATTGGATGTCTGAAAAGTAAGTATAAAATCAATGCTTTATAAGCTCTGGGAGAGAGTATTGACTAGTAAAGAGATGCATCACTGAGAGACACAGTCAGTGGCCTACACACATATCACTGGTTGCAACAAACCAGTCCTGCTTCTTCAAACTCCAATTCTTTTTCCTTAGAGGAGTAATTTTTTTGTGGCAGATTGTATGTGCCATGAAAGCTGTATCAGTTAAGGCTTCAGTGTACTGATGTAACTGAAAACCTAAATATAGCAGATTAAACAAAGTGAGGTTTATTTTTCTGTCAGGAAAGATAAATTGGAGAGTAGACCTTAACTTTCACTTATATATCATTGTCCAGAATTTAGCCGCTTGACCAATGCTACCTGCAAGGCATTATTTTTTACTTGGAAATATTGCCACAGTCAACTAAATAGTAAAGAAAAAAAGACAAATGGGTATAATAGCACACTTAGTCACAGATCAAATCCAACAGCAATAGTCCTGGAACCTCATGGTAAGAGAATACCTCATGTTAAGACAGACACAACTAGCAATTGGAATATAAGCTCATTTAATAAGAATAATAGAGTACTCCAGGTGACTGTAGAGCAGAGTATTTTGAACTGTCAAAGAATAATTATATCATACGGAGTTAAACAGGCAAGGAGGACTTTATTTAAGAGAATTGCAATAGGGGAGAGAGATTGAACTAAACTCTGCTGGAACAGAAGGTGGGAGACTTGCAAGCACTCGGGTGAGCTCATGGTAAAGTATTGAAAGGCCTTGGTTTGAGGGGTGCTGAGTCAGTGTGATCAGGCCATCTGTGTTGGCTAATTGGTGTTTATAGAAGTTGGGCTCCTACCCTCCACAGAGACTTGGAGACAGGGGCATTATCTTGAGTACATTTTGAAGGGATGACTCCCAATTTCTTGAGAAAGAATTCCTGGGTTATAAAAATGCCAAGAGGCTTGGAGAAGAGTTACATCTCAAAGGGGAGACACTATAAGAAAAGGAAGTATGGCGGCTTATTATAGTTGTGAAGAAACTGGTCCAAAGTTTAGTCAAGCTGAGGGGAACGTTGAGGACCTCTTGGTTGATCTCATTAATGTTGTTCAGAAACACTAGACTATGATGTTGACAAAAAGCATGATAAACTTAAGTCAGTTTTTAAAAATTGTTCTTAAATTCTCTAGAGACAATATTTCACTTTGCTGCCTGCACCTGAGGGCAGGCTACACCTATTGCCCTTCTTCTCCCCATCCTTCGGTATGTCACTGCAGGTGAGATTAATTTTATGGACTAGTCAATACACACTTTAAATACATGTGTTTAATGTTCTGTAAGACACATTTGAAGTCATGGTATTTATTAAAATAAACAAGAAATTACAAAACAAAAGTTGGCAGAAATGAAATAAGTGTATATGAAGAAAAAGCACTTAGACGTATTGGAAATGAACATTATATTCACTGCAATAAATATTTCATCATGCTCAATCCTAGAGAATTAGTGAATTGAAGAGTATAATACCAGCTATTTGGCCCCAATGGACAGAAGAGTTCAGTGATTTGAAAGACAACTTGAAAAGCTCCAACAAATATTTAACTGGAATTTTTTAATAAAATAATGGAGGAAATAGTAAAGAAGCAGTATTTAAGTGGCTAACTACTGCAAATTTTCCAAAATTAAAGACACAGTATCTCAGATTAAGAGCTCACTGTAAATAAGGACCAAGAAGGGTCAATAAATATAAAGTCACATCTAAATATGCTGTATTGGAGCCTGAGAACATCAGAGATAGAGACAAATCTTGGAAAGTCAGCAAAGCAAATTCAAATTAACAACAAATAAAAAATATTAGATGATCAACACATATCTCATCAGAAGGAAAAAATGAAATATTATTTTAAGAGGATGAGAGACAATAAATATGAAACTAAAATATTGTAGCTTGATAAACTACAAATTTTGAGCATGTGCAAAATAAAGGTATTTTTAGTCATGCATGCCAAATTTAAGAAAGTTCACTCAAAAAAAAAGTATTTAAGGATTTAAAAAAATATATATTTACGAGAGAGAGAGAGAGTGCGAGCTGGAGGAGCAAAGGGAAAGAATCTCAAGCAGACTCCCCACTGAGCATGGAGCCCCACCAGGGCTCAGTGCAGGGCTCAAATCTGTGACCCATGAGATCATGACCTGAGCCAAAATCATGAGTCAGACACTTAACTGACTGAGCCACCAGGGACCCTATGAGGTGGTTTGTTTTTTTTTTTTGGAAAAACAAGTAAAACCAGGAAGCAGGAAAGAATGTTGAACATCTAAATTGATAAAATATTTTATATAAATGAATTGTAAAATAGTGATAATTTTGTACTTAAGAATATAGCTTAAGTTTTCTACTACAATTGCAAAACTAATTTTGTTCTTTTGCATTATAAAATGTAAAATAACTTTAAATGCATGACCATTTATAATTAAACAGGAATGTTTCAAAGGGAAAACAAAAAATTAGAAATGCAATCTGTAGCTCCCAGAGCAGCAGAGGAAAAGCAGGATGGAGAGAGGTGATAAAATTTTATGAAGCCACCAGAAGGCAGAAAAGGTAAATATATAATTAATCATAATATAAGTGAGCATTAAACTCATGTATTAGAAGATTGGTAGAAATGATTAGATTAAAAATTCAACTGTGTTTTACTTTCATTCATAGAAAATTTAAGAGAATTTATATAAACCATTAAAATTATAGGAAAATTCAGCAAAATCTTTTAGGTAAAAAAAACTTACATCTAGATACAAAATTTAATATTTTTTCCATATACGAATATGGATCAAACTAGAAAATATAATTGAAAGAATACTATTCACACAATCTTAAATTGCATTGAAATAAATCTAGCAATATAAACAAGATTGTATAGAAGTTTTGAAACATTGAGAAGCATAAAAAGAACACCCTGATAAGTAGAAATTATAAAATTTTATGGACAGAAAGACTCAATACCTTGAATATATCAAATTGTCCTCAATTAATCCATAAATTCAATGCAACTCCAATCAAAATTCCAGTAAAGATTTTGAAGGAACAGAACAACCTGACCCAAAAAAAGCATAGATATGTACAAAAGAGCAAAAATAGCTGTTAATTTAGAAAAATAAAATATCATGATTTTTTTTCTGCAAAATATCAAAATATGCCATTAGAATGTCAGAGTAATTAAGACAATTTGGTATAGGCAAATAGAGTGGATGAACAGAATAGTTAGCCCAGAAACAGACCCTCGTTATATGGAAAGTTGACAGAATGGATCACTGAAAAAATACTGCCAAGGTAATTAGTCATCTAAATGAAAAAAACATTAAAGTAGATTTTAATCTTATAGCATATGCATGTATGTGCACACACACACAACACAACTTCTGATTGGATTTAAAACTTTGAGAAAAACTTGAAAGTTTTAGAAAAAAAAAGAATATGTTTGATTTCAAGATAATGTTTTTTTTTTTCTTTTAGAAAATGCCCTGGTGATACACATCATTTTTAAAGTTGAATATTTTACTTAATTAAAATGAAAGACTTTTGTATCACAAAAACCATGAATGAAAAGAGAGGCCATATATGGGGAGAAGATATTTGAAATACACAAAACCAATAAAAGAACAGTATCAAGAATGAATATAAACATTCTCAAATTATAAACCATGCATGCACCCAAAATAATAACATTGGGAAATAGACAATAAAATAAACTGACAATCCATAGAGTAAAAACCAATTGACCAACAAATGTGTAAAACGAAGCTAAACAAAAAAGTAAAACCATTTCACTCATCAAACTGGCAATATTCGAAATGCTATGAAAAATAAGTACTGGTAAGGAAATATTTGTGAGAAATGCCCTCACTGTCAATGCATGGGTCTATTGGTAAAACAATTTCAAAGGGCAAATTGATGCATCGGTAAATTAAAGAAACACATATCTTCCTACCCAGCAATTCCATTTATAGGTTTATTCCCCTGAGAAATTCTTGAATGTATGCACATATAAAGACATATAGCAAAACTGATCCCAGCATTGTTTATAATAATAAAAACTGGAAACATCTAAAATATCCATTACTGTAAGATTGGATGAGTGAATTTTAGTATGTTTATATATAGGGAATCAAACAGTATTTAATGTGAATGAATTAGAGTTAAATATGTCAACACGAATACATTTCAAAAACATAAGATTGAACAAAAGAAACAAATTACAAAGTGGTAAGTATAATGTAATATTTATATAAAGACTGAGATTATGCCAACCAAATTTATGCCTTGCTTATGGATTAATTCATATGTAAAATAGTATAAAATACTGGAGAAGTTTCTAAAATTCAGTTTGAAAGGAAAAACACCATTCAAGAAGGATTATACAAAGAGCTTTAAGAATATTTGTCATTATTATGGGTTGTACTTTGTT
This sequence comes from Phoca vitulina, assembly GCF_004348235.1. Taxonomy (NCBI): domain Eukaryota; kingdom Metazoa; phylum Chordata; class Mammalia; order Carnivora; family Phocidae; genus Phoca; species Phoca vitulina. The sequence goes on along the minus strand of NW_022589779.1, from coordinate 4,089,043 downwards.
CCCCCCAAATTCATACGTTGAAGTCCTAACCTCCAGTATGTCAGAATGTGACCTTTTAAGGAAATAGTAGAAACAGGGTCACTGAAAATGTAATTAGTTAAGATGAGTTCATACCGATGGTCTGAAGATTAGAGGTGGCCCTCTAATCCATTATATCTAGTGTCCTTATATTGGGAAAATTTAGACAGAGAGAGACACACACACAGGGAGAATAACCTTGTGAAGATGGGCTGCCATTCCCCAAGGGACTACCAGAGCTAGAAGAGAGACCTGGAACAGATCCTTCCCCAGTGCCTTCACAGGGAGCATGGCCCTTCCAACACCTTGATTTCAGACTTCTGGCCTCTGGAACCTTGAGGTAACAAATTTCTATTGTTGAAGTGACTCAGTTTGTGGTAGGTACCTTGTTAGGCAGCCCTAGCAAACTAATATAGTCATTTTTTGTTTCTTGAAATTTATCTATAGCAAGTACTACAAACATTTAAAAATTGATAAAACTGAGTGATAATTATTATGTAGGCATGCCATATTATTCTCTATGTTCTTTGAACTTGAAATAAATTTCTTTTTAAGAAATAAAAGTAGATTGCAATCCTCAAAAACATAATTAATAAAAATAGAAAAGGTATTTCACTAAGGAAGCTAGAATGTATTAAGAAATCGGTTTCATGCATAATTAATAAATTAGAAAAGGTATTTTGCTAAGGAAGCTATAATGTATTAAGAAATTGGTTTCATGCACAGCAAGGGGAAAGTCCTAAACAGTAATAAATACTGAATTAGTACACTGAAAATCAGTACAATTAAGAAAGTTATTCTTTAAGCTTAAAAAGCAAAACTCTGAAAAATCCAATTAATAAAAAGCTTTATAAGCAGAAAATATGTAAAGAAGACATTGATTCTGTCAAGATATACAGAGATGATTTTTAAAAGATGATGATACAGTTATCAAAGTTATATACTAATATATTTAAATATCTTCAGAAAGAGAATCTTTTAAAAATTATGAATCACTACATTTTCTCATCCAAGAGAAAAAATCCTAAAGTCCTACTGTACACATGTGGAAAGTACATATCATATAATTTATAAAGGAGGAAGTATACAATTTAAAAAATGATCAAAGTTATACATCACATATGTACAAATTAAAATCATGTACCATTCCACTTAAAAGAAATCCCAGTATCCAGGCATGGAAAGTTTAGGTGCTAACAATTGCAAGGAAGTAAAAGATGATAGAGGCTTTTGACATTTCAAAAGTAGAAACATCACTCTGAACAAGTCCTCAGCACATTATTTTGTATATGCCCCTTTACCTATCTCTCAGACTAGACTGAGAGCATCTCAAAAGCAAAGATTTTGTGTTTTTTGCTTTGATATTCCTCAGCACTTAAAAAAAGGAAAAAAATATGGAAAATGATGGCAAGGTTATAGGTAAAAATTAAGTCTATTACATGGTTAGGAAGAATGGATTGGAAGAGAAATAATTTTGCAATCTTTATGAAAATTCTTCAAAACACTCTCTTTTCTGCACTAAATTCATTTCTTGAAAACCAGTCCAAAGAAATAATCAGAAATTCAAACAAAGGATTTTATCAAATATGGTCAGATATTAATAGTAAAAAGCTAGAAACCACCTAACTGCCCAACAACTGAAAACTTACTGTGTAAATTATTATACAGCATGTTATGCAATCCTTTACATAAACTTGATCACGAGCTTTTAATGAGGTGGAAAAATCACTTACAATACATCATGACTCAGTTTTCCCAAGTATACAAAGAGAATAATAACTACTAAACAACCATCAGAGATGGAGAACACATACCAAAATATGAAGAGTATGTATCTTAAAGTGGTGGACTAATGCTTCATTTTTATTCTCTTGTTGATACTGGTATGCATTTTCCAAGTTTGTTTTTTTTTTTTAATCATGCATTATGTTACAGTCATGAAACACACACTTAAGAAGATAGTTGTTTTTTTTTTTTTTACTCTTAACCTTTGTCTTGTTGTAAAATGGTTTGATTCAACAAGTATTATTAGAAAACTTACATTGCACTAGGCAAAAAAATTGTTAGGAAAATCAATATAACAGGAACCCATCAGACATGTTTGCAACCTCATTAACATAAAGGCAAAAAGGCATAAAAAGTAATTTTAAGGGTTTATCATCTCTTGCCTGGTCTATTATAACAGATTCATACTACATCTCTTCCCTTCTGCTATACCACTCTTCAGTTTATTTTTTGCACTATGGCCAGAATGCTCTGTCAAAAGCATAGATTTCATCATGCCTTTTGCTTCCTAAACTTATTTGGTTCTTTGCCGGAAGCACTGGTTCTCAACCATGACTGTGCATTAGAATCACCCTGGTGAGCTTTAAAAAATGTCTGGTGACAGACTTTCTTCCCCACTGTGACCCTCAGAGTTTCTGATTTAATTATTCTTGAGTGGGGCCAATGCATCAACATTTTCTAAAGTTCCCTAAAATTAAGTACCTTACGATGGCATATAATGATTGTGGCTACCTTTCTAGTCCCGTTTCCTACCAGTTCCTTTAAGTAGACTCTGGATTTTAGTCTGAATGTGACATACCATTTCACAACTCTGTGTTTACCTATGATTCTCCTTCTCCCTGGAATGAACTTTCTTCCCTTATAAAGTGGAATTCTCCTAGTCACCTTTGTCACTCTTTAAAATTCTGTTTAAACAGTGCCTTGCTAAGTAAACCTCTGATACCCTAAGGCCGAGTTAGATGCCCCTACCCACTTTGCGTCAAAGAAGCCCAAACACAGCCAGGCCTGGAGAGATTAGGTCCTGCAGCAGGGTGAACCATTAAAGAAATAGAATGTGACAGGGTTTTGACATTTTAAAAGTAGAACCATCACGTGATAGAGACCTTGGTACACTATTTGGTAAATGTCCCTTTTGCCGTCTTCTCAAACTAGATTGAGAGCTCCTTACAGGCATGGATTTTATCATACTCATCTTTGTATTTCTTAGCACTTAGTCCCATGTCAGGCAGTTTGTAGATCCTCAAGCAATGTTTTTTTTTTTTTTTTTTTTAAGTAAGTATATGAAAGAATTAATCCAGTATATGATAAATGCCAAATATATGGTACAGAACAAAATATGGTAGGATTCAAAAGAGAGCAACTTTGCTGAACCAAGTTTTCACCACATCACAGTACAAGGGGAAGCTTTGGGTCCACACAGATGAGTGCCCCTCACTAGCTGTGTCACCACAAACAAGTTACCTGATCTCTCTAAGCTTCCACTTCTCCTAGTGTGAAGACAACCATCTTGATTTCGCTGGGTTGTCTATAGCCCATAATGTGTCTGGCAGATGCAGGTGGTCAATGAATGTTGGTTCCTCCCCACTCTTCTTCATTTTTTACACTATTAAAATTGAGGCTTTCTCAGCAAGTTATATGCTCCTTAGAAGCAGAGAGGATATTTTACTCATTGGTGTTATTTCATAGATTAGAACAGTGCTGAGCACAAACCATGGGATCCATAGATCGTTTTTGAATTAAAGGAGAAATTACATAAAGTTGAAGTATGGGTCGCATTGGAAAAATGAAAATGTAGCAAGATGGCGAGAGGAATACTGGAAATGAAAGAGGTGAAGCATGAACAAGGGGAAAGTAAAGTTATTAAGGCAGGGACTCTAGAAGAGAAGTTAACTCAGTGAAGTAGATGACTTAGGTAAGGAATTTAACCAAAGAGTGACCAGAAAGTCAGGTTAAGATTTGAGATTTTATCCTTTATGTAATGGGGAACAATAGAAGCATTGGAGAAGAGCATGACATGTTCTTCAGCTCAAGACTCAGAGTTGTTCCCCAGATTTGGACAGGGTGAAATAGCAGTTGTTTAAAAATAGAAGTTGGTTTTATACATTTCATGCATTTAAAGAGAACTATTATTATTGCTAATCATAGATGTGATATAGTCTTGAAGTAGAGTAACATCAAAAGAAATAAACATGAAGCATGGTATATAATTATTACATGGCAGATCAATAGAATATGACAGGGAAAGACAGAAAGAGCATGCACAATAAGAAATGCAATGAAAATGAAAATGAAATGAAAAATAAGCTTGAGAACTGGGAATTCAGAGAGATCTATTCAGCATTAGATAGGTGGGGGTGGTATAACCAAATACAAAAGCCTGGTAGGCATTTGGAGAGGTGGGACTGGATGGACTCCTAATTACACAATTGTTGCAGACATGATCAGTTACAAGATTAGAGTAGATGAAAACAAGCTGGCTCAAAGTACAAAACAACAACAAAAAGAAGGCCGAAGGTGCCTCCTTCAGAACAAATGACTAGGTGTTATGAGCCAAAGAAAAAACACACAGTCTTGTATCTGAAACAGCCTTCTTTGTTTCACATGACTTTAATGTTTTGCTTTGTTTTGTTAACAAGGAACAATGATTCAGGGAAAAGTTGAGTCCTCTTTGGATCCATTTAAGGCTATCACTTTATTTTATTTTTTTCTTCAGTTAAAAATAATTTTGAGACATAATTCATATAGTTCACTCACGTGTATAACATAAGGACTTAATATTTGTATATATTGCAAACTAATTTCCACGGTAAGTCTAGTTAACATCCAATACCATACATAGCAAATGAGCCTCTTTCATGTAATGTCTGGGCACCTTTCAGATGGTTGCTTCTACCTTGAGCCCTGGGACGATTGAGTGTGTGCAAATGAGTTTGTGCACTAGCTTTAAGAGGTGTGTCTCAGTTCCCCATGAATAGAGAAAGGCTGGGACTTTAGGTAGGGAAAGAATAGGGGTCCCAGGTAGGCTCTGAGGATATTTCAGGTATGCAGATGCTGAGACAGAAGAAAGAGATCAGGAAAACTTAGACCACCCTACCCCAATTACTAGGGTCAAAACGTTTTTCTAATAATTACATTGTAACCACAGAAAATAAAAATAACCACAAAAACAGGCCTCAAAGGAAAAGTTCACTATAAAGATTAATGAGACCTAGCAATACATATCTATAGATGGTAAATGTCACAGAAACAAAAACTCTCCCACAGTGTATAAGCGTCACCCTAGTTCCAGGCCACTGACCCAACCGCCAGCAAATTTCCTGGTAAAGTCCTAATAAAAGGCCAGAAATGTAAAGCCCTCAGTGGCAACCGAGTCGGGACCCCTCTCACTCCTGAGAGCTTTTTCTGTATCCTTGCCTAATAAAACTCTATCTCTTTGCTCACTCTCCTTTGTCTGAGAGATTCATTCTTCAACTCCAGGAGACAAGAACCTTGCTCTCCACAGCTCCCTGGGTCTCACGAACATAAGACCCGCTGGTTTTCTTTTTTTTTTTTTAAAGATTTTATTTATTTGACAGAGAGAGGCACAGCGAGAGAGGGAACACAAGCAGGGGGAGTGGGAGAGGGAGAAGCAGGCTTCCCGCCGAGCAGGGAGCCCGATGTGGGGCTTGATCCCAGGACCCTAGGATCATGACCTGAGCCGAAGGCAGACGCTTAACGACTGAGCCACCCAGGCGCCCCAAGACCCGCTGGTTTTCAAGCTAGATGTTGTGGGGGCTCCTCCCTCAGGTGTGGGTTTTAGAAGTCAAAGTGCTTGCTGTGGGGTATGAACAATTAGCTCTACAGAGAGAAGCTCCAGGTTTTAAGTTCCTTCCTGATTCGGGTCACTGTGCTGGGCTGGTGGTGGTGTGAGGTGGGGGTTAATGGATAGCAAGATTGTGCCTCAGCCGTTCCTACCCACCTTGATGTGGTTTTATTTTCAGTTCCCCAATATGAAGGAGTTGCTCCACTAGTTTTCAGGGGTTTTTTTTGGTTTGTGTTCAGAGGAAATTGTTAGCTATGTAGCTATAGATTTAGCATGTGTCTGTGGGAGATGAATTCAGTACCCTCATACACTGTCATCTTGAACTGGAACCTAAGGCAGGGATTTCAGAAGATAATTTGACAAATGATTTCCTATCATGTATGTTTGCTGCTTGAGTATGAGACTCTGCTATAATTATCCCTGTTCTACTTCCTAAAACCACATACTGATTTTGTGTATTCATATGGGTAGAAGTTAAGAATGATGTTTCTTAGATTTATCTCTGGCAAAATGCTTACAGTTACAGGTAAGTTTTACCAAATAACTTATAGATATGTGGTAAATTTCATTTTGTATAAATGAAATTAAATGGCAGCAGTGTTTTAATCTGAAATACTTCTGATTATTCAAAACATCATTTTCAGCATTCTTCCATCTGTGCCTTTGATCTAGATGAACTGATGAGCAGTCTATCCTTTACAAATTAATCTCCAATTAAAAGCTGCTCCTGGAAGTATGGATGTTGATAATTTTAATCAGGAACCATGAAATAGCAGATTTCCTTTAGTACTTGGATATGGTAGAATTTCATAGACTCCCAAACTTAGGGCTTTTTAAGATAAAACTCAAAGCCACCAAAAATAACTAGATATATTACATTTATGGTAACTTAAACAGAAATCACTTCTGTGTACATTTTCATGCCAACCCTGAAAATGAAATGCCTAGATCTTTCCTAGAGGAATAGTCGCTCTAGTCTATTGCCTTTCTTTTTTTCCGAAGATTGTGTTCTTTTAAAAATGAAACACATTTTAAACCAATATTACACATTGTTTTTTAAACTAACAAAAAAGGGCAATGGAAAATTTCAAGCCTATGAACATAGACTACACAACTCAGAATGTATCCCAGAATTTCTTTAAATAATAAAAAATGAAAAGATAAAGGTAGCAAGATTTTTTCTGAATTGTGAAGTGTGTGCAGTTGCATGAAAAATTGTCTGAGACGGAAGGCTACTTTTGACAAACACAAAGACTCCTGCTTAAATGCCTAAAGACTCTGCCCGTCTCCCCACACTAGTGCAGTTAGATGACCAATGTTAAACAAAGCTCTTACTCTGTGACTTCCTGTTAATATGCTTCATAAACACATTTTTCCCCTTAAAACAAAAGGCAAGGAAAAACCTAGAAGACTCTTTTGCAATTCATATATGATAATGCTGTCAGTCCTAATCCCAGATCCTTGAGGGTGTTTGTCCTTCAACTTTCAATGGTTAATCACAGGACTTTGCTTAACGCACATGTAAATCAATGGTGAATCAGTTAACTAGATAATTGCTTAAATTTTGAGAATTAAAGCAAAATAATCCTAACTAATGATTTTATTTTTTAAAAGATTTTGCTTATTTATTTGAGAGAGAGAGAGAGCACAAGCAGGGGGAGCAGCAAGGGAGAGGGAGAAGCAGGCTCCCCCCGTGAGCAGGGAGCCTGATACTAGGCTTGATCTCAGAACCCCGGGATCGTGACCTGAGCTACAGGCAAGACGCTTAACCAACTGAGCCACCCAGGCGCCCCTAACTAATGCTTTTAATTAAACCTCTAACCATCTATTTATTTTGATTATTAAGTGAACAGATAATTGTCTGGTGGTGGAAACTTTTTAAATTGAGGGGTCATTGACATGTAACATTAGTTTAAGGAGTACAACATAATTCAATATTGTATAGATTGTGAAATCACAATACATTCATCACCTATACATAGTTGTAATTTTTTTCTTGTGATAAGAACTTTTAAGACATACTCTCCTAACCTTCAAATATGCAATACATTATTAACTGTAGTTGCCATGCTGTATATTATATCCCCATGACTTATTTTATAACTGGAGGTTTGTACCTTTTGATCCTCTTCACCCATTTTGCTCACCCCTCCGCCTCCTGCCTCTTGCATCATGACCAATCTGCTTTTTAAAGAGTCTACATACAAGTGAGATCATATGTCTTTCTCAGACTTATTTCACTTAGCATAATGCCCTCAAAATCCCTCCATGTTGATACATATGGCAAGATCTTATTCTTTTTATGGATGAGTAATATTCCATTGTATGTATATACCAGAACCTATTTATCCATCCATCCGTGGACACTTAGGCTGTTTCCATATCTTGGCTATGGTAAATGATGGTGCAGTGAACACAGGGGTGCATATATCTTTTTGAATTAGTATTTTTGTTTTAATTGGATCAATACTCAGGGTTGGAACTACTAGATCATGTGATAATTCTATTTTCAATTTTTTGAGGAACATCAATACTGTTTTCCATAATGGTTGTATCAAGTTACATTTCCAGCAATGGTGTACAAGGATTCTCTTTCCTTCACAACCTCGCTAATACTTGTTATGTATTGCTTTTTATAGTAGCCATTCTAACAGGTATGAGGTGATATTTCATTGTGGTTTTGATTTACATTTCCCTCATTAGTGCTATTAAGCATCTTTCAGTGGGTCATCTGTGTGTCTTCTTTGGAAAAATGTTTATTCAGATCTTCTCATTGGTTAACTAGGAATGTTTGGATTTTTTTGCTATTGAGTTGTATGAGCTCTTTATATGTCACAAGCTTCTTATAAGTATTGTGGCTATAAGATTTCTGAGAGATTCCCATCAACCCTCTCTGTGCTGGCACCTTCCACTTCCTATTACAGATGGTCCTCTCAGGAATGTCCAAATCAATGTCCTTGTTCAGTGGGCCTCTACTTTGAAACTGAGATCACAGAGGATCCAAAGAACTCTCTCTCTCACACACACCTTACCCAGAGAAGGTCATGTTGTATAACAAATTCTACTTTTAGCCAAGTGCAAAGGAGAAATGATTTCCCCATCCTTAACAAGGAAGCCATCTGGATGGAGGATGGAGGGAGTGAGGAGGAAAGCTGTACTCCGTTTCCTCATGGCTTTTGGAGCCCACTACACTGGGGCCTGTAAGAGGAGCCCTGATGTGTCACTTGCCTCCCACACGTCCCCAAATGGTTTTCTTAAGTTTGCAAAGCAGACATCTTTCATTTTCTTTTCCAAGAAATGAAGTTTTAAAGGTCAACTATATTGGAAAGAATGTAAGCATTCTTGGGTAGCTGCTTTTTGTTTGAAGAAAAACAATCTCGCACTTTTGTCTTTGAAAATATATTTCTTCACTTTTTTTTAAGACTTTTACTTCTGTCTCTCAAGAAACTTCTGAGCAAACAAAGTGAATTGAGGCTGAACTAGTTAAATATTAGAATATGTGGAAATATCTCTGCTTTTATAGGGCTGATTTTATTAGCAAGTGTCCTAAATTTCTAATAGAGAAAAAAATAGCAATAGGAGAAAGATTCTATAGTCAAACTTGTGCAATTCTGTAAAATTTCCTGTTTGGTAAAAGACTTGCTGGTACAATTTCTGTTTGAAAAATCTGAGAATAGGCAATGAGAGCTGGAAAAATAAACAAAATGTTTCAGTAGAGAAAGGGTCCACTAGCCTGTATTCCTTAACTATGTGAAGCAAGATTAAAAACAGATACTGGAGTCGAAGTTGAAATAATCTATATTCGTGAGGTACCACTGTTGAATATTAAATGTCTTAACATCCCCAGAAGCCATATTGACGTTTTTTCCCAGAAAATTTCAGATTGTCTTATCACCAAAAAGACTGAATGACAAGCTGCCGTAATACAAAGACCAGACTATTTTGTTTCCCTTCATTAACTACTCCCAAATCTTTATTGAATGACTATTCTCACCATAGTCACTCTCTGCTTAGCCTCACGCTCTCCTTGTAACTCTGTTAGCTGAAACCCTTCTCAGTCACCAAGGACTATAAAGACACTGCTTTTACAGGTTACCAGTGTGTTCCTAAATTGCCCATCCAGAGAGTTACCCTAGAAAACTGAAAACTTCAAGAATCAGAACAGATTTGTGTCCCCTACTACCCCCCCCCCACCACCTGCAAAAGGTAAAGGGGAAGTAGAGAATCTAAGTTAGGTAAGGCAAGCTGAGAGGAACAGCCCTTCCTTTCCCATCCCTCAAGAAAGATTGTAACTACGATGAACCAAGATCTTCAAATTTTATTGTGGACTATGCTTATTAGAGGGGCTTTGTGAGCAAGGGTTTAAAAAGTCCAGTTCACATGAGGATGATCTCTCTTCTCTCTTCTCTGGTGGCAATTTCTAAGAGGATAGTGGAAAAATCCAATGGGGATAGATGGGGTTGTTTTTCCTTTGAGAAGTCTAGCTCATCTGTTGTCTTTTTCCACCTTCTTTTCTTCCTACCCACCCCCCTCCACCACCTACTCTACTCTGACTTCCATACTGCCTCCAAAATAGAATGGTTCTTGGAGATTTTCTCTGGGCCTTAGGGATGAATGCTCTATCTAGTTTTCACTCCCCCTGTTTATTTTTGGGGGGAAGGCAAACAAGTTCATGTGGGCAAGTCTGTTTCACTAGGGAATTGCTTTAAGACTGGAAAATAGAGCCTCAGCTTAGAATAAAAAAACATTCTGTGCACACTTTTTCCATGATTATTTTTTTTTTCCTTAGGAACCTCATGTGGAAGTGTGGTTGATCTAGGACAAATCTAAGTAGTAGAACTTAATTTTAGCTTCCACATGATGAAATTTTGACCTGATCCTTGTTTTGAGCCATCTCTAATTTGCCTTTGTTTATTAACATTATTCCAATCTACTAACATTATTTGACTCTTTCATATGACCAAAATAATGAATTAGGTTGAAAGAATATAAAATAATCCAGGGTGCCTGGGTGGTGTATTTGGTTAAGCATCCGATTCTTGATTTCGGCTCAGGTCATGATCTCAGGGTTGTGAGATTGAGCCCTGCATCTGGCTCTATGCTCCATGCAGAGTCTGCTTGAGATTCTTTCTCCCTCTCCCTTTGCCCCTCCCACTCATGCTTGTGCTCACGCACTCTCTCTCTCATAAATAAATAAATCTTTAAAAACAAATTATCCTATTGATAATGAAATTGTAACCTAGTTGAGAAGATTGAGCATACAGATATATAAAATAAAGCAAGAGTATTAATAAGTAATGTGAGAGTAGAAAACAAAGCATAAAAACTTAGTCACTGAGTAAGAGAGAAATTTTTTTCCATTTAGGGTTAAGGAAGTTTCTGTAGAAAGGATGGATTTTGAGCAGAGTCTTGATAAATTAGCAGAATGCCAGGAGTGACATTTACACTAATGGTTATTCCTTGTATGAGAATGATAAAGAAAAAAGCAGGAAAAAATAAAATCCTGGGTATTCTCAAGAATGGGAGAATAGTCAAGTTTGTTTGGGAATACTTAAATAGTAGGAATTGTAAGTCAAAACTCAGAATGGGATCATATTGTGAAGAACTTGAATACTAATCTGAGCTCTTTGCCGTTTAATTTGAAGTGCCGTTTAATTTGAATATGGTTTTGGAATAAGGATTCAAATTAATGATGCAGAATGGCTTATTTGGTAATGATATGTTTGTTACTCTTCCAAGGCCAGTCCCGCAACTTCTCTGTCCATTACAAGAGCCCCATTGTTTGCCTTAAATCTGTCATTATACTACCAGAGTGATCTCAACATAACACAAAATGGACCTTGCCCTGTCCAAACCTTTCAATGTCTCCTCAATGCTTATGGGATAAGGGAAACATGATTTCATGTAACTTTCCAGACCTTCATGCCTGGAAGCCTGCCTCTGTTGCAGGGTAATATTCTGTCATTCTCCATATGAAGAGTAAACCATCTATTTGGATGAGAATCTGAAAAGAATTTTAAAATGTGGAACCTGGTTTAAATAAATGTAATATTAGGAAGGGAAATTGAAGTTGACTTTATCCTGAGTGACTTAGAAAATGGTGATAATCATCATAAAATTAAACCAGAAGAAAGCTAGGTTAGGAAAGAGAGATAATCGTTTTGCATTTCAACTTACTGAGTACGAAACTTGAAGAATTCTCAGGTAAAAACTTTCCACATGCAGTTAATAAAAGGGAGGCAGAACTCAGGTGTGAATAAAAGTAGATCTAGAGATTCACTTTTGATAATTTTAGGCATAATGGTGAAAGTAGAAACCACACAAATTATTAAAATTGACAGGAAAATTATGTAGAAAGAGAAACTAAAGATGCATTGAACCTTTTATAATGTGCACAATTAGGAAGTGGGTGTAAGAGACTCCCAGAAAGAGACTCCTTATCAGAGAAGTTTCCTTTAATGAGCATCTTTAAACTAGAATGCTACACACGCACACACACACCTCCAAGCATGCACTCACTAGCGCACACATACTACTCCACTTTTCATCTCCATATTCTGCTTTTTCTTCCTAGGACTTTTCACCACCACTGACTTAACGTGTATAATATATATCTCCTCTCGTGATAACAGTGGCTCTGTTTCATTCCCGCTGTATATTAGCTCCTTTAACGTGTTTGGCCCATGACAAAATTTTAATAGCTCTTTGTTAAAATAGCTGAATAAAAAATGAAGGCATAAATCTACACAGTACTGAGATATTTTCTAGCATTTCTGATCATTTCAGCATCTGGGAATGGAGAAAATAAAGGCTTCCCTCAGGATCACTCAGGATCGGAGATGGAGGAATGCCTAGGAGTTATCAGACGTGTTGTTGAAGAGATGGGTCAAGGAACCCAACTAAGAAAGAAGCAAGTAAGGCTGGAAGGGGATTATAGGTTTGGAGTGTATACACTTGCATTTCACAAGCATATAGAACGGAGAGGAGACATTGTGGAGATTGTAGTAAGGATAAGAAATGTTAAATTCAAGATACTGCCTTAGCTCATGTTTCCTTCCTCAAGGGATTTATTTTTTATCCACTTCTATTAGATGACTTCAGTTGTCCTCTAAATGAAACCTATTGAGTGTCTGGCTCTAGAAAATAATTCAATGAAAGTAAGCTATTATCTTTTCTGTATTATTTGTTTATATGCAAAGGCCTCACACACAGGCTTTCTGACATCCCTAGGTAGCTCCAGATTTATCATTCTAATTCTGACCTCAAGTATCTCAGGTATAACTTGTTCAAAATAGACTTTATCAATCCTTTTCAAGGAAAAGCTTTTGTTGTTTTCCTGTGCCACAGTAAATTCCAACATATACCCAGTCTTACCAGTTAAAGCCTTAGAATCCTCAATCGCCATCCCTTTCAGACACAGTCCCTCCAAGTCCCATTTGAGGATCTTGCTAACAATGGAACCTCTCCAGTTTAGACACCTACCATTACATTCCTAACCTATTCTGTTCCATTCATCAGCTGTTTATACGTCTCCACTGTTCTCCATGTTGTCATCATTGCTATTTTTCTAAAACTACAATTAAGTCAGCAACATTGAAGATCTGATGGCTCCTAACTGACCCCAGAATGAGACCATTCATTTATTCACTATGCACTCATTGCGCCAGATGCCTGACATACAGTGATGAACAAGGCACTTGTGATCTACCGTCCTCTTCTGGCTCCTTTTACTTCATGCGCATCTCCAAGCCATGCACTTGCCATGCACTCTCTTCTCCACATTGAATTATTACCATCCAAGAGTATTTCAAGCCTTTTCATAATTTATTTTCTTTGTCCATGCTGATCCTGCTGTCTAGGAAATACAACCTACGGAAGCTCAAATGAGAAAGTTTTCAGATGCTATTCCTTCTGTGAAACGTGTCTGTCCGTGTCTGCATTTCTAATAAGCTCCCACCTAAGGCCAAAGCTGCTGGTGCATGGGCCATACTTTAGAATAAGACTATAGAGTATCTCACATTTGAGACTTTGCTGATTCCATCTTCATGATGTCATTTGCCGTGTTCCTCTGTACTTCAAGATATCTTGTAAATTGATAGAATCCTAGTTCTCAACCTTGGCTACACAAGGAACTTGGCAAAATTTTCATGTCTAAGCCATACTCCAGACAAGATACTCAGGATAAAAATCCTCCATCCTTTTTACCAATTTTTGGAACAATGAGCTATTTCCCTACATCTTCCAAAAGATTTTATTTAAATGTACTTCTTTGAGTACATTAGATAAATATATGAAATACATTCATATACGTATACATATAACCAGAATTCTTAATAGAAAAAGAATGTTCTATTTTGCAACATATGTATTGATGAACCATTTAAATGTAAAACAGTTGCTCTTTGTGGTGGTTTCAGGAGAGTTCTTCTTCCTCTTTTGTGTTTGTTTTTGTTCTGTGTCTTTTCAGGATGTGTAGAAGCACAAGACTATCAGTGAATTGTGCTGTTGTCAACAGTAAGTACACCATGACACAGCACCGATCTCTCTGTCAAGGCCTGGCCTTCCTCATGCCTCAGCCTCTCCTTCTCAGGCTGCAAATACGTTGTTCCCTTTGCATCCTGAGGGCCCCAGAGAAGTTGCCAAAGCCAGGGTGCTTCTCTGCAGCAGCTCACAGGGGGAGCAGATTCTTTTCTGTGTGCCTTAAAGCTCCCTGCCTTTCTCTCCCAGATCTTTTATCAGAGACCATGAGATTCTTTGTCTTCTAAAACAATGCTGTTTTCCGCTCTGCAAAATTCACACCACAAGGAAATAGTGGGCCTTGCTCACTGGCTAGGAATAGAAGAGCGGAAAATACAGAGACCAAAACAAACAAAAAGTTGTTCCTATCACTTAGAGTTGTAACTGACAAGAGTCTCTAGTCTGCTTTCTTACTTTCCTCATCTAGCTTTCAAGAGCACATTTCCATGAAAACCCAATATTAAACTTTACCTTCTAGAAACACGGCTAGAGATTTTATAGATGTGGATGGCTAAACATAGATGTGGGCCACTGAAATATTAGTTAGTCTGAAGACTTCTAGAAACTATTTCCTTATATGCAATGGACCATAGTACCATTAAAGACTTTATTTTATTTTATTTTATTTTTAAAGATTTTATTTATTTATTTGAGAGAGACAATGAGATAGAAAGAGCATGAGAGGGGATAGGGTCAGAGGGAGAAGCAGACTCCCCGCTGAGCAGGGAGCCCGATGCGGGACTCGATCCCAGGACTCCAGGATCATGACCTGAGCCGAAGGCAGTCGCTTAACCAACTGAGCCACCCAGGCGCCCCTCATTAAAGATTTTAATCAGCAGTCTGTCTAGTAATCAGGAAGGTTTAATATTTAAGCAATGTGCTCCAAATGAAAAGAATCCCCTTAAATAAAATAATCAACTTCAAGTTTGTTGTTTTTGTAGTTTACAATGGGATTTTAAAAATAAAACATACAAGACCAGGATACTTTGGAACATTTGTGTAAACTAGCTTTGATTTTTCCCCCCCAAACCCTGAGGCTTAAAATAGGGTGAAAGCTAAAAGTGTTGCCAGAAAACCAACTGTACTATATGGGTGGCTAGAGGCTAATTTGTCCCAGCTGCTGCTGTTGATTTATATGCATTTTTCCTTCACTGTGATACCATGCAATATGTTGAGGAGTGAGTGCTTTAAAGGTAGAGTGGCATTAAAATTACGATTAGCATAACACTTCATAAATTATAAAATATGGTGAATGTATATATGCTTATATACCAGCTCAAAAACCTACTCCTTACAAAACTCCTGTGAACCGGTGCTACGATAATATTCTTATTGAGACTGAAACTGAGGTTCAGAAGAATAAAAGCTCATAGATGGAAAACAATCTATTGGAAAGTAGAACTCAGGGTGGGGTTTTTTGTTTTTGTTTTTTTTTTAATGCACAGACTAAATCCAGATGAAATTTGATCTGAGAGGCATAATTATGTTCAGGACTAATCATATCCATGATCAAATATTCAAGAAAAATGATTTCCTAATGATGTCTAAGATACTAAATAACTACATTTAGATACCACATTAAAATTTTAAGGTACCTTTACTACTTTAATCTCATTTTAGCCTCCCAAGAAATCTGTAAGTTAATATTTCAGTACCCAAATGACAGATGAATAAGCAGAGGTCCGGTGAAGTTGCAGAACTCATCCAAAATTGCGAATTTACGTTGTGATAAAGCCAGAAAAATACTCCGTCTTTCTGATTCCCCAAAGTGACCCTTTCCACTAGAACCACTTCATATATAAATATTTATGTAGCCTCAATTTTACCAACAAAAGCATATTTCATGACCTATACCCATTTCAGGACTACAAAGCTATTTATACCTCGGGGGGGTGGGGAATAAGTATATGAGAAAGTATATTTTCTTTTAAAAACAACAACAACAACAAAAACCCAGTTATGTTTGCAATTTGTAAGAACACAAATCTGCTACAATGTTTTATATGTACCACTACTACCTTTGTCTTACTCACTGGTTTAATCCTTTGGCCCAATATTTAGCCATAAAGTAAATTATAAAATAAACATTTGGTGCAGATGAAAACAGACCTATTGTTTCCAAAGGTAAAAACATTGACCTGCTCACAAATTTCCTTCTGAGAAACATCTTACATCATTAAGACTTTGTTAAAAACATTATACTTTCAGAGTTGTCTCTCAAATACTTTGCACAAAGAAAATGAACATATTGTGCAGCTGAGTCCCCAGGGCCTCCAGAGCCACACAGCTGTGAAAAACTTCTCTCTTGAAGTGAGTTGCGCTCAAGTAGAAAGGTTTATTTAGGCCCTTATAGGAGATGATTCAGGAGGGAAGTAGTTTTCAGCCCAATTACCACCAACTGAGCTGGGAAATCTGTCTTGATACCTTTATCCAAGGGAGGAATATTTGGATATCTGATACTTCATGGAAATTGGTGAGGAGGGCTCTGATATTTCAAAAGCAAAATATTGAACTAGGTCTCACTCTAAAATCTTAGGCACTTTTTTTTTTTAAAAAAAGATTTTATTTATTTGACAGAGAGAGACACAGAGAGAGAGGGAACACAAGCAGGGGGGAGTGGGAGAGGGAGAAGCAGGCTTCCCGCTGAGCAGGGAGCCCGATGTGGGGCTCGATCCCAGGATGCTGGGATCATGGCCTGAGCCGAAGGCAGATGCTTAACCACTGAGCCACCCAGGTGCCCCTCTTAGGCACTTTTGATGGAAGAAGTAACTCCATTGCTTACAGTGACACCAAAGATTCAATGTGAATCAAATATGTTTTGATGATTCTCAAAGTCTGCTGGATGCTTCAGACAGCCCATCAGCAAGCCAGCCATATGACTAACCAGAGGTGACTTTAGAACTGCCAGTTTTCCCAACCAGGGAAGACTTCCAAAGAGCCATCTGCCACTAGAAATGTGCCTGTCACAATTTAGCATCTGAATGTAATGCTTGCTTTTCAGCTTGGGGATGCGGGGGGCTTGGGGAGGGATGGTAAAATGCTTCAACATTCCACCAGAGTTTTCCCTTACATTCAATTAAAGGGTTACATTATTTAGTGGCCAGAGGTTCCAATGACTAGTCATGAATATAAAAAATTACAAGTCACTAGGAAACAAGCCTCCTAAACTTCAGAAGCAAAAAGTGTCCTGGAAATATGGCAGTGTTATGGTACTTAACACTGCCCTAAACCTTTCCAGTCCCTTCAAGGTCTTAGTTTCTGAATAATGAAACTCGGGCATAAGAAAAGTACTGAAAATATCATGCATGCAGGTACTACATAAATATGTCGATGGTCCCAGGGCTGTTTGCATGTTAACAGGGACTAAAATACTTTAAGTCAAAATAATGACACTCAAGGGAATTACCTTCAGGCACCAGTGAGCAGGAGGGAGAAGTCTATTTCACTGGTCCCTGTTCAGCATCCCAGAAATCATATAATATGAACAGATGACTTACTGCAGGTAAGTTTGGTCCCCAAATTGGAACTGTATTGATCTGATTGCCTATAAAGCAATAACTTCTTTCATCCCAATAGTAATAAAATGATAACAATAAAAATGTTAACTTTGTACTTGTTAATACATTATTTTATCTTCCATAACCTTGAGTTATGCAAAACACATATGACCCCCACCTTTTTTTTTTTTTTTTTTTTAGAAAAGGCAGACTGTAGGGGTCTAACTTCCTAATAAACAACTATCTTAGGAATTAGAATTAACTTTTGGGCTGCAGAAGCTGAGTCCTGATTGGTTATGGTAGTGGATTCCAGAAGCATGCTTGACTGACAAAAAATGCACATTTGTATTGAATGGAAAGGGAGAATAGTAGCTATTGCGGCACTGTTACGTGTTCTGAGCATGGAATGTAGGGGAGAGCAAGTATGAACAACAGCAAAAAGATGAAAATGAAAAAAATTATACAATTAAAGGATGTAACAAAAGAAATGAAAGTTAGATAAAAAATAATAAAACTGGGGCTCTTGGATGGCTTGGTCGGTTAAGAATCTGATTCTTGATCTCAGCTCAGGTCTTGATCTCAGGGTCGTGAATTCAAGCCCTGCTTTGGGCTCCACGCTGGGCATGGAGCCTACTTAAAAAACAAACAAAAACCTGTCCCCCAGTATAGCAATAGCGGTTTCTGTTAGAAAAGGGGAGAAAATTGCTTATGACTTTTGTATTCGAAGCAGGTTTCCTGACCTCCTCTCACCGAGATATGGACTTGAAATTATGAAAATGTGAGCTTTCCAAAAAGAAACATTCTTTTTTTTTTTAATTTATTTATTAGAGAGAGAGAGACACTGAGGAGGGAGGAGGGGCAGAGGGAGAGGGAGAAGCAGGCTCCCCTGCTGAGCGGGAAGCCCGACATGGGGCTCGATCCCAGGAGCCTGGGATCATGACCTGAGCCCAAGGCAGACGCTGAACTGACTGAGCCACCTAGGCACCCTAAAGAAACACATTCTTGACCGAAGCACCTTGTAAGCTGCTGCCACATAACAGAAGAGAATGAGTCCACAAAGCGGTTTCTCCAGGCACATGTTAAGTGTGTGCATAGGAAACTGTTGATTTGATGATTAACTCCATTTTATAATAAACTGTTATTGACCACCAGGAACATCTATCTGCATATCCAAATAAAATTGAGGAAAAGGAGGAATTTTCAGAATAGCTAGATAAAGCACTTGAAACAAGGATTAGAAATAAAATACTGGGGGGACGCCTGGGTGGCTCAGTCGGTTAAACGGCTGCCTTCGGCTCAGGTCATGATCCCGGGGTCCTGGGATCGAGTCCCGCGTCGGACTCTCTGCTCGGTAGGGAGCCTGCTTCTCCCTCTTCCTCTCCCCCTGCCTGTACTCGCTCTCTCTCTCTCTGACAAATAAATAAAATCTTTAAAAAAAAAAAAAAAAGAAATAAAATATTGGGCAGAATAAATGGAGTACTCAGAGATCTTTCTATATTTTTTTGATATCCCACTTCCTAATTCTCTACCATATTCCTAACAAATACAAAATATTAGTAGAATAAGTCATGTTCTTAAGCTTGATAAGATCACGGAAGAGATTAAAATAACGGGGGCTACTATTCCATTTTTCCAGTGTGCTTTTAGGAGGACTCGAATATATAACATCATTAGAAATTATAACAATATGTTTCATGCTGACTGAACAAAATTATCTGGGCAGGAGGAAAAAGATAAATTAGGAAATTGTATCACATGAATGAAGATGCAGTCCTGTAGTTTGACCTCCATACCTATCTCAGATTTAGGGTAAACTTTAGGCCTCCATTAAATGATAGCTTAATTGGTTAACACAGTTATTGATATTGCTCATGTTCTGTTGTTCATGCCAGACTCTTGAGGGAATAATATTAGTTTAAGACAATAATAAAAGGAGATCTGAAGGTTAATGAAACCAAGGGTAGCAAAGGCGGGAGATGTTAGTTCTGGCACACCAGCTGCGTATTTCAAGTGCAGGAGCATCTGTCTCCTGTTGGTAGGCTTATTACTATTAAATGTGTCAAGGCAATACCACCTAATGGAGCTTTATTCTCCAGTAGAAGGGCATTTCTGACAAAGTGGAAGAAGGTTCTTGAGTTCATGGAAAATTTATACTTTGAAAGCCTAGTTTCCCTTATAGACCTTAAACCTTTCATTTCTTGCCTTCAAATCTGACTACAAAATCCCGGACAAATCTGAGTATAGATATCCCAGGCAGACCCATTGAGAATATTTTCTATAAGGGATCGCTCAACTAGAAAAGGGGCAGAAGCCCAGCATGAACAGGCTTTTAGTTACTGAGGGCTGATAAAGGACAGCCTAGCCAGAGAGCAAATCTCAATCATGGTCAATGAGAAAATCAAATATCATGGCCACAGACGTAGAACTGAACTTCAGGAACCAGGTACATGAACTGCCTTTAAGATAGAGAAACAAGCCCCCATTGAGTCCAAAACCCATCACATTCCCTTCAACACTGGTAATGGAGTGCTAGGATAGAGTGGTGGCCTTTGAGATTATCCACCCCTCCCCCATTATTGACTTGCTGATTAAAAATCCCCATATAATCTGCCTACTGTTTAAGTACTTTCTTCTTACAGAAAAATCCTGAATAACTAGAGGCCTAACCTAATAGCTATGGTGGAATTAAGTATTTGTCAAGCAAAAATGTTGACTCTACTTCCTTGGATTTGAGCTTTTGGGAAGAAACTCTCCTGGCAAGAATTTTATTTTATTTTATAGCCCTATGGAAACAAGGGATCGTCTTACTGAGCTCTGACCAATGGAATGTAGGTAGTAGAGACTTATTCCACTGCTTGTCCTGTCCTGAAAAAGGAGACCAACAGTGTACCTCACATAATCAGTCTTCTCTTTGACTTTCTTCCTAAATAACTTGTCAACATCCAGGGAAAATGGTTAGGAGATGGCAAACTGCTTTCAGCTGGATTTCTGATTGAGTGGAAATCCCCCACCTCAGCCCCCTGCAATTTTAAGAAATTTGCAGACTGGCCAATTATTGATCTCTCTTTCATCTAATGCTTGCTAAATGCAGCCTATAGTAACTCCTAACATTCTATTTCTGTCCTCATTCCTGAGATTCAAAGGCATGGGGTCTTCTACTCTGCCCTCCAAATTATTGTGTGACAATTTAACCCAATATTTTGTCATTGTATAACATTAATCAGCTTTCCAGACACCAATATCCATTTCCTTGTTACTCATTATCCAATTATTGAGCCAATGCTATATAGTTTCATTTATTTTATGACACCACACCACTTCTGAGGGCAATTTCTCTAAGTACAAGGAAACATTAGAAGTATAACAGAAATCCTGGAGTCTTAGGGTTAACACTATCACTTGGTTTCTCACCCCAAGTAGAAGTCAGGTGACAGCAGAAAAAGAGGGAATTCTACTTTATACAGTCATTCTGGGATCTAGGATGACAGAGGTTTTGCTATCCTCTTGTAGTCAACCTGGGAATCAACATGCAAACCCGATCATCGGGAGTGGTAAGAGACTGCGTGTGGTGGGTTTCCAAAATATTTCAATGGGATGGGCCCTGAAAGCATCACCTGACCAGCCCCACCTACATGCAAAGGAGTTGTGTGGAAGGAATTACTGGAAACCTATTTCTTGGCTGGACAGCCTCTGTTCAAAAACTAACTATACCATGTTCAGTCTCTAGTCATCCCTGCCGTATTTTGTGGCTATCCCAATAAAAACATGTGATAGCAAGAGAGACAACAATCAGAATAATAAAAGTAACCACTTACTGAACATCTAATACATGCCAGCCTCTTATTTTTTTTTTTTTAAGATTTTATTTATTTATTTGACAGTGAGAGACACAAGCAGGGGGAGGGGAGAGGGAGAAGCAGGCTTCCCGCGGAGCAGGAGCCTGATGTGGGGCTCGATCCCAGGACCCTGAGATCATGACCTGAGCCGAAGGCAGACGCTTAACGACTGAGCCACCCAGGTGCCCCATGCCAGCCTCTTATAAAGATCTGTGCTAATTCTCAAACTAATCTGGATGTAACAAATATTATCCCTATTTTATCACAAAGGACTTGAAACAGACTGTTTTGTAATTTGGCCAAGCTCCTGTCATATGATCACACTCAAGTTTTGCACTCAGATTTTCCTAAGCCAAAAGCTGTGAGCTTTCTGTACTACACATGTCTATACCTTACCTAATAATAATTTACAAATTCTGGCCAATAGAATGGCTAAGACTAGAAATAGAAATACGTATAACTCCTGGAAATTAAGAAGCAAAAATATTTTTATGCAATGCTTATTTATCTAAAATATTCAATAAAAACATAAACAAAATTCAGCATTCTTATATATTGTTAAAAAAAATGCTGTCTCATGTTTTACTGATCTGAATTTATGTGAAAATATTTTGGGAAGCAAATTTTTTTGACCTGATAACATATTTTTAGGAAGTTATTCTAAGCCAAAAAAATTAATTATAGGAAAAGCATTAAACACATGGTATTTTTCTAGCTTTATTTATACAAATGAAAGATAAGCAATATAAATATCTAACAATACCAAATGGATAAACATCCTCTGGATGCAATCTTACACAGTTGTAAAAATTGCTCTTCATATTCACTCAGAATACTCTAATATAGAAAATATTTGTTGCTATAACAAATTTAAAAAAAAGGGTATACTAAGTTCTTCATATAATATGCACATAACTCTTTACGTAATGTAAATAAGAAAGCAGTGTACAGAAAACAAGAAACATTGAGCATTAACTGTGGATATTTTTATATGATGGGAAGATAGTTGTTTCTCTATTTCTTTAATTGGGTATTTTTTTTTCACAATCTCTTGCATGGATGAATTTTATAATGGAAAATATCTGACCTTTTATTTCGATGAGTGCAGCAGAGAATTATATTTGTAAAAGTAAGAGTGATTAATGCAATTATCATCTGCAATCAGCACTCTGGTTATAACACCTTCCCTGACCTACTCAATAAATGCACAATCATAAATGTCTATAATATGCTAAACAGCTTTTTAAACCCCATCAAATTATGCAGCCCTATATATTTCATTTTAAAGTAGTTATGTTACTTTTTCTTACAGAGAAAATTAAAACTCTGAGCTTTTAAATTATGATAGTAAGGCATTATTATCTTCATCATCTTTACTATCATCATCTCACTTTAGATATTTAACACAGGTACTCAGAAAATCTATACATGTTGCTCCAGACTACCCCCCTAACAAATCCAAAGACTTCTGATATGATTTTATATTTCATGACCTATTGTAGATAATTTTTGCTTAGCAGTCTCTGATCCAAATTATTCTCAGCCAATTTATTCTAGAGGGAGGGCAGAATTCCATGTTTTAGAGCTAAATATGTGCCTAATTGAAATACCGCAACACCATTACCCATTCTAAGAATCCTTATCCCATGAACCACTATGCATTTACATCTGATTTTGTTACTTGATAACTATTAACTACCACCTCCATCCTAGAGAAAGCCTTGATAAAAGAAACTAATTTGAAAGCATGTTATGAGATCCTGACCATTTGACCTTGATATTTTCCATTTCCATTATCTTTAAATAAATTATTATAGATCCAGTTCCTAATTCACATCTTATTTTAGTCAAACTTTTTTTCAATCCTGATACCATCATCAAAAGAACAAGTCAAATTCTATTTAATAATGGGATATTATTTAACATAATAAAAATTAAACTATGATCCTCCTTCCTATCAATATAAAATGGTTCATTTACTCCACTAGAAATTCACATTTGTGTTTGTTCCCAAACCCAAACATCTCAGATGCTATCTCCTTTGAGAAGTCTTCCCTGACCCTGCACCCTAGGGTCAGCTGCCCTTCCTCTAGGTTCTCATGACCTCTCAAGCTTCTCCCTGTCAGGGAGAAATTCTACCCAAATGGTAAATCAGCATGTGGCTAAAATGCAGGCAACTCAACATGGCTTCCACCCTAAGCATTATTGACATAGACGTAAGTCACATACAAAGGAAAATGGCCATTATATTAGATTCATGAAAATCCCAGTATCTAAGATCATGTCTATCTATATGATCCTCTGAAAAGTGTTACTGTGACTAAAATCACATAAGCAATTTGTCATGCCTATTCTCATTGAGTAAGCCATCAATCCTGAGGCCTTTAAGCTTTAAATGTCTGGTACCCAATAATGTATTCCCATTATTTTCTCATCAAGCTTGTCAAACATGACTAATCACCTGTACACATGGAAACGGTATAGTCTTAACCTCAGGCCATATAAATTATACATATAAAATACACAAATTGTAGAATCATGGAACAGGAGACAACTACAATATCTGTTGGAATAAAAGAGGTTAAGACTCAAGGATAAGCTTGATTGGTCCTTTTGTTCTTTGTTGAGTTTAATTATCCGCAGGTCTTTAGTCCACTCCTTTCCCTGTTCTAAAGAGGAGACCTGAGAGAAGCACATAGGGTCATGGGCCCTGAAATTAGGCTAAATTCTGGCTTCAGATTCATAAAAAGAGAAGTCCTCTAGGGGATGCCGTGGCCGATGAGAAGAGCATGGATAAATATCATCTAATCAGACTGTTGTGTTTTCTAAAAATGTTAACAATATAATGATCACAATTAAGGGGTGCATTGTCTGGGCTTGTTTACCAAAATTATTAATGAACTAACTCTGGAAATATTCCATCTGGCACAAAAGGGGTAAGGTTTTCTTCAATGTGAAATATGTCAGACAAGAGAAAGCCCACTGAGTCATCCAGGAGCTCTGAGGAGTCTTTTAATGTGTCCTAATACTTCTCTCTCAGGGAACTAGCCAGAGCACTGCATTTTCTGTCAGAATCTCTAACCCACTTAGCACTCTGTTTCTGGGCCTGGCCTTTTGTTTGTTTGCCTTAAGCCTGGACCTGATTGAGTTAGACAAGCAGCCCCAGCCAGATTCTTGTCATTCAAAATCACTTCCTGACTCTTCTGTTTTTATTAATATTATTAGACTGTTCCTGACACCCCGAGAAGACATTGTCAATTATTGTCTTTCTCCTATATAAACATTTAAATTCCAAGATAAACTACTTCAAACTGGAATATTTATAAATCTATTTAAAAGCTCACACCACAAGTTTGCAATTTAAAGGAAATGTGTAGAAAGTCCTCTTATAAAGCAAAAAAGCCTAAAAGAAAGCAGAGTGGAATATGCATTGAAATAAGCATTGGACTGAGAGAGCCAGATCTAGGTCCTAGATCTCAAAAAGCCTTATTGTGTAATCTCAGGCAAGTAAATCATCTAACCTTTCAACTTTAATTCCTTGTTCTTTGCAAATGGAGTGTTGGATCAGATCATCTCATTAGCTTTAAAATTTTACTAAACTGCCTTAAACCACCACCTGAATTATGAGCACCCAAGCCTCAACACAAATGACCCCTTATATAAAGCAGTCTCTAATTCCACTGAACTACACCTCTCATATGCCACCCACGCAGAAGTTGTAGGTTCTTGCTCTGAATGCAGACCATTGTAGCTCAATGTCAAATGAGACATTGGCTAATTTTCCAATCTTTTCATTATGCACATTAATTCCTCGCTTTTAAAAGGTGTGACAATTGTTCCTTTTTTCACAGAGCTATTACAAAGTTTCAATAAGAAAATACCTACTCTGGTGCTAGGCTATCTGAGGGAGAAAAGAACAAATTTGACTTGTGACATTTAGATAGAATCAAATTGTGTATAGGCCATTGGCTATTCTGGTCTAAAACCGTTGAGAGCATTGAACAAGATGTGAAATTGTTATTAGTCAAATAATCTATTTTCCCCTTTACTTGCCACCATCTTTAACAAAGCTATAAATTAATCTGTAGCAGAGCCCAGGCCCACAATTAAATTCACTGGAGTATCTACAGTATTTGCCCCAGTATTTAGCATATTATATGTCTTGATGTTTCATGGAAGTCATGGATTTAGCAATACCCAAGAAGGAATAGGTTAAGAAAATTCTAGAGGCCAGTTAGAAGGCCATTATAGAAATACAATAGAAATGTTTATAACTTTAAAAATATTATTAGCAGTGAAGATAGAATGATGTGGATGTACTTGAGAGACATTTACAAGACAGAATCAACAATACTAGGTGATTAAGTGGATATGAGTGGAAGGGAGAGCAAATCTGCCAGATTTTTAGCTTGAATTGGGTAGAAGACGGTGTCATTTACAGAGTGAGTAGAGGTTTTGTACATATTAAATCTGAGATCACTGTGAGCTCTCCAAATGTCAAACAGATGAGAATCTTGAAATCAGAAGCAATATGAGAGCTCTAGAAATACAGCATTCAGATTATAATTGAAATCATAGAAGCACATAGTGTTCTATAAATATAAGAAGGATATAGAAGAAGAGAATCTAGAAGAGGATCGATCCTGGTAGTTTCTAACATTTAATGGTAGAGATCAGAAGGAAGAGCCAATAACAAGACCAATAAATAGATGACAGAGATATGGGAACAAAATTTGGAGAGGTGGTATCATGAAGGCCAAGGGTAGAAAGTAGGAATACTTGAGTAGGAGTAATCAGCTGTATCAAATGCGACTGAGTCATGAAAATGAGCTTTAGAGACCACCATTTGATTTAGTAACATGGAGCCCATTGGTGAATTCAGTAAGAGTAGTTCCAGTGGAATGGAAAGAGGAGAATTGAATTGGAACCTATTGAGAAGTAAGAAGAGTGGGAGAGGCTTTATAAATCATGACTGTCCATCAATTCCAAGCAAATTATAAACCCAGTTCTGAGACACTGAGCACAACTTTTGTTTTTTTTTTCTTTCCTTTTTTTTTTTTCTTTTTTGGTTATTGCTAAGTTTGATAATGAGAAAATAGAGCAGTGAGTTTTTTCTTTTCCTGCATATGGAAAAGACCATAGTGATAAATCAGGGATTTTTTTTTGGCCTATTTGTTTTTAAATGTAGGTGAAATGTGATCACATTAAAATCTAAATTGGGAAGAGCTGGTAAAAAAGTCAGGTTTGAAAGTATAAGAAGAAAGAGATAAGTGAAACAATGACAATTTTGAGAACTCAAAGCAGATGGGATTCCAAACACAGAGGAGTTATTTCTCCCATTGTAACTAGAAAGAAAGAAGGAAAAGTGTAGCCATAGGTACAGGAAAGTTTAATAATTGTAAGTCGAGTAGTTCTCATTCAATGGCAGCAGCTAAGTGAGGGTGAAGAGGGGAATCCAGAGATTTGAGGGGAGTAAAAAAGTATGTTGTAACCATTGGGTAGAATAAGAAATCTGTAGAAGAAGAAGAGGAAAAAAAAAACAAAGACCTTCAATGAAGAAAACAAAGTAAAAACATAAAAACAGAAACAACACAAAAATTAAGAGTGGAAAGCAAAAAAGAAAAAATCATTAAAATAGACAAAGCCAGTCAGTAGAAGCAGGTGCATATCAGTCTACTCCCATTCCCTCACATGTTGCACCATTAGCAGATCATTTCATTCCAGTGTTAAGTCTTCCACAACTCCCACTCTCTTATGTTTTCTAACTTCTCCATTTAATTCCACAAAATACTTTGACTCTTACTCTTTAGCCTAGAGGGTTTCTCCTTTCTTTGTTCCATTTGTGAACCTAAATTTTATGCTAGTCATGGTTCATGAGCTGTAGTGTCAGGCTAGTGAAAATACCTGCTTCAAAAAACCCAGGATATGCATGTATTTTTGCAATTAAATAGGCGTTATAAATCATGACTGCCCATCAGTTCCAAGCAAATTATAAACCCAATTCTGTATCTTTTTTACTTGAGTCTGCTTTAGCTTTGGTTCCAATGAATCAGAATTTTAAAGCATTTTCAATGTTCATGCCATTTGTTCTGCAAATATTTTCTCTCATTCCACACATACCCACATTCACCTGTTCATTGCAGCATTATTCACAATAGCCAAGATATGAAAAAAACCTAAATGTCCATTGACAGACAAATGGAATACTATTCAGCCTTTAAAAAGAATGAAATTTTGTAAAATGCAACAACATAGGTGAACCTTGAGGACATTATGTTAAATGAAAAAGCCAGTCATAGATTAATACTGAATTATTCCACTTAGATGAGGTAACTAAAATAGTCAAATTCATAGAACCAAAGAGTGGAATGGTGGTTACCAGGAGCCTAGGGGTAGAGATAAATAGGGAGTTACCAATCAATGAGCATAAAATTTCAGTTGAGTAAGTTGAATAAGCTCTAGAAATCTGCTGTACAATATCCTACCTACAGAAAACAATAATGTATTATGCACTTAAGAATTTAAGAGGGTGGATCTTACATTATTATTATCATGAATATATTCTAACAATAAAATTTAAAAATATATCATTTTCATATTAACAATATTGTAAATAATCTGCAAACTACAGAAAACCACACACACAAAAAATCACTTATCACTCTAAGATAATCTCAAATAACTTGCTACCTCAGCCTACTGGTGCTTTTTGGCATGCACATCCCTGATATTTCAAGTGGACACTAGCAATATGGTCCATTTTATGTTTTCTTAAATAACATGGTACTACAGCTATATTTGGCATTACAATTAAGTCAGTCATTGTAAGTCTGTTACTTATGGACACTAGGTTTTAGGCACTGTAGGTTATTAAGACATGGATACCTATAAGGTACAAATTGATAAGGCATGAATAAAAAAAGCAGTAAGAGGTATGAACAGTAATGGAAAAACAAATGATTAATTTAGAAGAGACCACAGAGTTAAGAATTTTCAATCCTCTGAAAGATGTCTCATTTCCCTCATTTTATCAGTAAGAAAACTAAGCTGCAGATGATTACTCATTTACGTGAAGTCACACAGCTAGTATGTGATATGGCCGAGATTTAAATACTGGCAATCTGATGGCAGAACCCACGCTCTTAGAGTCACCAAGGTGATACTATTGCCTCTCACCAGCATGACTTTATTTAGCAGAAGGTATGCACAAAGGCAGGGCAATAAAAATCCATGATATACTCATGGAAACACCAGATGTTTTCTCTAGTAGTAGTAGAGAGTCAGTGTGAGATAATGGAAGAGATAAGACTGTAAGTGTGGGTTGCAGATAGATTAGAAAAAGCCTTTAATACCATGTTAAGGAATTTGGAGTTTATTCTGCAGGCAATAGGGAGCCATGAAGAATTTTAGGCAGAAAGAAGGCATGGTTTCTGTGTGGACCTCCAATTTGTAGTATCGGCATCACCAGTTTTAAAGTTAGAAATCACTTGTTAATCTGTTCCTTCCCATCATTATATTTTAACTTGTTTTTAGAGGGACAAAGTATCACCAAGAACATTAACAGTAATTAGAGCTTAGATGGAAAAAGAAAGTCTCAGTCTAACTTCACGGGAAAGTTGGAAAAGTGTTAGGACAGGTAGTGTGAGCCTTTGTCTAAATGTAAATGGCTTCACAGCTTTTGCCACCAGCTGGAAGGGCCATCTTCTTGTGCTGCCCAGGTAGCTTTTGTCACCCTGTAGACACTGAAGAAGGTGCAGGTCAATAAGACGTTGGCTTTGAAGGTTAAATGAATACAGCTGATTAGGTGAAATATAAATTTACTATTGTGAGAGAGCAAAAGAATAGCTCTGATTAGTGAATATCTTTTCTGGTTACTTGGTTATAGTTGCTTTTTTACTGCTTAATGACCACATTAAATATAATGTATTCTTTGATTACATCTTACTCCTTGAGAAATATACAATGATTTTACTAAAAAAAAAATTACAATTTCAAATCAAGGATATAATTTAAGATGTCACTTCACAGATCCCCCAAAATATTGCATATCCACTTGGGAATCGGTCTTTTGGTTTTCCATGGTATTAGATATCCCGTAGAGCAAGTGTTTTGGAGATAAAACAATCTTTATTTTAAGCCAATATTCAGTTTTTACCTATCCCTCTTCAAAACAAAACAACCAACAAAACCCAAAAACTAAATAACAACAAAAAACACCCCACTTTTTCCTAGAGCTACTGTTAAAAAAAGACTTGGTTGAAGTTTCAGACCTTGATTTTTCTTTCCTTTTTCCAAGTAGGAGTAGCAGAGAAAACCAGAATGACCAAAAGATGTGGAAAAAGGGCATCAAAGGATAGAGCTGAATCATTTTCAGAACGCTGGTAATAGCACTGGTTTGTGCTCTCTTTTAGCAGACATACCCTGTAAGGACAGATCATGTTTTCTCATTGGCAAATTAGACCATTTCCTTTCTTAGTTAGCTATAAACAACCAGCCAAACTTTGAGCTTCCCCTGCCCTTTTTTTTTTTTTTGTAGCTGAAATTTGCAGAGCTATGGACTCTGTTATTCAACTTCCTAGAGACAAAAGGTAATTAGTCATGGATTACCAAAATTCCAGTCTCAGAAACAGAATATTAAATTAAGGTGAATAAATGTACCCCCACACCTAGGAAACAAACAGCAGAACTAATAAAAAGATAAAGGAGTTTTGCTCTGTTGGATACATAAACAGCTAGAATTGAGGCTTGAATTCTAGGGCTGAGCTCTGCTACTCCTTTATCATCTGTTGATAAGAAAGTTTAAACCCCAAAGGCCCTACGCAAACATCCCACCTTGTTTATCTCTTTCCGTAGTCCCTCTCTTGCATCTCTTTGTTCTGCCCATCACCCATTTCATCACCAGCTGCCTCTGTTTTGTTTTTTTAATCTAATTCACAGAGAGGTAAAAGTAAGTTGATTTTTGGTGGATGATGTCTGGAGCAAGCAAAGCTGATCCCCAAGAAACAAGTCTCTACTAATGAATTTTAGGCAGTATAACACCTGGATCAGCATATCTTGAGGCCAATGAATCTAGGCAGTTCTTTTAGGTCTTCCTGAATGATCATTGTGCAGCATGACTTGAATCTTGCGGGTACAGTCATTGGATCTAGAGGGCCTAGACCCGAATCCTAGGTTCACTGCAGACATCCACTCAGATGCAGCTGTGGAAACCTCAGGCATAAAATTTCACGTCTGTGGCTTTAGTTTCCTCATCTCTGGGGATGAAATGATAGTAACAATGCCAACTTAAAGGACTGATGGAGAATTAAAGGAGTTACTAAATGTCAAGTGTTTAAAACCGTTTGGCTATAGCAAGCACTCTGTTGTTATTCATGCATTTCTACATTTTTTTCTCCACTTTTCTAAAGGAGAAAAAAGAAAAGATGCTTGGCATAGATTTTGATATCCATTCCTAAGGATCACGATGATTACAAAGTGAGAATATCTGTTAAAGTTTTGATTATGATTTGTGGGTTCAAATAGTTGCAATTCCCTCTACCAAACTTACTATTTTTACTGAGCTGCCCTTCTAAGGAAGATGGTGGTGGAGGCAGGAGAGATGCTCTTATCCTGATACAGTAGAAATGGGCTTGGATTTGTGAAATTTATTTCAGATACTGGCTCTGTCACTTAAAATCTAGGCTTTTGTTGGTCATGGTGGTAAATGGAGGATAATACTCATACTTAATCAAATGCCATATTAAAGGAGAAAGAAGGTGGTTTGTGGTGGGGTGTAAGTTCAGCCATGGTAAGAATTACATATATCTCCATTTCTACTTCCTGTTATCCATTGCAATATCCATTGCCACCAAGTGATCCACTAAGTTTGATCTGAGTTGAATGGGCCCTGGTTTAATGTCCCTTGAGAGGGCTAATCAGGCAATGTGCCGCGTTGACAAACTTTCTCTGCGTATTTCTCCCTTGGCTTCTATAAGATTTCTGATTTTCCTCCTACTTTATTGGCCATTCTTTGTAGAATGGTTATTAGGGGCTTATCCCTTTTTAACAACTCCATTTAAAAGTCCAAATTATTCAGTATTCTTTGCTTGCCCCCCTGCTATTTATACTCTATATTTCTCTTGGATGAACTTAATAGCTTCAGCTAGCATTTGTAAGGGAGTTACTCCCAACACACAACTGTCTCCAGTTCAGCCTTGTCTGCTGTGCTTTCAGCTAATGGGCTACTTGCTGTAGAGCTTCACCGGATGTCCCACAATCATCTGAAGCTCTATCAAGTACTGAACTTAACCCGGTTCCCAGGTAAAGAATCTTTTCTTACATTCTATCTTAGAAAATAGCACTACTATCTACCTGCTCATTCAAGCCAGAAACCTAAGAAATATCTTAGAAAATTGCTTTGTACGTAGTTTCCATTATCATTCTTATATATTCTTCTTCCTTAATAGTATGTCTCAAATCTACTCCCGTTTTTAGTCCCTCATAGTTTCTTGACAGAGTATAATAGCCTTAAAGTAGTCTATATTTAATATCTCATCCCCAAGTCTTTCCTCACATTGTGATCATAGTCCTTTCTTTTAAGGCAAAACCAAACTTGTCTTTCTACTGCTTAAAAAATGTAATGTCCCCCTTCATCCTACTTTGCTTTGTGCACGTGTGTGCGTGCACACACACACACACACACACAAAGTTGTAATGGCCTCCCACAACTATTAGGATACATTTAAAAATACATAGACTAGTCCATAGGCACTTTACACTCTGCCCTTGCCTCTTTGTTTTATCACTGGAGTGAAATGTGCATGCGGTATCCACATTTATCACTCTGAGAGCGCAGGACAGTTTGTGACAGAGACAACAAGAACATCAAGAATTCTTTCTGTTCAAAGAATTATATTTGAGATACTTCTTTATTGCACCAAATAATTTCCAGAGACCAAGGAATGAGGTTAGAGCTAGCTACCCATCATTTGGTTGTTGTTTGCTGTGGACCCAGGAGGTTTGGTGACACACTGTTTAAATAACGTTAGTTGGAATCTGCAAGCTGGTGTGATCTGGGTGTAGGAATCCTATCTGAATGGACGTTCTATACCTAGTGCTTAATACAACACCCAGCACATATGAAGCACTAATTAAATTAACATTTAGAGAATAAGAGAGAGCAATGGGGGAGGACATGATGAGGAGGTGCTTGACCCTGCACTCACTTCCTACATTCCTGCTTTATGATAGTATCCAGTGTGGTAGAAGATGAGGAAAGGATATTAACCAGAATTTTTAAACACTTTATATTGAGATAGAATTCACAGGTAGTAAATACAGTTTTTAAATGTACAGTATGATGTGTTTTGACAAACTTTCACCAGTATAAATATTCCAATCAAGATGTAAAGAATTTTCATCCATTTTTTTTTTCATGTTCCCTTTCAGGCAATCCCCCACCCAAAAGCCAACTTTGCTTATTTCTAACACCGTAAATTAATTTGCGTGTTCTTAAGCTTCATAGAAGGCAGTCGCTTAACCGACTGAGCCACCCAGGCACCCTCTTTTAGTCATTTTAAAGAGTAAAATCATTTTAGGGTGCCTGGGTGGCTCAGTCGGTTAAGCCACTGCCTTCGGCTCAGGTCATGATCCTGGGGTCCTGAGATCGAGTCCCGCATCGGGCTCCCTGCTCAGCAGGAAGTCTCCTTCTCCCTCGGACCCTCTCTCCTCTCATGCTCTCTCTAACTCTCTCTCTCTTAAATAAATAAAAATCTTAAAAAAAAAAGAGTAAGATCATTTTAGAGATTCATTCATGATGTTGAAGGTATCAACAGTAAGTTATTTGTTGCTAATAGCTTATCATTGGATGCATATATATATACACACACACCAAAACTTTGTTTATAATTGACCCATTGATGGACATTTCTACCTCTATGGGGATCTTAAATATTTTTACTAGATATATCCCCTTTTTTGATTATATTATGATTGCTTTTGGCTTCTAAGTTTCATTATCCAACTGTTCCTCATTTAGAAAACTGCAATTGATGTTTATATATTGTCCTTGTGAATTACAACCTGGATAATTTGCTTGATCTAGTATTTCTTTTTTTGCAGATTTTTGTGGATTTATAATGAACAAAATTATGTTGTCTGAAAAAATACTTTTTACTTTTCAATCTTTATTTTTCTTTCATTTATCTTACTGCACTGGTGGAAATTCCATTACAGTATTGTTAAAAATGGTGAGGATAGACAAGCTTGTCTGGTTCCCTTAGAAAGGAAAGTATTTAATTATTAAATATGATGCTGATGGTAGATTTCTTTTTCTCCTAAGTGACCTTTATCAGACTGAAGAATTTCCCTTTTATTCCTATTTTGTTGAGAATTTTTATCAGGAATGGACATGGAATTTGATAAAATGTTATTTTTGCACCTATTGAAGTGACAATATAATTTTTGAATGTTTGTTAGAATTACCAGTGAAGTCATTTGGGCCTAATATTTTATTTGTGGGAAAGTCTTAAATTTTGAATTCAAGTTACTAAGTATAATACTGTTCAAGATCTTATTAGTTTCGTTTTGGTAACGTGTCTTTCAAGGAATTTCTCCATTGCATCTGAGTTGTCACATTGATTGGCATAAAATTGTTCATAATATTCCCTTGTTATTCTTTGAATGCTTGTATAATCTATAGTAATTATTGGTAATTGGTATTTTCGTATTTTGTTGTTGTTCACTGTAGTTATAACTCTATTGATTTTTGTTTGTTTGTTTGTTTGTTTCTCTTTTCCAAAAACCGGTTTTTGGTTACCTTGAATTTTTTTTTCCCCTCTATTTTCTATTTCATAATTTTCTACTCTTAATTTTATTCTTTTTTTTCCCTTTGGGTTTAATTTGATCATCTTTTAAAGCTTCTCACGGTGGAAACTTAGATTAAAGATTTTAGAACTTCTTAAGTCTATGCATTTTCTCTAGGAACTCCTAGAAGCTCCAC
This sequence comes from Phoca vitulina, assembly GCF_004348235.1. Taxonomy (NCBI): domain Eukaryota; kingdom Metazoa; phylum Chordata; class Mammalia; order Carnivora; family Phocidae; genus Phoca; species Phoca vitulina. The sequence continues at coordinate 4,054,609 of NW_022589779.1, read as the reverse complement.
TATGCTCTGTTCAACTCTCAAGGCTGATTTCTCTCTGTTTTGTTGCAAATGCTTTTTTCTAATCCCACAGAGAAATACAATTTTCATTTCATCTTTATTTTTCTTATTTTTACCATGGGAGAAAACGTTTTTCAAACCCTGTGCATCTTACTTGGTGGTGGAAGTCTATTTATTGTTTTTTTGTTTAAGAGTAGATGTTCAGAACAGACAGAGGTTCTGCTGATAGCCAGTTTAAAAACACTCATTCTTAATATCTTTCCCCATTTTCCTAAATTACCCCTAAGTAAAATGTTGGTATACTACTTCTGAAAGATCTCAGAAAAAATTACCTTAAAAAATGGTGACTATAAGAGATTTAGCTCTTCCAGGAAAGAAAAAACCACCTAATCATTTTAATTATTTTCTCTATAAGGGTTGCTAATCAGTAAAATTCCAAGGTGTGGTTATACAGAGTATTTCTTTCACATCTTCTTATTTCAGCTTTAAAATACATGTCTGAAATCATAAAATGTGCTAGAAAGTTATTGTGTAAAAGTATAAATGTAAAATATCTTCAAAGAAAAAGGTTGGAGAATAAGGAAACATTTTATTCCATCACAAGATTCATTTATCAGATAGTACATCCTTTGAGGTAAATTTTTTACCTTTTCATGAATGACTGCTATTACTTCAATCATAGAACATGTATACTTCAATATCAAATTGCCATGGACCCCCAAAGGTCCACCTATTATTGTTATAGATTAATCATGTCAGATCATCCTACTGTAAGAAGCTAAAGCCATGCCCACTTGATGATTTATTTCAATAGATCTCATTTTCTTTTTCTGACTGCTACTTTACTCTCTGCCTGCATTAGAAAAAGGCATGGTTAAAGGAGTCCCATTATGGAGAGAAACCAACAAAAAGCTTTGCTACAAGGCAAGAACTAATTCACTATTCTGTAGGGGCTGATATTCATCTATCCTTCAATAAAAGCTAATGGCTCAATGGGCCCAATGCACTCAGCTAATCTAGGAAGAAGTTGATGCTTGGGAACTGGGATTCAATCAAGGATCATGCACAAGTGCTATTACTGCATATAAAAATATACTAATATCTACTTGATATAAAATACGACTAAATTTTCAAAAATATAACCAATTGGCTTTAGCCTCATCAATATTAAATAGACATTTGAAATGTGATAGTTTTTGGGTGAGGTACTACTGAATATCAACTTGGGTATTTTAGCAAGTTATGCTATCTGCTAATTAGAAAATAAATAAGTAAATCTCTTGCCTGGAAATCAGCCTTGTTTTCTCAAGGTTCTTTTAAGGATTAGAAATATTTAAGTAATGCCATTTATTTATTTTTTTTAAGTTCAATTAGCCAACATCTATACATCATTAGTTTTCAATGTAGTGTTCAATGATTCATCACCCAGTGCTCATCAGATCATGTGCCTTTCTTAATGCCCATTACCCAGTTACCCCATTCCCACACCCCCTCCCTTCTACAACCCTCAATTTAAAAAGAACTCAATGACTGTTACTATTTAGTATTCAGACATCCTAATAAAAGGAATTAAGCTCTCCCATGTAAAGTATTTTTGCCAAATATCCCCAAGAGTAAGAGCAATTTCCCCTGAGTAGTGTATTGGCTAAGGCACTGCCATGCTATACATATCATGTCCTGCAAACAGAGAAAAAAATCATGAGCAGAGGAAGAAAGTGAGTGGAAGAAATATGCAGCATAAAATTTGGAGACAATTAACGTTCTTATATAGGTGAAGAGCAGGGTGGCTTTTCTTTTCTTTTCTTTTTTTTTTAAGATTCACTGTATCAGTTAGGAATAGTATGCGCACAGTGTGAGTAATGAGTGATTAGTACAAAAAAAAAGGCCCTTATAAAATACCTTCTCTTAATTACATACTATGTCTTTCGATGGTTCATTTTGGTTAGTTAAAAACAAGAAATCATAATGTTAAATTGCTTGCAATTGCATGAAGATATAGCAGTTTAAAATTTTTGATTTACCAAATACTCTTAATATAAAAATCATATGCTACTATTTATATCATTTCAACCACAATACCTGTTTTTGATTTTATCTGCGATGATGATTGGCATCTAAAAAGTTGACTTGTAGAAGTAATACCTGTCCTTATGATATGTTAAATGTAACCATGTTTATGCATAAGCATGTGAAGTTTTATATAAAACATACGTATTTGATATATATTTATTCACTTGACATCCTCACAGATGTTTGAGTATTCTCTATCATTGGAATATTATTATATTTGTTGAATTTTTGACAGGCTTCTTTGAGTTTTGGTCTAAGCAAATAGAAGGTGCACCACGAGGAGTTTTTTCTCCTTAATATAATAGGATATAGATCAAGCCTTAAGAGTTGTATTACATATTGAACATTCATTATGAAAACTCTCTACTAGGAGTTCAATTTGCTCATCAGAAAAATGAGGAGTGTGACCTATATGAACTCCTACACCTCTAATAGTTTTAATATTCTATGATTGTGTGATTGTAGATGTTATTCATTATAAAGGATAGAAGTAGTCATGCTTTCTTTACCCAAGGAAGTGCTATCCAAAAATTCTCAGATTACTGGTTTCTTCTCTAGGCAGTTGTGACCTTTGAGAGATTTAGGAGCATCAGGAACAATTGATCTTTTATTTTCGAAGGTTAAAATGCATTGCTCATTCCCTGTAAAGAATTAATTTTGACATTCTGTACAGACTTGTTTGTCTGAAAAGGGAATATAAAACCAGGGTGGTTTGAAAATGGTAGCTATTTGGCTTAGAGGCACATCTTCACTTATTTGTGAATCCTAGAATAAAGCTGAGCAACTTCACAATAGCTGATTAACAACAATATCGAATACTTAGTGATAAATATGTGTCAAGAATTATAAATGCTCTAAATGTACAAACTTATGTAATCCTAACAACAATCTTTTGAGGCCACTGTTATCGTTATGCCCATTTTACAAATGATTCACAAAGATTAAGTAATTTGCACAAGGTATTAAATGGTCAAGCTGAGGATTCAAGCCAGGCATTCTGGCTCTGCAGCCTGCACTTGAAATCAATACACTATAGTGTGTCTTTGGAATGAATAAATATTGAATTGAACACTGTCAACAATAGTTCTAGGTCATTGGTTTTTATTTTTTTACCACCAAATTGGATAACACGGACCATATTAGTGATCTGTGGCAGCTAAGTTTTCCTGTTTAGAGAGAAGATCCCCACACCAAAGCTATCAGGATCTTTCCTTTCCAGACCCTGATTTATGTATGTACTCGTTCAACTATTGACGTAGTTGGCTTGTACTGCTAAAATAAAATGCCACAGACTGGGTGGCTTCAACTACATTTTCTCACAGTTCCGGAGGTTAGAAGTCTGAGATTAGGAAGCCTGCATGGTTGTGTCTGGTAAGAGCCCTCTTGGAGAAAGCTGCCTTCACATGGTCTCCTCACCTGGCAGGTATCCCTTCCTTTCTTAAAAGGGTTTTAATCCCATCACAGGGTCTCACCCTCATGACCTCATCCAAACCTAATTACTTCCCAAAGACTCCACTTCCTAAGACATCACTTTGGGGGTTAGGGCTTCCACATATGAATGGGGGGGCGGGGCACACACATTCTGTCCATAACAAGCAGACATTGCTCTAGGCACTGGGGATACAGTGGGGAAGTTAGATAAGAAGCAAGATAAATAAGTGAATAGACTATAGGTGTTAAGAGCAAGAAAAGGCTAAGATACGTAGGGTGTTGCAATTTTGGATAGGTTGGTTTAAGTCTTCTGAGAAGGTGACTCAATCTGAATGAGCCGAGCTGGGGGAAGAGTCCGTGCAAATACTCCCAAGGAGGGAGAACAGAGCTGGGCTGTAGGAAACAATGACAAAAACAGCCAGTGGGATTGGTATGATTTAGGGAGGAAGTGTAAGAGATTAGGTTAGAGATGTAAAGGGGCCCAGGCTATTAAGGTCTTCGTAATTCACAATAAGAACTCAGATTTTATACTAAATGAGATGGAAACTGTTGGAGGAATTTGAATGGAAGAGTGACATGACCTGACTTCCATTTTAACACAATAATTCTGGCTGCTCTGCTGAAAATAAGCTGAAGAGGGGAACAAGAGCTGAAGCAGTGAGACCAGTTAGAAGGTGTCAAATTATTAAAAGAGATTAGGCAAATGGGTGCTAATCATGTCTCATCTGAATTGATCAAATGTTTTGTTTGCTGCACAGAGAAAATTTGAATGTTATTTTAATGCTAACTTGGGAAGACTTCCAAGAAAGTTGGCAAAGTGTGCAAAGCATTAATCTCTTTCAAAGAAGAACAATCTCAAATTGGATGTAAACTATATAGACACTAAATCAGTGGCAATAAAGCCATACTTAAAATTCTAAAGGTTTCTGCTAGGTGATATGCAATTTATACCTAGCTGAAGTCCTCAACAATTCAACAAAGATTATCTATACTCTTATTTTTTTAAAGATTTTTTTTATTTGAGAAAGCACATGCACAGGTGGGAGGGGCTGAGGGGGAGAGGGAGAGAGAGGGCTCGACCTCATGACCCTGAAATCACAACCTGACCTGAAATCAAGGGTCGGATGCTTAACTGACTGTGCCACCCAGGTGCCCCAGGATTACCTATACTCTTGAATATGACAAAGAATTAAGAAGGTGGAGAGTACTACTAAATTCTCTAGCTTGGAGGTTAATAGTGGGAGATACTTACTGATTCATTCCTATTCCACAGAACAGGGAGGATAGTGAGGCTGAGCAAGAGATCTTCTGATCACACAAAAATAACCATGGTAACTAATTTAAAAGGAAAGGGCAGAGATTGTAGCTAAAACTGGGTCAAAGGAAAAATGAGGAAACAATAGCGTGGGGACATTTTGGGTCCACAAAAATATTATGTGAATAGATTCAACAGCAAAATCCTCTGAGCCATTGAGATTCACATTAGATGAAACTTTTTCCAAGGTGGTATTCACTCCTGAAAGTCTAGCCATGGATATCTCATTCTTACATCACACTTAATTGACCAGATATGCCAATAGGAGATGGAATTTAGTGAATCTGTGGGAAAAGCTGACAAGAAGTTGGCTGCCTACTGCCTTTTTCTCTCAGTACCCTTTCCTCCTGATAGCTGAATAAGCTGAACAATTGGACAAAGAAAAAAAAAAAAAGCCCTCCCATTTAAGATAGTGAAGCAATACCATGATTAGGGGTTAAGTCAAAGAAAATCTCTGCATAGTATTTAGGGGCAAATGTTGGCCTCAGTGGGACTGTTTATCAGTGGGATTATTTATATTAAAGGCAAAATTAAAAATAAATGCAGTATTCAATCAATGCAAAAGTTCTCACATGAAAAGATGAAAAATGTGTGCAAAGGTAAACTCAGATTTTGGAATTTTAGGAAATAATTGCTTTGCCCTTTCAGGTAAATTAAATACATCAAAAGTAAGATATAAAATATCAAATTATTAATTGGAAGGGGTTCCTGCCTGGCTCAGTTGGGAAAGCATATGACTCTTGATCTCAGGGTCATGAGTTCCAGCCCCACGTTGTGGTAGAGCTTACTTAAAATATATATGCTTTTTTATTAACTGGAAAAGAAGCTACCAGAACTAATAAATTAGATCACTTCAAAAACATACTGAAAAAGAGCAAAATTTATTAGTGTTCATTCTATAGCATGCTAGACAGACTTGACTATAAGTAGATACTGCAGTAAAGAGAAAAGAAATTAAAAATATGGTCAGTGCAAAAATTGTACTAGACAAAATAGGTATGGAGGACTTTACTCAAAGCTATTACAATAGGGGAGAAAGATCAGAGTGTAGTCTGAACTCAACTCTGCTGATAAAAGGGGCAAGAGAGCTTTTAATTCCTGAGGTGTGAGGACCATTGCCATCTTCTTGTATCTTTATGACAAGAGATAGTTTTATAATTTGGAGCAAGGCAAGTTAGGCTCCTACCCTCCCACAGAAACTGGGAGTTGGGGGTATTCTCTCCCTTGACAATTAAGGATGACTCCCACATTTTTGGGAAAAACAGTGGGAGATTATAAAACCAGCAAGAAGCTTCTAAAAAGATGTACATCTGAAAGAACAAAGAAAGAATTTATAATGAGAAGCTTTCTAAAGTTATTGATCTAAGAAAAGGAGAGAGGAGAGACCTCTGTGGTTAGGCCAAAGTAGATTTCCTAAGGCAGGTGAGTGGTCAGAGGAAGGAAAATGCCTATTTGAAGTTGAGTCAAGCTGAGGGCAACTTTAAACCTGGTCAATGTAGATGATAAAACAGTTGGTATGGAAGGCCAGACAAAGAAGATTCAATTATACAAGAGTATAGACAATACTTTCAAAGACCTAATAAAAGAATAATTCCTGAAACCAAATAACATGTGGACCACTACATGTTCAGATCATGTTCTAGGGAAATTTAACACCATGGTTTATCTTGATAAAATAACTAAGTTTTGAGGATTGAAAAAAAAAAAAGAAGAAGAAGAAAATCCTACAAGTTCCAGGGGGAACAGCATAGTATATTTTCAAAGGGGGAGAAATATTTAGCCAGACCACCTTGACACCTCAGAGATTAGCAAGTATAGTTCAATGTCATTCAAATATTTTCAGAGACTGGTCAGATTGCAGAAGGCAAGCTAAGAAATACTATCATTTGTTTTTTCCCATACGTACGTATAATTGATTTTAAAAAAACTACACATACTAAAATGTGAAAAATTTCAACATATGTGTATACCTATGAAACTTATCAGTTAAAATAACCTTTCCATGAACTCTTAAAGTTTTCTAGTGCTGTTCTGTAGTCCAGCTTTTCCATAACCCCCCATCCCCAACAACCACTGATCTGCCTTCTGTCATTATGTTAATTGGCATTTTCTAGAATTTTACATAAATGGAATCCTACATTATGCAGTCCTATGTGTATGAGTGTATCATGTATGTGTGAGAGGAGGGAATGTGGCTTCTTTCACTTAGCATATTCGTTTTGAGAAACTCATGTTATTATGAGTCAATATTTTTTTTTTAAGATTTTATTTATTTATTTGACAGAGACACAGCGAGAGAGGGAACACAAGCAGGGGGGAGTGGGAGAGGGAGAAGCAGGCTTCCTGCCGAGCAGGGAGCCCGATGTGGGACTCGATCCCAGGACCCTGGGACCATGGCATGAGCCACCCAGGCGCCCGAGTCAATATTTTTTAAATTACTAAATAGTATTCCATTGTGATTATACTACAATTTGATTTACCTATTGGTTGTCATTTGGATTGTTTCTAGTTTGCAGTTAAAAGCTTCTAGATTTTAATAAAGAATTCCCAACAAATCTCCTGTGAGCATTTGTGTATAAGTCTTTGTGTGAAAATAGGTTTTAATTTATTTAGAGTGTGTACCTAGAAGTGGAAATGCTATAACATAAGGTAGCTGTCTGTTGAATTTTGTAGGAATCTGTTACTACCAGCAGTCTAGGAGCGTTCCAGTTGCTCTTCATACTCACAAACACTTGTTACAGCCAGTCTTTTTAATTTTAGCAATATAAGTGGGTGTTCTGTGATATCACATTGTGGTTTTAATTTGCACTTCACTGATGACTAATGATCTGGAACATTTTTTCTTGTATTTACTTTCCACTAGTAAATCTTCTTTGATGAAATGTCTGTTCAAATCTTTTGTCTAGTTTTCTGTTCTTGTTGTTTAGTTTTTTTGTTTGTTTTAGTTAGGATATGGGTCTTTTTTATTACTAAGTTGTAGGAATTCTTTACATATTCTAGATTCAGGTTCTTCATCAGCTGTATATTTGCCAGTATTGTCTCCTGGTCTGTGGCTTGCTTGCCTTTCATTGCCTTAAATGGGTATTGAAGAGCAGAAGTGTGTAATTTTGATAAAGTCATTTATCAATTGTTTTGTTGCTCCTATTTTAATGTTTTTTTTTTCCTAAGAAACCTTTTCCTAACATCATCACAAAAATTTTCTCCAGTGTTTTCTAATAGAAGTTTTACAGTGTTAGACCTTACATTTAGATCTATGGTCTATTTCAAATAAATTATTGTATATGGTATGAAGTAAGGGCCCAGGTTTATTATTTTGTATATGGATATCCAACTGGTCCAGCACTACTAAATCAATTGCAATATATAGATGGCACTTTATCTAGACTCTCCACTGTGTTTAATTATTCTATATATCTATTTTTGCACCGATAGTATACTGTTCAGATTATTGTAGTTCAATAGTAAGTCTTAAAATCTAGTAGCATAACTCCTCTAACTTCTTTTTCAAAATCATATGTTCCAAGACATTTGCATTTTAATATAAATTTTAGAATCATCCTGTCCATTTCTACCCAAAAAAGCCTTCTGGGATTTTGAATATGTGTTGAATTATATGTCAAATTGTGGAGAATCAACTTCTTAACACTAACCAGTGTGTATATCTATGATCATGGCAAATCCTTTCATATATATATCCTTTTAAATTTCTTTCAGCAGTGTTTTGTGTTTTCCTTGTGAAAGAATTGGAAATAGCTTTAGAATATGAGTTTTGATAAAATATTAGATTTTAACTGTTAGTTTTGAAATTTCAATTATCAGTTGTTAATGGTATACAGAAATAGTTGTTTGTTTGTTTATTTTTATATTAACCTTATACTTTGCTTTCTTCATGGATTCCTTAGGCATTTTTTTTCCCTCAGCTTTATTGGGATATAGTTGACAATTTAAGATTGTGTATATTTAATGTATACAACTTGATGATTTAATATCTGTATGCATTGTGAAATAGTCACCACAATCTGTCTTTATTTTATGTCAGCTATTCCCGACTGGATGTTTCAGAATCAATGCATGTTACATTCTCTCTCACTCCCACTTTGAAAGTTCATTTCCTATATTAGCACATTAAAGTCTTAAGTTCTGCACAAACACGCATAGCTTTTTGAAACAACGTTTTCTAAATATATTTGACTAGAAAAACTTTTTGGGGAACAATTTTTAATATTGCCCAGACTATAGCAACATTCCCTAAAATTGCTGCCTTAGGTCATTTGATCAAAAAAATGGTCATCAACAAACGGGTGTTTGGAGGAGATTAACACAGTGGCTGTGAATAGAATGGATTGGAAGCCAAGAGAGTTTACGACAAGAAGGCCATTGAGATGGCCATTGCAATAAGCCAGTCAGGAGGAGATGAGAGCCTAGAGGGCTATAAAGAAAGAATTGATAAAATGTCTTGCTGACTCCCTTTGCCTGAAATGCCCTGTTTTCTCCTTTCCAACATGGATTTTAAAGAACTGTTTTTGTTTGAGTAACTACAACAACAAGGAAAATAGGGTGGTAGTATTGACTACTTGACAAATTATAATCACTACTTTTCCCTTTGTTTCTACAATCTTCTCACCTTTGCTTGAATTGACAAGTAAATCAAGCTTGTTACCAACAGATTAGCTAGCTAAAATGGATATAATAATTTGTTAATATTAAAAGTCACTGTTGGGGGTGCCTGGGTGGCTCGGTTGTTGTCTGCCTGCCTTCGGCTCGGGTCATGATCCCAGGGTCCTGGGATAAGGCCGCGCATCGGGCTCCCTGCTCCGCGGGAGGCCTGCTTCTCCCTCTCCCACTCCCCCTGCTTGTGTTCCCTCTCTCGCTGTGTCTCTCTCTGTCAAATAAATAAAATCTTAAAAAAATAAAAATAAATAAAAATAAAAGTCACTGTTGGTAGGCTCCACCTCTGTATGCCATCCCTCAAAATTACTGTTTTATAATCTGGGTGAAATCCCACTTTTTCACAAAGAACTCCTAGACCATGCTCTCATATATTAACTCTCATCTCTGAATTACTTTGGCATTCATTTTTCTATATTTCTGTAATATATGCTGCCTTGATTTGTTTTCCTTTATGTATTTATTCTTCCTACTCATCTATATTGTAATTATATTCCATGGAAGGAATCTTTTCTTAGATAGTTGCTTGCCCTCCCCACAGCACCATCTATGGACCTATTGCATTGGGTACAAGATAAGTAATAATTGATTAGATTTAAATATTCTACTTTCCTTTATTTTCTATTTGATAAAGAAGTTGTGAATTTTAATGCTGTATACACGTTGGAGAGAAAATGGGACAGACTAGGGTAATTTCTCATGGAATGATAAATTCGTCTTTAAAAATAAAAACTTTACAGGGAGCATATACACATAGTTAAATTAGTAGGAAATTATCCTTGGGAACTTTTTATTAAATTTATTAAATGTCTCAATATCAAACAAGATAACTAAGAATACAGAGCCAAATCTATTCAGCATTGGAGCTTGTATAGAAAGGAAATGTTCATATGCTTCATTTTCAAACCAAGCATTTAAGTTGCCTACCTACTTTTTTTTTTTTTAAGTAAATTTTTAAAGAAAAAGTACAGGTACCAATAGCATTTTTTTTTTTTTAAGACTTGCTTACAAAGAGTAGGAGGTTAACTAAAAATATCACATGTGGTATAGTGATGGAGTATAAGCTCTGGAGTCAATGGAGTCAATGAAATTTGTTTTGAATCACAGCTTCTGTTTTGTTAGCTAAGTGATCTTAGGCAAATCACTCTGTAACTGTCTATTAATATCTTCACATGTTGAAAATAATAGAACTTTATACAGGAGATTACTATGAGGTTCATAATATAATAGTAAATTGGTAATAGATGATAGTTATAAATAGATAATAGTTGTTAATAGTTGTAAACAGTGAAGCAAATATGTTCTATTGTTGTTTGTGTAATTCATTGTAAGATATCGGGGGATATGTAAGCAAAAGAACTTCTGGTAAACAAAGAAATGAAACATCTAAATTTTAGAACAATTAATTTTAGAGATATTTAGGACAATAAGAATTCAATTTCGCTGAATTTACTCCATGTTGAGAGGAAATATAATAGACCCCATTATGTTTTAAATTTTCAGGAAAAAGAGTTTGGATAGTTCATTGCCACAAAGTTTTTTTTTCCAGTGTGTTTTCTAGAAATTTTATAGTTGTAGGTTTTACATGTAAGTCTATGCTCCATGTTAATTTTTTACATGATGTTAGGTGTGTATTGAAGTTCATTCTTCTACATGTGGATAATCCAGATAATCGAAACAACTATCTTCTCTCCATTGAATTGCTTTTGCATCTTTGTTAACAATCAGCGGTTCATATATGTATTCATAGATTTCTGACTTTGCATTTTGTTCCAATGATCTCTTTGTCTAGCCTTATACCAACATTACACTGTTCTGTTTATTGTAGCATTATAAAGAATTTAGGGAGTGTTAGTCTTCCAATTCTTTCAAACTTACTATCTTAGATTCTTCGTATTTCTGTATAATTTTTAGAATTAATTTCCTAATCTCTACAAAATCATCTCTTCAATTTTGGTAAGAATTGAGTTAAATTTATAGGTCAGTCTGGGGAGCCCTGGCATCTTAAAAACATTGAATCTTCTAACCCACTTAGAAGGCATATCTGTCTATTTAGGTCTTTAATTTCTCTCAGCAATATTTTAAAATTTTCAGATCTCTCATACTTTTTGTCAGGTTTATCCTTAGATACTCATATTTTCTATTGCTATTGTAAATAGTGTTACTTTTTAAATTTCAACCATTTTGGAAACTGGTTGGATAGTGTTGTTTTTTTTTTTAAGATTTTATTTATTTGACACATGAGAGAAAGAGAGAGAGATCACAAGCAGGGGGGTTGGGGCAGAGGGAGAGGGAGAAGCAGGCTTCCAGCCAAGCAGGGGGCCTGATGCAGGGCTCAATCCCAGGACCCTGGGATCATGACCTGAGCCAAAGGCAGAGGCTAAACCGACGGAGCCACCCAGGTGCCCCAGTTGGACAGTCTTAAAAATTGTGCATGTTCCACAAGCTCTGCTAAACATAGCTTACGGGACAATGCATCCATCTCTCAGATCACAGCCTGGCTGTTTGGGCTAAGAAAGCTTTGGGGAAGGCAACTCCGCGCGGCAGTCCAACAGCAGTGTGGTCACCCGGGCCTCGGTATTCCAAAAGCCCACGCCCTTCTCTGAAACGTTCCATTGTCCCCAGCGGCCTCTCTGTTACATTTTAGCAAGCCAGGTATTATGGCTGATTTCATACTCTACATTAACCCCAAGATCTCCCCCTTTTTGTTTCTTTAAAGCTGCAGCAAGCGGTTTCTGAGACAGTTGTGCTGTGTGGATATGCTTCACATCTCTGGCGGTGGATGGGGCATTTATTCCAATTTTGCAGACTATGATGAGAAGAAAAACAATAATTATTATTAAAATAGCAACTCCTAAGAATCCCCATTTTGTGGAAGAGAACCACGTGGCTGGGTTAAGCCACTGCAGATTCTTAGAAAAAGATTGCCAAGCTTCTGCATGAAGGTTATGAATTTCCACCGCCGTCAATGAGGCAAGAATCTGATCCTTCAGATGCTGAATGTCAAAAGTTAAATGATCGTGGAGTGATCCATGCATTTGTTTCTTTATCTTTTCCCAATCCTATATGGTCTGGTTCCAGGGCATGGGGGTAACACAGATGGAGCTGTGAGCCCAGTCACTTAAGAGTCCTTGCCGATAGGCTAATGCTTCTTGTTTTTTCCCAAGATATTCAATAGCAGCTTCCATTAGTTGAAGACATCCTAATATTTTTGGATCACTAGTTTGTTGTAGTTGAAATTCCCTTGTGGTACTAATAGCCGGCTGATCCACAAGGGCAGCAGTCTGAAGCGAGTGAGAAAGAGAGGCACCTGCCATGCTAGGGGTGGTAGTAGAGATAGCTGCGATAATGCTGGCAATGAGTAGACCCAGGAAGCGCTTGGGGCGTCTGATGTCAGATAATGCCTGATTTAGAATGCTCATAGATTTGGATCCTTCCCAACTTCTGGTAAGATTAACAGGGATAAAGGAATAGGCCTGCCTCCTTAGTACAAAGACTGAGTAGGCTTGATGTTCAGATAGGTTAGAATATGAAAGGCAGGCAGCATAAAATGCGCAGGTGGGGCAATTAGTAGAGATAACGAAATGATCTTCATCTTCATACAAGGACAGGTTGCTGAAAACTAAGAATAAGGGTAAGGAAGGCATAAGATAATTTGCTCGAAGGGAGCTGGAGATAAGGTCATAGAGTAATTGGAGGTGTTATTTTTGTAAAGGGCATGCCAAACTTTGAGGGGGAAAAAAATAAATGTCCTAGTCTCCATAAGGAAGATTGGATTGGAAATGCTTCGAGGTTGCAGGGAGGGGGCACTAAGCCTGCTCCCTCACCATTTTATGGGAAGGTCCAAGAATGGTCAGAGGACCCATTTCGAAGAGAGATACTGCAAGACACATTACAAGTAAAGGAACCGATAGGCCCCCAACTGGTGATATTGTTTGTTCCTAGCCATGAAACATGGGGAACCTGCCCCCTGCAAGACTCCCATGTGATTTGACCACTGGATGGGGGGTCCCTTTACTATTTTCTTTATGGAGGGCAGGATGGAATGACTTAAATTAGTGGTGATATAACCGTCAGATATACTTCCCATAGAGAGGTAGATTAAATTAGCCCTTTGGTTGTCATGAGGAGGAATGTAATGTAAAAAATTCTGAATCATAGGTCTAGCACAGAGGACATTAGTAGTGGAGACATACAAGGGTAGAATGGAGGAATAAACAGTAAAGTTAGGTGAGACTGAGGTCCAAAAAGTTCCATTGACATGAGAGGTGTCAAAGGGCATAGGAATTCCTCCCACCAGATTAGTGGCATTGCTGAAAATAGGAAAAGGGGCATCCGCCCAAGTAACAGGTTTCCAGAGGGGGAGATTTATAACATAGCCCCAGTAAAAGGACGCAAAGCACCCAGGCAGAAGAAAGACAAGAATACATACCACGGTAAAATTGGTGTTAAGCACAGATACCATAGCCAAGAACATGTTTTCAGGAGTAGAGGGTTTACTGGTCTGTTGTAGAATCTCCTCAGCTTTCTGGGTCGTCTTTTTGAGGTCTCCCCAGGTCATGAATTTGTCCTTGTGGGTACTGGGGAGGCACATGAAGGGCAGCTCTTTTTCCTCTAGATTCAGGTGACTCATCTGAGGGACTGGATTCTGGACGTGCCAGGCCATGGTAATGTTTAACGTTTCTAGTGGGGATCCACACTGGTCCGTCCTGAGTGGAAACACAAACATAACCTCGCCCCATGTTCTGAGTTTTACTGGTCCCTGCCAAATGCCCATGTTTGGGTCCTTCCAGAGTACTGGGGCTCGTGTTTTTTGCCTGGGAGTGAGGTTTAAAATGTTTTTCAGGTGGAGTTTCAAAATCAGAATTTAAATTAAAAAGATACAGAGCAAGCAATGCTTTCTGTAATTGTGCTATAGGACGCATATCTCCCCCTTTTTGTTTTGTATCATGTGTTTAAGAGTAGAATGTGCTCTCTCAATAATAGCCTGACCTTGGGGGTTATATGGGATTCTGGTAATATGTTTAATGCCCCAGAGCATACAAAAGCGAGCAAAGGACTCACTAGTATAGGCTGGTCCATTATCTGTTTTTATAGTTGTGGGAATGCCTAGAATGGAAAGGGTGTGTAGTAAATGTTTAATAACTTGCTTTGTGGTTTCTCCAGCTAGGGCTGAGGCTGTAATATAATTGGTAAAGTTATCAATAGTGACATAAACATATCGTCACCAGCCAAAGGAGGTGATACGAGTCACATCCATTTCATTAGGAGTGAGCCCACCAGGGTTAACTCCAGAAGGAGGCGGAGAAGTACCTGTATGTTGACAATCAGAACATTGAGCAATAACCTGTTTGGCTAGAGTCTGGGATAGGGAGAACTCCTTGCTAAGAGATCTCCTCCAATTTTGATGAAAAAAGGAATGTGAAAGGCTTTTTCTAATAAAGAAGTTATTACCATGGCATCTGCTTGTTGGTTGCTGACCACAAGGGGGCCTGGGAGGCCCAAGTGAGAGTGTATGTGACCTATGAAAACTGCGTGAGAACATTGCCTTAGCAAATGTTGTAGAGAATCAAAAGCATATAAACAGCCGGCAGCAAAGAGGGTTTGATGTAAGCAGTTTCAATATGTTGGCAGACAAAGACAGTGTAAACCAAATCACTAAGAATGTTTAAGGGTTCATTTGAAAAAGACTCCAAAGACTGTATCAAGGCTCCGAGTTCTGTTCTCTGGGTAGCTGGGAATCCTGAGCAAACAAGGGCAGAGTCATTGTCCCATGCTACACTAGCTTCACCGGTTTTCCAAACCCATCTGTAAATACAGTCAGTGCATTAAGAATGGGAGATGAGATTAGGATTAGGGGCATTGTGAAAGGGTGGCAAGCAGTGAAGTGAAGTATCTTATCAGAGGGTAACGAATTGCTAACAATGCCAATAAAATCCACGAGAGCAATTTGCATGGGTAAATGATTATTGTGCAGAAAGGAAAATTGTTCCTGAGGAACCGGAATATGAATTATATGTGGGTCTGGTCCGGACAGGTGTAGGCATCTCTTTCAACCTCTACTTATAATAGCTGACATCATACTGGATATGGGGAAATAGATTTTGAGAGGGGTATTGGCCAAGAATATTCATTCTAAATATTAGAGGTTTGGGGTGAGTTGACCAAGGAGTCAAGAAGGCATTTTTTGTGTGGGGAAAATAAACAAATGAATATTGGAATTAGGGTCAATTCTAGAGAGAGATCGGGAAGATAGGGCCCCTTCAACCAAGGAACGTTCCTGTATAGCCAAGAGGGTTAATTCTCAGGGGGAAGTTAGAGAAGGGTCCCCTTGCAGGGTATGAATTGGACAAGGAATGAGTTGGAATCCCCCATATAGGGCAGAAACAGTTAATGTCTCCTAGGAGTTTTTGGAAATCATTAAGAGTCCTTAATTGTGTTTTATCTATAGTTAATTTTTGTGGTTTAATAGTTCTTTCAGAGAGAACATAACCTAGATATTTTCAGGGTGAAACAAGTTGAATTTTATCTGGGGCTCTTAACATACCATGCATGGCTACAGTGTTTTTCAAGAAGGCAAGTATTTTAGGTACGGTCTCTGAATCAGGAACTGCATTGATAGCTCTGAGGTTACGTAACAATCGCCATTGTCCCGACCTTTTAAGAATTATAAAAATAGGAGAATTCCAAGGGCTAGTAGAAGTTTCTATGTGTCCTAATTTTAATCATTCTTGGTTAAGAGCCTTTGCTTGTATTAATTTCTCCCCTTTAAGGGGCCACTTTTGACCCAAACTGGTTCTGGAATCTGCCATGTTAAGAGCAGGGGAGGAATAAGGACAGTGGCCCCAATTAAAAAGTGGTATCCCAAATTTTCATTCCCCACTGGGAGAGTAGGTCTCTTCCCCACAGATTAATGGGTATTGCTAGTATTAATGGCTGGCAATAAGTGAGTCTTCCGTCTGGGTTTTTGCGGATAGAACAGATGTAGGATCAGTTGCAAGTCCCAATGCAAACTATAGAATTATTGGAAGGGGATTTTGGCCATTTATCTGGGCAGTCAGTGGCTCTAATAATGGTAGTGTCTGCCCCTGTATCAATGAGTCCTATAAATAATTTCTCTTGTATATTAACTTTCATCATCGGTTGCTCTAAAAAGATACTTTGATAAATAAATGCCTTTGGTCCAGTGCTGCCAAAGCCTTGATCCCCTCTTTCTGTTGATAGGGTCCTGGGGACCCAGTAAGGAAGAAGGACTAGCTGAGCAATTTTTGTTTTTGGAGGGAACGTATGTTCAGGCCTTTTCCTGTCCTTAAGACGGTCATTTCACCTGCATAGTCATTGTCAATGACTCCTGGAATAACTGTGATTCCTTTGTATTAAGATTAGATTTTCCCAGAATAAGTCCTACCATTCTTTTTGACAATGGGTCCCAGACTCCTGTAGGAACTTTTGTGGGGTTTGCTCCTTCCTTTAAGACAAGTTCTGATTGAGTGAGGAGGTCCAATCCTGCACTGCCAGGGGTGTCGGCCTTGAGAGAGGCAATCGTGGTTCACTCATCTGACCAAAGCCAACTGAGGTCCCATTTTTAGTGGGCCTGGAGACGAGCCCCATTGGGAGTTTCCCCGCATTAGGGGGTGGCGTGCATGGTCAAATTGTGATTTGCATTGGCTAGCCCAAAGAAAGCCCTTTTGGTATTTTGGGCAAGGTTTCTTTGGGGGCTTTCCCAGAGGAGCTGAGCGCATGTTGGAAGTGGGCATTTGGCATTGTTTCTTAAAGCGACCAGGCTTTCCACATTGGAAACAGGCAGATTTATCATTAGTTCCCTTTGGGAATGCAGGGCGCAGTGCCACCGCAAAGACTTTGAGTTCCTGTGCCAACCTATTGGCATGCTTTGATTAATTCTCCCATAGTAGAGGATTTACTACCGATGCCTTTCATGCATCTTGACAATCTTTGTTGGCATTTTCATATGCCAATTGTAATAGCAAAAAGTCTGCAGTGTGATTATGACTGATTTGTCTCCTAATAGCTTGCTAGAATTTATTGATGAATTCAATAAAGGGTTCTTGGGGGTCCTGCTTAATAGAGGCAAAAGAGCCTTGAGGAGTGCCCTGATCAGGGATCCGTTCCCAAGCTCGTTTTGCACAGAGAGCATTGGTCAAAGACCCCAGAGTCCATAAGATGTTGTTGTCCTGCATCTACGTATGGACCTCTCCCCTGAAGCATATTAGCCACTAATAGGAACTCCTGCTAAGTGATTTTGAACAGTTTGTTGTTCACATAATTCGCCATAGTCAGCAGGCCAGACCAAATACCGAGGGGCTTCAAGTACTGTTTTACCTAAACGCTGCCAATCCTAAGTGGTCATATTGTAATTATTAGCCAGAGAATCAATAAGTCCTTTCAAAAAAGGGGATGAGGACCCATTTTCCCTAATACTTTTCTGAATTTCTTTAAAGAAATTGAAAGGGAGAGGTTCATGAATTTGCTGTTGTTGTTGGTCAAATAACACTGGGAATACATCTAATTCTCCTTTAGAAACAGTTTCTCTAAGACAAGGGCCCATCACGGTCTTTATGGTAGAAGGAGTTGTCCCTAAAAGCAAATTCAGTCCCTGAGGAGGGCATTCAGGTAATGGAGGTAGAGGAAGAGAGTCTTGTAAAGACGTCCATGTGGGTGGAGGTGGAGGAAGATCCTCATCATTATGAATGATTTGGAATTCCTCCTTCTTAGTAAGGATAAGGGGGTTTTTCAATTAACTTTGTTTTGTCTGTATTCTTAGTAAGGGGGATATTAGGGGGAGCTTCTGTATGTAAAAGAGCCAAAGCAGCTTGAACTAAACCCCAGGTAGTTAGGGCCAAAAGAGGGATCTTATAGCCTTGTTCATGTTTTCTTTTCATATTAGTACCTGCTCTTTCCCAAAGTTCTATACCTAAGGTACCATTCTCAGGGAACCAAGGATTTACGTCTAAAACTACTTGTAACATATGTTGGCACTGTTCCTCATTTATAGTAGCCCATTAGCCTTTAAAAGTTGCCTTAAAACCTTAATATATTGTCTCTGTTTGAAAGAAAGGCTTTGCCCCATATCTGAGATTCTTAGAGACCTTTTAATTCTGTAAAAATACCCAAGCCTGAAACTTCCCTGAACTCGGCTGTGAGCCGATGCCAACTTACTTTTGGTTTTTGGGTGGTCTGTCTG
Source organism: Phoca vitulina (assembly GCF_004348235.1). Classification (NCBI taxonomy): domain Eukaryota; kingdom Metazoa; phylum Chordata; class Mammalia; order Carnivora; family Phocidae; genus Phoca; species Phoca vitulina. Next base: position 4,035,926 of record NW_022589779.1, on the reverse strand, counting down.
GTGTCCGTTGCAAGATGGTCACGTCGGGGTCACAACTTGCCGGCAATGGTCAGCACTCCCGCTCCCCACGGATGCAAAATTACTCCAGACTTTGCTGTGAAAGAGAGAAGGCAACGGGGTACAGGCTCAGAGACAAAGACACTTTGCTATTCTTTGCTCTCATCTTTATTGGCGCTTCAGGTTAATCATAAATCTTGATTACTCTTTCTCAAGCAAGTAATGTGTGGCAAGGGGTCTTACAGAAAAAAGAGTCTGATTATGGGAAAGATACAACGTGCTGATCAGTATGTTCTACGAGTTCTGCTAAAGGGACAATGCATACATCTCTTAGGTCACAGGGCGGCTGTTTGGGCTAAGAAAGCTTCTGGGAAGGCAACCCCCGTCCCGCCCCCGCAACCACCAATTCCTATGGCAGGCTGGTCATGCAGGCCTTGGCATTCCAAAGGCCTACACCCTTCTCCAAAGCCTTCCCTCACCCCCAGTGGCTTCTGTGTTACATTTTAGCAAGCCAGGTATTATGGATGATTTCATACTCTACATTAACCCCAACAGGCATTGACTCAAGAGAAATGAAAGCCTATATCCTAAAAAGATTGTACACAAATATTCCACAGTAGCTTATTTGTAATAGCCAGAAGCTGGAAAAAACTCAAATATTCATCACAAGGTGAATGAATAAATAAACTGTGATATATATGTACAATAAAATAATACTTAACAATAAAAAGGAATGAACTATTGAGCCATAGTTAGAAAATGAATGAATCTAAAGTTGAGTGGAAGAATTCAAAAGTGAACACTCTATATGATTTCATTTATATAAGATGGTATAAAATACTAACTAACCTATAGTGAAATAAAACAAATTATTGACTTGCAGATGGCTGTCTTCTTGTTGTACTTATAAGCCCTTTCCTTTGTGCCTGCAAGCATTCCTGTATCTCTTTCTCTCCTTATAAGAACACCAGTTATACTGGATTAGGGCCTCACCCTTTATGAATTCATTTAACCCCTGAATTTATGAATTCAGTTAACTACCTCGGTACTTAAAGGCTCTAATTCCAAATATAGTCAACTTGGGTGTTAGGTCTTCAACACATGATTTTTGGGGGGGACACAATTCAATCCATAATATCCCACCCTTTGCATCCCCCAGCTTATGTCCTCCTCTCATGCAAAATACATTCACCCTTTCCCAACAGTTCCCAAAGTATTACCTCATTCCATTCCAGCATCAACTGTAAGTCTAAAGTCTCATCTGAATATCTAAATCAGGTATGAGTGAGACTGTTTCATCCTGAGGTAAAACCTCTCTAGCTGTGGGCCTGCAAAATTAGGTCAGTTATGTGCTTCCAAAATACAACAGGGGGACTGGGATGGGATAGACCTTCCATTCCGAAGAAGAGAAATTGGAAGGAAGGGGAGACAAATCCCAAGCAAGTCAAAACCTAAATAGACAAATTCCATTGGATTTTAAGGATCAAGAATAACCCTCTCTGGTTTACTGCTCTGTTCTCTGGGCCCAGTGGGAAGGCAGCATCATCTGCGTATGTGGCTCTAGGCGGAGGTCCCATTGCCACAACCCTGGGCGGCAGCCTTATCCCTGAAGCACTGGGTGGTGGCAGCCTGCCTGTTGAAAAGGACTGGGAGACAGCCCCACTCTTTGAAACTGAGGAGGAAACAGCCTTATCCCCTCCCACCTGTGCATTCTAGGCCTGAGGTGGGAGTGGTTGACCTGCTGATTTCTGAATCACCTTCGGAGTCCTTCTTCCCTTTCCTTGAAGTATAATGCACTTTCACAGGCAAATATTTATTGTCCCATCCTGTAGAATCCACAGTGTTTGATAGCTTTCCATTTTGCTCATCTCTGTTCAGTTTAGTCCCAACTTTCAGTGTTTCCACTGATTTAACTGATTCCATCCCTATTCCCAGTTTCTGCTGAGATGGTCCACAAGTCCTATCCATGATCTCTTCATCAAATGATTTTCCATGCATATCCTTACTTTTCTCTCCAGAACCTACTTTCACCTGGGAAATTTTCCAGTCTTCAAGTTCTGGTTTATTTTTACTTAACAATTCATTCAATTTCTGTCTCTCACATTTTACTATATGTATTAAGGAGAAACCAGACTACACCTTCAACACTTCGCTTAAAAATATCCTCAACTAAATATGCAAGAAATTAAAAGTGTGTCAGGTATATCACTTTAAACTTCTACTTTCTACAGAACACTAGAGCATAATTCAGCCAAGTACTTTGCCACTTTTTAACAGGATTGGCTTTCCTCCAGTTGCCAATAACTTGTTCCTCATTTCCATCTGAGACCTCACCAGCATCACCCTTAATGTCCATATTCCTACCAACAATATCGTCAAGTCCATCTAGGCTTTTTGCAACATAAGCCTCAAAATTCTTCCAATTTCCACCCATTACCCACCTCTAAAATCACTTCCACATTTTTAGGTATTGTTACAGCAGTACCCTACTTGTTACTAAAATCTGTGTTATGGTTTCTTCAGAGAAACAGAACCAATAGGATGTGTGTGTATATAGAGGAGTTTTATTATAAAAAAAAAGTTTGCATGTGATTTTAGAACATGGAAAGTCCAAAATAGGCATTTTGGGCCAACAGACTCAAGACCAAGAAGAGCCAATGGTGCAGATAAAGACTGAAGGCAGTCCATTGAAATCTTTCTTGCTTGGGAGGCTGATCTTTTTGTTCTCTTAAGGCCTTCACCTGATTGGGTGAGTCTCCTCTACATTATAGAGAGCAATCTGCTTTGCTCTGAATATGCTAATTTAAATGCTAATTTCATCCAAAAAGACCCTCCTAGTAGACACATAAAATTACCATCTCAAGGTTATATTACGTTCATTGTCTTAATTGTGGTGGTAGTTTCATGGGTACATACAAATGTCATAACTTACCCAACTGTATATTTGAAATATTTTCAGTTTATTGTATGTCAAATATATCTCAATAAAGCTATTAAAATGTTAATGAGAAACAAATGATAAGACTATTATAAATGCATATATGAAATCATAGTTTATTGATCAAGACCTATTAGGTGATCGCTTCTCAGCCTTTTGGCTAAGACCTATTAGGTGATTTTTTTTTTTTAAGGAAGCAATCAAGCACGTTGTTGGCAAGCTAAAATAACCAGAAACAGGTGTTTAATAAATAGGGGCTTGCTACAAGAAAAGTTAGTAAGTTTGCAACTACCTTCATATTTACTTTTTATCAAATGATATATATTACCAAAAGAAATATCTGAAATCCAACAAAACAAGAAAAGGTAAAAAAAACTTCTGGCTCATTACTATGAATTTATTTTAGTTAAATGTGTGTGTTCCTTTACTACGTTAACCTAAAGCCTTGAAAAATTGTGTCTTATGTCTGTGGCTAATGGAATTATTTTCAGTAACTGGTGGTTTTCCATGATAACTTTTTAATAAGAGGTAGCAAGATCAATACAGAGAGAGTCTAACATCAGGTACCACAGATCAAAATGGAATGCAAAGTGGAGTCAGTGAATATCTTTGAGAATTAAGTTGTTAAAACCTGTAATATTTTAAAAATTCACAATTGGCTGTTTCTCCCAAATCATTTTACATAGGAATTTCACCTGCTGTTTATCACTCAATATAGCAATATACCTCCCAACTGTTAGTCTTTTTTTTTTTTTTTTTAAGATTTTATTTATTTATTTGACAGAGAGACAGCGAGAGCAGGAACACAAGCAGGGGGAGTGGGAGAGGGAGAAGCAGGCTTCCCGCAGAGCAGGGAGCCTGACACAGGGCTCCATCCCAGGACCCTGGGATCATGACCTAAGTGGAAGGCAGACGCTTAACGACTGAGCCACCCAGGCGCCCCTGTTAGTAAGTCTTTAATTTGGTATGAAGTGGCTGCTTACCCAAATGGCAGGTCTGAATTATATAGTGTAATAACTAATGAATATGCACTGATGTAATCTCAAGAATTCATTAGCAAATAAAACAAATTAAGGAAAAAAAATCATAGTTTGGGGACCTCTCTGCATCTGACTCCAAACAATAAACAGGATTTCTTTTTTTTTTTTTTTTTTAAAGATTTTTTATTTATTTATTTGAGAGAGACAGAATGCGAGAGAGCAAGCACATGAGAGGGGGGAGGGTCAGAGGGAGAAGCAGACTCCCTGCCGAGCAGGGAGCCCGATGCGGGACTCGATCCAGGGACTCCAGGATCATGACCTGAGCCGAAGGCAGTCGCCCAACCAACTGAGCCACCCAGGCGCCCCTAAACAGGATTTCTTATACTTACTCTAATTTTCCTTTTGAATGGTCTATATTTAGTTCTGATATATTACTTATAAACTTGTTAGTATATAAGTCCTCCACCTACCTAGAAAGGGAAATAAGGGGTTACACCATTCTTTATAAACAGAAGGTATTATTCATAACCTTGTTAGTATATAAGTCCTCCACCTACCTAGAAAGGGAAATAAGGGGTTACACCATTCTTTATAAACAGAAGGTATTATTCATATAAAAGAACAACCATGAGAATGAGGTATAGATATCTTATTAATAAAGGCAGCACAAGACACTTATCCTCTTCTTCTGTAGGTATTACCTACTTTGCTTTTTAAATGTCATCCATATTTATCAGACTGCATGGTTCTTGACATTTAGAATTTTTTTTATCAAATTGTAACTGAAGTTTTGACAACAGGAGCTAATTATCAAGGGACTGAAGGGTAACTTCATTTTTTTTTCCAAGCAGCAGGCTACAGTAAATGTGTGAATTATCAATCATTTGTGATACTCTGTAGCTGAGAACTTTTATGATCAAAATGTAGTTAAGTCTTTCTTAAAGCACTTCTTAGTTCTTAGAAGTTTCTATGGAAAATTTCAGGAATTAAGTTGAATTTATTAGACAAGTTTTTCTGTCTCTTTCCATACCATCTATGTATATCATACTGATTGTTTTGAAAATCTTTCACAAAACAGTCTAATTTGAAAGATGTATTTAATAGAGATAATTATTTCCCCATGAAAAGTGCATGAAATGTTATAATGTCTACTGTTGATTATTCAAATTAATCTCTTAAAAGCCCCATTTCTAAGTGGATTAATGATTAGTCAACATTTTATAAACTTTAATATTTCCACTAGATATGTTTGCAAATTATTTATCAGCAGTAGTATAATTGTTTTCCTGCTCTTAAACAAGTTATATACCAACCAGCCTAAGTTAATAAACCTCAGGGACCATTGTGTGTGTGGAGAAAATATATTAGGAAACTTTTAATAAAAATAGTGGCTTTATTGAGAATTGTGAAGGATCTGAGTTTTTTTTATCCTCTTTCAAGGTAACAAGTTAGCCTGCCACAGTTTTATAAGTGTTAACATAAGACCCACAACTCCTAGATCAAAGACTAATAACAATTCATTTCTCAACGATAGCAGTGGACAGAGTATCATTTTTGCTTGGGTTTTCGGAGCCTCAATTCTCAGAGGAACATACTGAGGACCAGCTGGCACCTGTATATGCAGTAGGTTGCCTTATAGGAGAAGAACCCTAAGCCTGTGGAACCCAAATATTTTGTAACAGGCAGTAAACGTACTGACCTTTGTTCTGGAAGGAGACCGTATCTTTCTTTTAAAGTTGTTTGCTACTATGGAAAATATAGTCAGGAAGAAAGTGCCTCTGATCTTAAGACCTAGAAAAACACAAAAAACCAGTGAAGAATGGTCTCCTAGTGGTATTTTTTTGTGTATGTATTTTTAAATAGTAAACTTCTCTAAAGAATATTGACCACGTGACTAATCCTAAAATTTTTTTAAAGGCTTAGTATATTGAGACCTATGAGATTAAACTAATTTATTAATTCACTTAACATAATTTAGGCATTATATGTAAAAATCATCATATTCTTATATCAAAGGAAAGTTTATTTTTCTGAACAGTACATAAACCAGTAATCTTTCCTTAATTTAATAATTCTAGTTTCTATTACAAAGTTACTTCCTTAAAAAAATCCAGTTAATTTCGTTCTTATTGAAGCTGTTATTAATGCAAATATTGGTGTTAGGAATACTGAGACTCTAAGATTAAAAATGGTCAGCTATATTTAAAACAATGGGTAGGAAAGAAACAATTCAAAAATCCACAACCATCTGTCTCTCTGTTAATGAACTACCCTTCTTAAAGGGTCTGCTAAAAACCCTTTCAGCTGATTAAAGTATCTTAAATGTGAATCTTCAGAAGAATATTTTATTAATTTTAAGATAATGCTGAGCAGCAGCTACACACTAAGAAAATAGGTAGCCTGAAAAGGAATTATACTAAAACCAAGCATATTTTATTATAAATACTGTGTGAAGAAAAGCTAGAGTAGGGACGCCTGAGTGGCTCAGTCGTTAAGCAGCTGCCTTCGGCTCAAGTCATGATCCCAGAGTCCTGGGATCAAGCCCCACATTGGGCTCCCTGCTCTGCGGGAAGCCTGCTTCTCCCTCTCCCACTCCCCCTGCTTGTGTTCCTGCTCTTGCTGTCTCTCTCTCTGTCAAATAAAATCTTTAAAAAAAAAAAAGAAAGAAAAGCTAGAGTATACAATGGGATGAAAATGAGAGCCTGAGTATGGCCAATATTTTGTATTTCAGGGATACACATTGAGTGTGATTTAACACTGTGCTATGGATGAGACTCTCAGCTCTTAGATAGCTCCAGGATCTTCTGTTTCTAAACTACAGATGTTGTTGTTGTCCTAGGTTTTTTGCCTTAACATACAGTAGTCTTTAGTCTTGCCAATAAAATATGGGATCAGTCGATGGGAACTATCAGGAATATCAGCACTGAGACATAAAGCCATCATTAGGGAGTGACATCCAAGTCAGGCACACTGCTGAATATGCTGGATATCAAGGAGAACAACTGTCCTTGGGTGTTTGGTTAAAGCCACTGCCCACTAAATGCAGTCTTTATCAGATGGACTTAACATGACTCATTTGGATACTCTCTTGTAATTTTCAGTGAGCTCTGTGCAAAGATTTAAATAGGAGATGCTTGATTCTTTTCCCCAGTGTACATTCTTACCTCCCTTACTGTAGATTAATTGATCTATGTAAGTATGGGTTTACTTCTGGGCTCTCTTTTCTGTTCTACTGATCTCTGTGTCTTTTCGTTCCAGTACCATGCTGTTTTGATTACCACAGCTTTGTAGTGTGTCTTGAAATCTGAGATTGTAATACCTGTAGCCTCGTTCTTAAGAGATGCTTGATTCTAAGGGGAATGAACATGAATATGGGTCATTTGAGTTATTAGTTAGCCTGAATCAAAGTAAGACATTTTATTTCTATTTTCCTTGAGGCTAATGCACGTTCAAGTCATGGAAACTGATAATAGGATCCAGTGACTACGCAACTGCTGCTGGGCTTCCCTCACATGCTCACTTCTCTCTTCTCCCTGCACTAACAGAATAGATCCTCATTACCTAACATACTGAGTTTATATCTTCTCTTCAAGGGAGAAGAGTTTCCCTGATACACAAACATAGGATTAATGTAATGACCAAAGTTTATAGCTCGCTATGTGGTTAATTTAATGATAATTACATAAAAATTACATATGCTATATAACATAACATCTATTGTAATTTCCAATCTCTCCTTTGTAGGAATTATTGAAATTACCACTTACAGGTGGCTAACATAAATTCTGTCCATGTCAAACTTTTAGCATCCAGATTGCCTTCTATATCTACATTATTTCTCCAGAAAAATACTTAATATTAGTTTGAGAGGGTTCTGTCTCTGTATCTGAAGCTACTCAAAATCTAATTTTGATTAGAGAAACCTTGGAGACCGAATTTATATAACTCTGGGTAACTATTTTTAATTGTGTTTTTAATTGCCCAAAAAAGTAAGACTGGCTTTTCCCCTTTCAGTATCATTTTCAAAAGCCAACCCCACCACCACCACACTCAACTTTTGTTGAACATTCCACATAATACCATAACTTTGTTTTTTCTCTCTCAGAATACTTTAGTTATATTTACAAAATCACTGCAGGAGATGTCTTTCTCTCTAAATCTGTAATCTATTTATGCAGCTGCAATCCATGGGGGTGGACGTAGGGTGGAGGGTGGGTTTTTCATTTCTTCTCTTAATATTTTTAGGAGAGATAATCTCATAGAAGTCCAACTTGAATATTCTTACCGTGTGCACAAAAGTCTGACTTCCTGTGCATCACTCTATTTTACATTTCTTCTAGTTTTAGCAACATCTCCTCACCTTCATAGCACTGTTTTTAGTGTTTAATTATGTGAACATCTCTGGTGTGTAGGCTATAATTTTTTTAAGTTAGTACATTAAGGTAACATTTTGCTGTAAAACTTCTCTGTAGATGTCTGGGGAAGAAGGGGAAAAATAAGAACAAATCTGCCAATAATAAAAATTACTTTGCTGTGTAAGATGAAATTGAGGGTGTGATTTTAACATTAGCACTCTATGTACTTGATACTTCTCAATCTAAGATCAGCTAATGGAAATTCCTTACATGTTTTTACCCTTGATCTAATTTGGTAATTTTTAATATTTTTTTCTAATCATCTGTTAAAATTAGAAAGAGAGTAATATATTTTCATGGCAACATTATAGGCTTAGGAATTAGACAAATTAAATTCAAAACTTGATTCTTCCATCATTATGTATGCAAACTTGAGAGAGTCATCATGTCCTCCAAGCCTCAGTTTCAACATCAGTAAATTAGGACTAATAATACCTAGTTTGCACAGGTTTTGAGATTTATGACATTATGGGTACACAATACTAAGTGCACTGTTTGCTCTCAATAAATACTTAAGAAATGAAGTTTGATATGAGAGTGGAATTTTTGCCAATCCCATGCATATTGCACATTTTTTTTTCTTTTGCTATTTGCTAATCAGTAAGAACCCGTTATCTTGACTATAAATAGAGGGATAATATCATTATTTCACCCAGGCTTTTTTTTTTCTCTGACATGTTATTATTATCCATGCTTTCTTTAAGTTTCCATAATTTGCTCTTCCTTTTTGGTTGAATCTGCGTGTATGTGTGTGTGTGTGTGTGTGTGTGTGTGTGTGTGTGTGCTTATGTGCACACATGTGCACATGCAAGCATGTGTGCACACACAAAATATCTGGATAAAAGGCAAAGCAAGTGAGAAGTTGTTTTCTCTGGAAATAGCATGGCAGCTAGGGGAAGAGATGCAGTTATCTTAACCATATGTAAGTCTGTACGGTACATATTTTTGCAATATGACATTAACACATAATAGTATATCATACTTTCCTATTAAAGTGATATTTAGGCTCAGAGGAAAGCTGGTTTTGTTTGCCTTTAACTCTTTGGCTTTGGAAATGTTGAATTTCTTAACAATCTAATCTACCTTTAAATTCATGCAGTGATCATCTTTGCTCTCCCATGGCCTTTACACCATCTATCTGACTTTTAAATCAGGAAACAAGTCATGTTAGTTTAAGTTATTGTGCCTCTTTAATGTCCCAACTGAAACACTAATTTTAAACTTCTTACCAGGAAGACTTACTCAAAAAGAAAAAAAACAACAACAACATGATACTCAGTCTATAGTGGATACTGAAGTTTATCATAGTCATAACAAGTATTGTACAGCAATAATTTTCTTTATTTAGATTGCATGTGGTTATTAACAAAGAATTGACCCTACATAAGCCTACTTATAGTTCCTATGGGTCCAGAGAAGCATTGTAAAGTAGCTACTATAGTAAAAAAGATTTCATATGCAGTGTGTGTCTTATAACACATTGCAGTTTTGTAATCTCCAAGGAACCTTTAAAAAATAGATTTTCTTTACAGGCTTCCCTATACAATTCTTTTTTGATTAAAGTTTCCTTTTTTTCCCCCCAGATCTTTCAAAGGCAGCAACACCTGAGTTCACAAAACAATGACATTGTTATTCTTTATTATGTAATTTTTAAGGAAAATAAGCTTTTTATTCTCAATTTATGACTAAATGATATATGTTCAAAGCAAGACTGCTATTTAGCCTATATGCACAGTTTTAAATCATGCCAGATGTTTCAGATATGAGAATTTATGATAATTTCTGAACTAGAAGAAAAAGAGCCACCATCTAGAGCCCCCAGCATTTTGTCTATCCTGTCGAGACTGCATTAAGACTTAGGGCTCATGGGGTAACATTTAAACAGGATGGAGCTCCTGGATTCTGCTTTAGATCCTGTTGGTAGGTATCATAATCTCCATTTTTAAATATTTTAAATATCAAGGTATATTGGTAGGAAGTTAAATATACATTGCATACTAATTTTGTTAGAATTTTTTTTAAAATTAGAAACAAGTATACAGAAAAAGTTTAAGAAAACATTTGCATGTAAGTGTAAAAACTGCATCTAATGTAGATTAACATTCCTGTTTTAATAGGTACAAAATAGAAGAAGAAATGCCCACAAGTTGCAAAAACTATCTTAGATTAATATCATCTAATAGGTTAAGTATTTGATATTGGACAACTCATCTTTAAAATTGTGTTGATTCACCTGATTCTTTTTTACATGTGTTTTATTGAAGTATAATTAACATGCAGACTTATACTAGTTGCAGGTGTCCAACATAATTCAACAATTCTGTACATTGCTCAGTGTTCACCACAATAAGTGTAGTCACCATCTGTCACCAAGCAACATTATTACAATCTTATTGACTATATTCCTTTGCTGTACTTACAACTTATTTATTTTAGAACTGGAAGTCTGTAGGTCTTAATTCCCTTTATCTATTTCACCCCTTCCCCTACCCACCTCACCTCTGGCAACCAACCGTCAGTTTTCTGGATTTAAGGCTCTGGCTTTTTGTCTGTTTCTTTATTCATTTATTTTTTTAGATTCCATATGTGAGTGAAATCATATGATATTTGTCCTTCTCTGACATTATACCTTTTAGATCCATCCATGTTGTTGCACATGGCAAGATCTCATTCTTGTTTATGGCTATGTAATATCAAAACCATAATGAGATGTTACCTTACACCTGTCAGACTGGCTAGACTAAAAAAGGTAAGAAATAACAAGTGTCGGTGAGGCTGTGGAGGAAAGGAACCCCCCTATGCACTGTTAGTGGGAATGCAAGTTGGTACAGCCACTATGGAAAACAGTATGGAGGTTCCACAAAAAATTAAAAATAGAACTACCATATGATCCAGCAATTCCAGTACTGGGTATTTAGCCAAAGCAAGCAAAAACACTAATTCAAAAAGATACACACATCCCTATGTTTATTGCAGCATTATTTACAACAGTAAAGATATGGAGGCAATCCCAGTGTTCATCAATAGATGAGTGGATGAATAAGATACACACACATACACACACACACACAATGGAATGATTCACCTGATTCTTGCCTGACATGTTACGGTCCCTAACATCTATAGTTATTAATATAGTTTACTTCCCATACTCTATCTTTCCTTAATTCCATAATTCTCCTTTACCTCCACATTTCTGAGCACCTAATGGTGCTTTGTTCTAGCTAATGTTCTATTCCATCTTTGGAATAATCTTGACAACCCACGGATTTCTGATAATGCTGAAAATAATTCATCTCTCTGTGATGAGATTTAATTAGAAGCAAGAGAATAAGTCCAAAGGGAAAAGATTTGAATGTCAAAGTGAAAATGATTTTTTGTTTCTGATTCTGAGGCCATCTTAGTTTGTTTTGTTTAAAAAAAATAAAAGGAAATCTGAGACAATACAATGAGAGATCCAGTGTGTTATGTAAATGACTCCATCATTTAATTTGGTTTTTATTTTGCTTTCAAACAAAAAAAATGTCAAATCAAAATATTAAATTAAACCTAAATACAAAGTTTGAGCTAATCCACTAATGCTGTATGTTCCCTACAATAACATCATTATATATCCTTATCATGGGAGTATAATTAGATGATTTCTTCTTTAGCTTAATGTGAATATTTAGTATATAATTTATGAATGATCATTGCTCATGGAAAAAGTCTACCTTGTGAAACTGAGCAGCTTCCCAAAGTGGTACTATTAATTGTTGCTTCAGAACAACTCATCTCAAATGAACAAACAAACAAAAAAAGTTGATTGGTCTGTAACTATGATTTTCCCAGTGGGATTACCTGAAGCAGCGACTTAAATTTCTGGAATCTTTGCTTTTTGAAGGTAAAACATTCTCTCAACTGCCAAAGTTCAGCTTTATGCCAAGACAGTAAAGTGCTAAAATTAAATGCCATTCTCATTTTAAACAATTGAGAAGAAAAGCCAGCTTTTATTGAGTAAATTAAACAAAAGACTTGACATCGGAGGATCACTGAGAAAAATGCCTAAACAAAAGCATGTGCAATATTAGTTAGTAAATCCATAAAAAGCCCTGACCAGAGACAAAAACGTATTGTAGTATTTTAATATACTGTGGGATTTTTTTCAATTTACATAAAATGGATTAAAAAGGGTTTGAAGTGTAGGAGTCTTTATTCAATAGCTTATCTACAAAAACAACCAATAGAAGACTTATACATCTTTGTAAAACTTACCTTTCCACAAACCTTCATGATTGTACAAATCCAGGTTACTCAAGGAGGTTGTAATTCACAGAGACCCTTGATTTGGCTTGGCTTAGCTCTGTCGGGTGGAGGAGATGCTACATAGCATGATTGCTCATCAAACACTCCTCTTTGCCCTGACTAACAAGGTGTCCATGGCAATGCAATTAGCACAGAGTCCTTTGAGATAAAGTAATGAAGAAGCAGGCTATGTTGCTTCAACATTTTTGCACTATGCAGTCTGTCTCTCTCTGTCATCTCATATCTGATAATCAAAGAGTAGAACTAAATTAGCAAATGGATAACCTCAAAAAATGTACAATTCATTGGAATCATTAATCAGTCTCGACAGGAGCTTAACCTTGGACTGCGTGGTACTCAACATCAGACCCAGAGTGGGATTTGAGGGAAATGGACTAAGAGACATGCTATCATCTATTCCCTGAATTCTCAAAGTGTAATCTCCTATTAAATAAAGTCGCCAATCAGTGATTTATTTGGTTCTAGGGAGAATATAGAGAATATAAGAATTATGCATCATACATGTTTTCCATCTCTTACATCATTTGAAGAGCACCTTTTTCCTCTTTTGAGGACATGGTCTATTAATTTTTTTAAACTGTCCTTAGAGACAGCACTGAAGAGCAGAAATTTCAGTGAAATGAAGAATAAGAAGTCTAGATTCCTATTCTGGCTTTGATACTTACAAGGCTATAACCTTTTAAAAGTCACTTAATCCCTTAGGCCTCTATTTTCTCATTTGAAAGAGAAGCAGGTCAAAGCAGGTAGTTTCTACTACCTTTGCTAGCTCCAAATCTTCATAATTTTTTTTATTATATTATCTCTGATATAGGGGGTTAGTATGTGTCTGTCATATACCTATAGTCTCTTAACTCCAGACCCACCAGTAGAAACCCTTGCTCTATGATACTCAGGGCTAGGATTCTGCAAGACCCATTTCTCTTTTGCCACCTGGTTTCCTGATAGATCTTCTCAAGAGGAGGCACTGGAGGAAGATTTCGAGGCTTAAGGAAGGATATGGGATTTGCTCCTTTCTGTTTGTTTTTTGTCCATGAGCAAGGATTAGCAATCATACTTTGCCTTAGCAATTGAGTCCAGTTTCCAGCTGCTTTTAAAATTCCCACTTCTTTTTCAGCCCTCTATATTTAGCCACATGTCTTCCCTATATTGAATTCTTCACTGTACTTTTCAATGTTCTTTTTTTTTTTTTTAAGATTTTATTTATTTATTTGAGAGAGAGAGAATGAGAGAGAGCACATGAGAGTGGGGAGGGTCAGAGGGAGAAGCAGACTCCCTGCCGAGCAGGGAAGTCCGATGCGGGAATCGATCCAGGGACTCCAGGATCATGACCTGAGCCGAAGGCAGTCGCTTAACCAACTGAGCCACCCAGGCACCCTGTACTTTTCAATGTTCTGTCTGGACTTAGACTGGTACTTAGAGCATGGTACAATGATAGTCATAGATAGCAAGAGGAAAAGAGCCATGTCTATCGTCTTTATCTCATTCAATGCTGCATTCAAGGTCTGAAATCTAGTAAGCTCTCAGTACATACTGAGTAACTATAGACTTTTTAAATTTTATTTTATTATGTTAATCACCATACATTACATCATTAGTTTTAGATGTAGTGTTCCATCATTCATTGTTTGCATATAACACACAGTGCTCCATTCAATACATGCCCTCTTGAATACCCATCACCAGGCTAACCCGTCCCCCCAACCCTCTCCCCTCTAAAACCCTCAGTTTGTTTCTCAGAGTCCATAGTCTCTCATAGTTCGTCTCCCCTTCTGATTCCCCCCCTTCATTTTTCCCTTTCTAGTATCTTCTTCTTTTTTTCAACATATAAAGTATTATTTGTTTCAGAGGTACACGGTCTGTGATTCAACAGTCCTACACAATTCACAGCACTCACCATAGCACATACCCTCCCCAGTGTCTATCACTCAGCCACCCCACCCTCCCACCCCCACCACTCCAGCAACCTTCAGTTTGTTTCCTGAGATTAAGAATTCCTCATATCAGTGAGGTCATATGATACATGTCTTTCTCTGACTGACTTATTTCACTCAGCATAATACCCTCCAGTTCCATCCACGTCATTGCAAATGGCAAGATTTCATTCCTTTTGATGGCTGCATAATATTCCATTGTATATACATACCACATCTTCTTTATCCATTCGTCTGTCAATGGACATCTTGGCTCTTTCCATAGTTTGGCTATTGTAGACATTGCTGCTATAAACACTGGAGTGCACGTACCCCTTCCGATCACTACATTTGTATCTTTGGGGTAAATGCCCAGTAGTGCAATTGCTGGGTCGTAGGGTAGCTCTATTTTCAACTTTTGGAAGAACCTCCATACTGTTTTCCAGAGTGGCTGCACCAGCTTGCATTCCCACCAACAGTGTAGGAGGGTTGCCCTTTCTCCGCATCCCCGCCAACATCTGTCGTTTGTTGACTTGTTAATTTTAGCCATTCTGACTTGTGTGAGGTGGTATCTCATTGAGGTTTTGATTTGGATTTCCCTGATGCCAAGTGATGTTGAGCACTTTTTCATGTGTCTATTGGCCATTTGGATGTCTTCTTTGGAAAAATGTCTGTTCATGTATTCTGCCCATTTCTTGATTGGATTATTTGTACTTTGGGTGTTGAGTTTGATAAGTTCTTGATAGATTTTGGATACTAGCCCTTTATCTGATATGTCATTTGCAAATATCTTCTCCCCTTGTGTTGGTTGTCTTTTGGTTTTGTTGACTGTTTCTTTTGCTGTGCAAAATCTTTTTATCTTGATGAAGTCCCAATAGTTCATTTTTGTCCTTGCTTCCCTTGCCTTTGGCGATGTTTCTAGGAAGAAGTTGCTGCGGCTGAGGTCGAAGAGGTTGCTGCCTGTGTTCTCCTTTAGGGTTTTGACGGGCTCCTGTCTCACATTTAGGTCTTTCAACCATTTTGAGTCTATTTTTGTGTGTGGTGTAAGAAAATGGTCCAGTTTCATTCTTCTGCATGTGGCTGTCCCATTTTCCCCACACCATTTGTTGAAGAGACTGTCTTTTCTCCATTGGACATTCTTTCCTGCTTTGTCGAAGATTAGTTGACCATAGAGTTGAGGGTCCATTTCTGGGCTCTCTATTCTGTTCCATTGATCTATGTGTCTGTTTTTGTGCCAGTACCATACTGTCTTGATGATGACAGCTTTGTAATAGAGCTTGAAGTCTGGAATTGTGATGCCACCAGCTTTGCGTTTCTTTTTCTACATTCCTCTGGCTATTTGGGGGCTTTTCTGGTTCCATATAAATTTTAGGATTATTTTTTCCATTTCTTTGAAAAAAGTTGATGGTATTTTGATAGGGATTGCATTAAATGTGTAGATTGCTCTAGGTAGCATTGACGTCTTCACAATATTTGTTCTTCCAATCCATGAGCATGGAACGTTTTTCCATTTCTTTGTGTCTTCCTCAATTTCTTTCATGAGTATTTTATAGTTCTCTGAGTACAGATTCTTTGCCTCTTTGGATAGATTTATCCCTAGGTATCTTATGGTTTTGGGTGCAATTGTAAATGGGATCGACTCCTTAATTTCTCTTTCTTCTGTCTTTTGTTGGTGTATAGGAATGCCACTGATTTCTGTGCATTGATTTTATATCCTGCCACTTTACTGAATTCCTGTATGAGTTCTAGCAGTTTTGGGGTGGAGTCTTTTGGGTTTTCCACATAAAGTATCATATCATCTGGAAACAGTGAGAGTTTGACTTCTTCTATGCCAATTAGGATGCCTTTTATTTATTTTTGTTGTCTGATTGCTGTGGCTAGAACTTCTAGTACTATGTTGAATAGCAGTGGTGATAGTGGACATCCCTGCCGTGTTCCTGACCTTAGGGGGAAAGCTCTCAGTTTTTCCCCATTGAGAATGATATTCGCTGTGGGTTTTTCATAGATGGCTTTTAGATATTGAGGTATGTACCCTCTATCCCTATACTCTGAAGAGTTTTGATCAAGAAAGGATGCTGTACTTTGTCAAATGCTTTTTCTGCATCTATTGAGAGGATCATATGGTTCTTGTTCTTTCTTTTATTAATGTATTGTATCACATTGATTGATTTGTGGATTTGAACCAAACTTGCAGCCCAGGGATAAATCCCACTTGGTCGTGGTGAATAATCCTTTTAATGTACGGTTGGATCCTATTGGCTAGTATTTTGGTGAGAATTTTTGCATCCATGTTCATCAGAGATATTGGTCTGTAATTCTCCTTTTTGATGGGGTCTTTGTCTGGTTTTGGGAATCAAGGTAATGGTGGCCTCATAAAATGAGTTTGGAAGTTTTCCTTCCATTTCTATTTTTTGGAACAGTTTCAGAAGAATAGGTATTAATTCTTCTTTAAATGTTTGGTCGAAATCCCCTGGGAAGCCATCTGGCCCTGGGCTCTTGTTTGTTGGGAGGTTTTTGATGACTTCTTCAATTTCCTTAGTGGTTATAGATCTGTTCAGGTTTTCTATTTCTTCCTGGTTCAGTTTAGGTAGTTGATACGTCTCTAGAAATGCATCCATATCTTCCAGATTATCTAATTTACTGGCATAGAGTTGCTCATAATATGTTCTTACAATTGTTTGTATTTCTTTGATGTTGGTTGTGATCTCTCCTCTTTCATTCATGATTTTATTTATTTGGGTCCTTTCTCTTTTCTTTTTGATATGTCTGGCCAGGGATTTATAGATCTTATTAATTCTTTCAAAGAACCAGCTCCTAGTTTCGTTGATCTGTTCTACTGTTCTTTTGGTTTCTATTTCATTGATTTCTGCTCTGCTCTTTATTATTTCTCTTCTCCTGCTGGGTTTAGGCTTTATTTGCTGTTCTTTCTCCAGCTCCTTTAGGTGTAGGGTTAGGTTGTGTATTTGAGACCTTTCTTGTTTCTTGAGAAAGGCTTGTATTGCTATATACTTTCCTCTTAGGACCGCCTTTGCTGCATCTCAAAGATTTTGAACAGTTGTGTTTTCATTTTCATTTGTTTCCATGAATTTTTTTAATTCTTCTTTAATTTCCTGGTTGACCCATTCATTATCTAGTAGGATACTCTTTAGCTTCCATGTATTTGAGTTCTTTCCAACTTTCCTCTTGTGATTGAGTTCTAGTTTCAAAGCATTGTGGTCCAAAAATATGCAGGGAATGATCCCAGTCTTTTGGTACTGGTTGAGACCTGATTTGTGACCTAGGATGTGATCTATTCTGGAGAATGTTCCATGGGCACTAGAGAAGAATGTGTAGTCTGTTGCTTTGGGATGGAATGTTCTGAATATATCTGTGAAGTCCATTTGGTCCAGTGCGTCTTTAAAGTCTTTATTTCCTTGTTGATCTTTTGCTTAGAAGATCTGTCCATTTCAGTGAGGGGGGTGTTAAAGTCCCCTACAATTATTGTATTGTTGTCAATGTGTCTCTTTGCTTTTGTTATTAATTGGCTTATATAATTGGCTGCTCCCATGTGAAGGGTATAGATATTTATAATTGTTAGATCTTCTTGTTGGATAGACCCTTTAAGTAGGATATAGTGTCCCTCCTCATCTCTTATTATAGTCTTTGGTTTAAAATCTAATTTGTCTGATATAAGGGTTGCCACCCCAGCTTTCTTTTGGTGTCCATTAGCATGGTAAATGGTTTTCCACCCCCTCACTTTCAATCTGGAGGTGTCTTTGCATCTAAAATGAGTCTCTTGCAGACAACATATCGATGGGTCTTGTTTTTTTATCCAATCTGATAGCCTGTGTCTTTTGACTGGGGCATTTAGCCCATTTACATTCAGGGTAACTATTGAAAGATATGAATTTAGTGCCATTGTATTGCCTGTAAGGTGACTGTTACTGTATATTGTCTGTGTTCCTTTCTGGTCTATGTTACTTTTAGGCTCTCTCTTTGCTTAGAGGACCCCTTTCAATATTTCTTGTAGGGCTGGTTTTGTGTTTGCAAATTCCTTTAGTTTTTGTTTGTCCTGGAAGCTTTTTATCTCTCCTTCTATTTTCAATGATAGCCTAGCTGGATATAATATTCTTGGCTGCATATTTTTCTCATTTAGTGCTCTGAATATATCATGCCAGTCTTTCTGGCCTGTCAGGTCTCTGTGGATAGGTCTGTTGACAATCTAATATTTCTACTATTGTAGGTTACAGATCTCTTGTCCTGAGCTGCTTCAGGATTTTCTCTTTGTCTCTGAGACTTGTAAGTTTTACTATTAGATGTCGGGGTGTTGACCTATTTTTATTGATTTTTTTTTTTTTTAAAAGCCTTCTCATATCTTTTTTTTTTTTTTTAAGATTTTATTTATTTATTTGAGAGAGAGAGAATGAGAGAGAGCAAGTACATGAGAGGGGGGAGGGTCAGAGGGAGAAGCAGATTCCCTGCTGAGCAGGGAGCCCGATGCGGGACTCGATCCAGGGACTCCAGGATCATGACCTGAGCCGAAGGCAGTCACCCAAGCAACTGAGCCACCCAGGCGCCCCTATTTTTATTGATTTTGAGGGGGGTTCTCTGTGCCTCCTGGATTTTGATGCCTGTTGCCTTCCCCAAATTAGGGAAGTTCTCTGCTATAATTTGCTCCAATATACCTTCTGCCCCTCTCTCTCTTTCTTCTTCTTCTGGGATCCCAATTATTCTAATATTGTTTCATCTTATGGTATCACTTATCTCTCAAATTCTGCCCTCGTGATCCAGTAGTTGTTTATCTCTCTTTTTCTCAGCTTCTTTATTTTCCATCATTTGGTCTTCTATCTCACTGATTCTCTCTTCTGCCTCATTTATCCTAGCAGTTAGCGCTCCCATATTTGATTGCACCTCATTAATAGCCTTTTTGATTTTGACTTGGTTAGATTTTAGTTCTTTTATTTCTCCAGAGAGGGTTTCTCTAATATCTTCCATGCTTTTTTCAAGCCCAGCTAGTATCTTTAAAATCGTCGTTCTGAACTCTAGTTCCGACATCTTACTAATGTCCGTATTGATTAGGTCCCTGGCAGTCGGTACTGCCTCTTGTTCTTTTTTTTTGAGCTGATTTTTTGTCTTGTCATTTTGTCCAGAGGACAATAGATGAATGAGAGAACAAAATGCTAAAAGGGTAACAACGACCCCAGAAAAATATACACTAAACAAATCAGGAGAGATCTGAAACCAGGGGGAAAGAAAGGGAAAGAAAGAAAAAAGAAAAAAAAGAAAAAGATACCCCCCCCCCCAAAGAACAGAATATGATCAAATATGATCAGGCTGGTGAATAGATCAGTGCCACACACTAGATTTTGGGTGTATTTTGGCCTGTTAGAAGAAACTGCCTCCCAAAATTTTAAAGAAAGAAAAGCTTATATATGTACAAAAATAAGGGTAAATATGATGAAGGGATGGAATATGACTGTAAAGATGAAAATTATAAAAGATTTTATAAAAGGAATTGATAAGATAAGAAGTTGGTTGAAAAAAGAAGAGAAATTAAAAAAAAAAAGGAGAGAATGTGATCAGGCAGGAGACTAGAACAAAGCCATACACTAGAGATTTAGGGTATATTTTGGTCTGTTAGAAGAAACTGTATCCCAAAAATTTAAAGAGAGAACAACTTATATATATACCAAAAATAAGGTTAACTACTATGAAGGGACAGAATATGACTCTAAAAATGAAAAATAAAAAGGATTTTTAAAAAAGGGATTGATAAGATGTTCATTGAAAAAGGGAAAAAGAAAAACTCAAAAAAAAAATAGAAAAAGAAAAAAAAGAAAATGAAAAAAATTAACTTTGAAAGACTAAAGAATCAGGGGGAAAAAAGCCATGAATTCTACATGCAGTATTCCCCTAGTGCTGGCATTCTGTCATTCTCATTAATCAGTAAACTTGGTCTTGGCTGGCAGTTCTTGCTGATTTTCTGGGGGAAGGGCCTGTTGCCGGGGTTCGCAAATGTCTTTGCTGGAGGTGGAATTACCCCGCCCTTGCCAGTCAGGGCTAAGTAATCTGCTCGGGTTTGCTCTCAGGGGCTTTTGTTCCCTGCAGGCTTTCCGTTCGGCTTTGGAGGATGAGAGTGAAAATGGCGGCCTCCCAGTCTCCACCCCAGAGGAGCCGAGAACTCAGGGCCCCACTCCTCAGTGAGCCCCCAGAGAAAAGCAGTCAGTCACTCCTGTCTCCCTGGTCTCTGGCGGCACTCCGTGCTCACCCGGCCTGTGACCGAACATTTCTATCTCTGGCACACGACCCCGTGTGGAGTCTCCAAACCCAGCAGATCCCTGCGGTGCGCTCCCGCGCCGCTCCTCCCGGGGGAGGAAGGGGAGTCTCCCCGGACCTGCAGCTTGTTGGGTCCCTGCTGGAGGAGCAGGGGACCGACTGTGCCGCGGATCACGGTTTATGGCAACCCCGAGCTGAGAGCCCGCGCGACGGCTCCATCTCTGCAGCCGGCTTCCCCGCTCCGATACCTGGGAGCTCTGCCGCACTCAGGCACCCCGGTCTTTCTGTGACCCCGAGGGTCCTGAGACCACACTGTCCCGTGAGGGTTCCACCCCCCGCTTAGCCACTGGAGCGACGTCCCTCAGCGGAGCCTACTTCTAAAAGTTCCGATTTTGTGCTCCGCAGCTCTATCACTTGCCGGTAGCAGCTGACAGAGGCCCCTCCCCCGCCGTCTATCTTCCCGAATATCGCCTCGGATTCACTTCTCCGCACGTCCTACCTTCCAGAAAGTGGTTGCTTTTCTGTTGGAGAGTTGCTGCTATTCTTTTCTTCGATCTCCTGTTGAGTTCGTAGGTGTTCAGAATGGTTTGATCCCTATCTAGCTGAATTCCTGGGACCAGAGGAAATTTAGGTCTCCCACTCCTCCGCCATCTTGCTGTAACTATAGACTTTTAAAGACAGGTGACCTTGATCCAAGTCTTAGCTTTATCACTTAAAAGTTCTGTCACCCTGGGAAAATTTCCTAACATTTCTGACCCTCAATTACATAATCTAAAGAATACAAAAGTAAAGTAGAAATCGTATTTAGTAATTTCTGGTTACTTAAAAAAACTGATTTAAAGGATTGTGGGTTTTTTTGTTTGTTTTTTTGTTTTGTTTTGTTTTTTTGTTGGTTTGTTTTTTGGACACCTCAGCATTCCCAACATTGAGCAGATTGTCTGACTCATGGTTGATTGTGTTGAACTAAAGATTGAAAGTTGATGTAATTCAAAAAGGTTACAATTAGCCAGAACACGGTAGATACTTGAAAAATTTTGTCTATACCATCTTTATATTTTTTTTAAGAGTCAATATTTCTCAAAGAATAGAAGGTATGTGGGTAAGGACCATATTTTCCACAGCTCTTTGTACTTGATGCGTAGCACAGCGCCTGTGCATATCAATACTTATGAATAGCTGAATGAAGTCTATTGCTAATAGTGCTCAACTACAGTAAGTGCCTCATCTTGATCCTGGTTGCAGTCCTCTCCTTTTTTATTACCCTAGCTGCACTGTGTATGACATGGTAAACTAATATATACGAGATTAGCTGCCAATGTTCAAAAGCAATTTCCACAAATTACTAGCGGTTAACCTCTCTGTTCCACAGCTTTCTCATATGTAAAAGGTACTATTACAATTTCCAATCTCATAGAGCTGTTTTGAGGATTAAATAAATTACTACATCAAAAACTTTTAGAGCATTGCCTAATATATGGTAATCACTCAATAATATTAGCTATTGTTCTAGAGCTGGTTCAGAGCTGCTAAAATATGACACTTGAAATAGGTGAACTATAGATTATAAATAAACCAATTACTGAGTTAAGTGTATTCTAGAAAAATAACTATTTGTTGAGAGCATTCTTTTGATCATGAGAAAAATAGGATTGTCATTCAGTTTTTATGAGTAAAAACTCATTTATCAATGGATGGTAAAGGAATAAAACATAACCTTAGCAATACCAGGTTCAAATGAAACCCTAAAGAATGGAATATATTGTGCAAAATCCAAGAAGAAGAATATGAAATTAAAATTCCCATTTTGCTTTATTATAGATAAATGATATAATTCTTGGAAAATGCTACCAGTGCTGCCTCTGAACTCTGTTAAGTATTTCACAGATAGGTACTCATAATTATTTTTGAGTAACCACTAGTGCCATTAATTTTGCCAGTGAAAATATAAAGTTGTGTCATGATTCAACAGAAATCCACATCAGAAACCTGGCAGCCTTTTTCCTTCTCACCTTGCATACCTAACTGGCCACAAAGTGTTATACAAATGAACCAAAGATGCCCTCTGTGCGTTGGCCCCTAGCTTCTTTATCTCTTCCTACAGGCTGAGGCCCACTAGTTCAAAAGCTTGCTAGTACCAAACTCCAATTTCACATGGGTGGTAGCATCTGAAGCTCCATGAGCTTCTGGGTGGTCTTGTGCTATGAGGAACTTCCCCTTTTATATGAGTCTGCCCACATGTCCTCCAATAAATCCTGTTTCATCTTACTGTATCTCATGATCATATATTTTTCTTTAATCAGCCCTCAAATCTCTTTTGCTCACTTTTTTTTTTTTTTTAACATTTTTAGGATTCACCCTTTAGTTTTTATCCTGGTCACAAGTGCTATGATTCGAGACTATCATCTTTAGCCTCAGCTTTTAAAATAGGCTTGGAGCTGGTCTCTCCACCTCAGTTTACTCTCCATATGATTGTCAGAATGACCTTCTCAAGCGTAAACCTGATTATGTTATATGCTGCTTCATGTCTTTCCTTGGTATTTAATTACACTGTGGCTTTGTTGAATTGAAATGGGCAATGCAGATGTCTAATGCTAAACTTTTAAAGTAAATAACATGAAAATGAAGTAACATTTGTATATAAGTATAAATAATAACTAAAATATAAATTAAGTTATAAATGATGTGAAAAAATAATGAATGACCATTTTAAAAAGAGACAAATTAGTATTAGTCTGTGATATGTAAAAAGACCTCCAAAGAAATCTTCAATGATGCTTTGAAAATAACAGATTTAAAATTATGTCAAGTATATTACAGTGATTTTCAAATATGTCTGTGTTATTTCAGTGTTCATAAAGAGAATTGTCACTCATTCATAAAAGGGTTCAAAAGGTACAGGATTTTAAAAGGTAGTGGAAAAAATGAAAATAGCAATCTATTTTCCAAATGTGTAAATTTACATGCTCATTCTAGCCAAAGTTGTTTGAGTCAGGTTGGATTCATTTGTCATTTAAGAATTCATTAATCAATCATAGAAAAACAATCTAGGGGCGCCTGGGTGGCTCAGTCGTTAAGCGTCTGCCTTCAGCTCAGGTCATGATTCTAGGGTCCTGGGATCGAGCCCCGCATCGGGCTCCCTGTTCCGCGGGAAGACTACTTCTCCCTCTCCCACTCCCTCTGCTTGTGTTCCTGCTCTCGCTATCTCTCTCTGTCAAATAAATAAATAAAATCTTTAAAAAAAAATCTAGAAGAAATCTCTTGTGAAATTATTCATCCTCTTTCACCAGAAAATTTTCTAATATCTGGGATATTATATGTGTTTTAAAGGTCAAATTCCAAAGCTGTGTCTCAATATTCATTCATCTATTTAACTTCCAATTTCTGATTTTGTATTATATAGCAATCTCTGTGCTTGGTGCTGATATAAAGACAAGTAGAAAAGATCCTTGATCTATAGTAGTTTATATTGTTTTACAGGAAAACAAACAAAATTCTGTCACTGAATGAAAATGACTATACTGAGTTTTTATACACAAGATACAGGTATAGGGCGCCTGGGTGGCTCAGTCGTTAAGTGTCTGTCTTCGGCTCAGGTCATGATCCCAGGGTCCTGGGATCGAGCCCCACATCAGGCTCCCTGCTCAGCGGGAAGCCTGCTTCTCCCTCTCCCTCTCCCCCTGCTTGTGTTCCTGCTCTCGCTGTCTCTCTCTGTCAAATAAATAAATAAAATCTTTAAAAAAAAAAAAAAAACAAGATACAGGTATAGTTTAAAGGAGTCAACCCCCTTTAGGGAATCAACCCCCTTTTGGTGAATGGAGAAAAATTTTTCAAAGAAGAAATTTTTGGCCCGGATTTTAAGGGGAAATTCTCTAAGACAGTTTGATTAGAAAGCCCCCGCCAACCAGACACTAGCTTGCCCCAGGACCTTAACTCTTGAATAACTTGACACATAGTATAAAGTTTTACCTCTTAAATTTTTACCATTTTACTTCACCATAAAATGGTATTTAAAATTCTCACAATTTGCCATTTAAAGGAGAAAAATATATGCATCGTAGGGATTAAATATGCTAGATAAGAAATCACCTGTGCCTCCACTCTCTCATATGTAAAATAGGAATGAAAAACCATATACAACATGAGGTTATGGAAAAGATGATTATCTGTGCGAAGGGCTTAGAAGAGTGCCTGCCACACAGTAAATTCTAGTTAAATGTGATTATAATTATTATCAACATTATCCTCATTGTTAGAATATTCTGAATGCTCATACATGTTTTTAGTGACTCTTTAAATGAGATAAAATAGTATTTGTCATGTTATGTTATTTCTATTATATTTCTTATCTTAATGTAGAAGTAATAGTAATTCACCATAGGATATATGACAAAATGATTTTATTTATAACATATTACTTAAAGGTTAATTTAAGGTGGTCTGAAATGTTTTGTATCCAACCCATATTATCCTGCATGAAGGGCCAAAGATGCCATCAGGAATTAAATGGCTCCTACAACTTTGAGCCCTGGAAGTGTGTAGAGTCAGAAAAGAAACATGGTGAGGGACACCTGGGTGGCTCAGTCGGTGAAGCGTCTGCCTTCGGCTCAAGTCGTGATCCCAGGGTCCTGGGATCGGGTCCCGCATCAGGCTCCCTGCCTGCTTCTCCCTCTCCTGCTCCCTCTGCTTGTGCTCTCTCTCTCTGACAAATAAATAAAAATATTTAAAAAAAAAAAAAGAAAAGAAACATGGTGAAAGATACTAAGCCAGGGGCACCTGGCTAGCTCAGTTGGCAGAGCATTTGGCTCTTGATCTTGGTTGGGGTAATGAGTTCCAGCCGCACATTGGCATAGAATTTACTTAAACAAACAAACAAAAAAAGTACTGAGACAGGAGCTAGTCTGTAAAAAGTCCTCCCAATCTTAAAGTTCATACATGACAGAAACCTGACAAATGTTTTCCCAAATTAGATGATGAGTCTAAAGATCTGTGTAATATTGACAAAACTGGTTTGTAAGTCTAAAACATTTCTAAACTATCAATAAAAAAATTCAATCTACTCCGGTAGAAGGAAATTTTTTTTTAGTTTTTTTTTTTAAATCTCTCTATAGAAAATAATTTACAGAATTGCTATCGTAGGAAGATGCAATCAAGAAGTTTGCAGCCAAAATTTGTAGGGAAGCAGTATTATAAAGGTAGTGGTAGTTATATTAAGTATTGCTTTATTTCCTCATTCTTGTGATCTTTGCAGTCCCAATCAGCTTTTAACAAGTTGTACTTTATTACAACTCCTTTTCTCTCAATAAATAACCATATTGCACCAGTTTTTACTCTCAATTTTGAATTTTTTAAATATAATAGTGCCCCTCAAATTGTCTTAATCCTGGGCCTCTCTCGCTGAATGTTGCTTTTACATCTGATTGGAGTGGAGGAAACTGAGGCACAGAGCCAAAAGTCACATAGCTAGTAAGTGACAAAGCAGGATTACTGCTATGATGCGATGAATGTGATGAGAAATATATGAACAACAACTATGAATAAGGAACTCAGGGAAAACAGATCAAATGTCCAATTGATGGGAAAAACAATTAAAGAAAAAAATTCAATTATATGTATTTGAGGCCAGAGAGGCATGTCTCTGTGCCCTGAGCAAATTGATGGAGGGAGCAGAGACCAGCAGAAGTTTGCAGGCTGAGTGAGGAGGTGCTCTGAGGATACTTTGGGAAGAGGTGGAGAAGCAAAGCCAGGAAAGGGAGACAAGGAGAAGGAATAAGAGCAAGATGAAGATGAAGGGAAAAAGTGCGAGAAAATAAAGCTTTTCGTTTGACTGAACAATCTGTTAGGGTTCTGCCTCCAAAGAATAGACGCCTACTTGCAAGTTTGTTTTTGAGTAATATTGTGTGAGGAACATATGTGAAGTATCTAGTGAAAATTTAATATTTGGCTCTCTTAATGTTACTTCACAGTTAAAAAATATATAAAAAATAAACTTGAATACAAAAAGGATGAAATAAAGAGTAGTTCTTCCAGATCTAAATAAAAATTACATAAGATTGTTCAAAACTTTGAAATATGTGATAAGATAACATTATTATAGCCTAATGGAAGTTTTATAAAGCTCAGAACTTTTGAGGAAACTTTACATTAAGCTAGTAAGGAACAGATTTAAATAACGAGAAGTACCCTAATCACTTGATTACATTGCCGCATGGCACCACCAAGATGAAGATAATCTGACAACATGAAATATTTTATCTAGATTGTTTAAATATGTATTCAACTGTTTCTATTTTTTTCATTCTAAATCAGCTGATACAAGATATCTTCATCAAAGGCTGAGCCATGGACCGGAAATATTGGCAATCATTCCTTCATTTATTCAACCATTCATTCAAAAAAATATTCAATACCAATAGTGCTGCAAGCACTATGCTTTGTGCAGGACAAACAGTGAATAGCCAAACCAGACACAATAGTTGCTCTCAGGGAATTTCTGTAATAGATATGCATTAATCAAATAATTACATAAATGAATGTATGACTACATTGTGCGAAATAAATGTTATAAGGGAAAGTAACTGAATGGGAAGACATTCCTGAGGAATTGTCTGTCTAAAGCAGAAGTGATGGAGAGAGAGTATACTAGGAGAGTGAGCCAGTCAGGTTAAGGTCACTCTTCCCTAGCCTAATAACAAAGTGATTTAAAGGTGGAGAGCAGATTGAAAAGGAAAAAAAAATGTGATGAAGAGGAAGTAGTTGCAGTTGACAAGTGAATTAGGACAGAAGACAAATAGTGGCAACTTGGGTTAGGTGGTAATGTTGGAGATTAAGAGAAATAGAAATATTCAAGAAGTATCTAAGAGATAAATTATAACAGATTTAATAATAAATTGGATATGGCAGCAGTGGTGAAGAGAAGAGCGGTGTCAGGAATGACTTTCAGATTTTCAGTTTGTACTTGTGATACATGTTTTATATCCTAAGCTGGAAAACACCAGAAAGGTGGGATGAAAGGATGGTAGAGATAAGGAAGGTTATTTTATCGGATTACACTAAACTATGCCAAAGATCTACTGCTAATACAACGTTACTCTAGGACTCAAGGCTCTACGCTAAGCCACAATTACCTCTAATGATAAATGGCCATATAGGCATAAATCACTTAGTAGTGAGCAGTATTTCATCATCTTCACAGATAATTCTATAACAGGACCAAGGGAAGTGTAACAGCACAGATGACATTCTGTTCTTTAATTAGATGGTTTCTTCTGGCTCATATAATTGTTAATTTGGTAGCAGAATGGAAACAGAATACATAAACATATATGCGAGAACAAAGTTGGCCTTTTAAAAATCTATGCTAAATGTGTTTTTCTTTACATTATTCCTAAGTAGCCTTCCTGGAAAATGTAGTCAGTTTACTATAATCAGTTTATTGATCTTCTTTCCCAACATAATTTAAACCAGAGTAAGACATTTCCACTTAACAAAACAAAAATCTAGTTAGACTTCATAGTTGGCTACAAAGTTGTTTACTTCTAAAGAGAACCATGATAAAAAAGATAACCTCGCATACCCCCAAACCGCATTTTTACACAGTTCTCATTTTTTTGATGATTAATGGCATATAAAACAGATGAGAATTATTTATTTCTATTCAATATTCAATAGAAGTCAGCCTCCATCAGAAGATAATGCATTTGTAAATATGTTCTTCTGAATATAATTCTAGCTATTATAGCCCCATAACTTCCCAAATTTTAGTTAAGTGTGGATTTTAAGAACAGATCTCAAATACATGTCAGATTTTGATTCAATCACTTTATTCCCTACAGTGTTAAAGACTCGATAGCTCATGGAATTTTTAAAGATTAGAGCTAATTTCGGATGAGAAATTCAAGGCTCAGAGAAATGAAGCCAGCCTCTTACAACCATATGGAAAGTTCCTGACCAGATCAGAGCACGGGCTAATGCTACATTGGTCCAGGCCAGTGTTTGTCCTGCTGATGCTTCTCCACTAACATTCGCTCTTAAAGCCATTTTATTTAACACTCACTAGATGCTATATAAATTCCTTGATAGAATCTCCAATGTTTGGTTACCTCTAATTATTCCACTTTTAAAGAGGATGGAGCTGAGCCATAAAGAGATGAATTAATACTTTACCTAGTAAAGGGTAGAACTGTATTTCAATTAATGAAGCCTGACTTTTGCATCAGTGAAGTTGACCAATACACTATGCTGCCTTTTGAGAGGGGCTCCCCAAGTAATGGAACCTGAAAATGCTGCCTCTTTTCTAATAATTGATTTTATATAAAATATGAAAAGATGTATACTTTATCCATTAATGTGAATAATTTAAACATGTTCAAGGATATTTTTAATTGTTAAAATACAAGAAA
This sequence comes from Phoca vitulina, assembly GCF_004348235.1. NCBI lineage: Eukaryota > Metazoa > Chordata > Mammalia > Carnivora > Phocidae > Phoca > Phoca vitulina. The sequence goes on along the minus strand of NW_022589779.1, from coordinate 4,006,727 downwards.
TTCTCATGAAATCTCAGTCAATAATCCTTTAAACTTAATTTAACATATTTACCTCTTCATAAATTCATATTCTTTATATTCTTCAGAGGAATTCTAATTACTATGACATGAGCCAAGGGTAGAGTCAGCATAGAACTCCTTAATAGCCTTTAGAAGTAGAATAATTTAATTCAACAAAGGTTCTAGTATTCTTAGTTTCCTTCTTTTTTATAGTGAAGAAGAGGTAAAATAGCCAAGAAAGTCCAAAATGGATTATAAGCTTATTATAATGTACTTATTTGATTCATATTCTACTTTGCTTTTTTTTAAAGACTTTGATTTAAACATTTTTATTGCTACAGATATGCATAGAAGAAAATATTTTGAATGAACTCAACTGTTTTTGTTGATGTTTTAGGAAAATTTCCACCACCATATTCTCTTTAGAACTTGAAGCTCTGTTAGAACTCTGTTAGATGGGGTGTGGTAAAGGAGAAAAATCACTGTTCAACTAGGTGCTAGGTATTTTCATATAAATTATCTTATTTTTATCACAGCTCTAAGATATGCATGTGTTTTCATCATTGTACCAATAAGGAAACTAAGGCACAAAGAGAGAAAATATTTTGTATACAACACACAGCCAATTATAAGCAAATTGAGGACCGAGATTGTGGAATATGTGTGGAATAACTGAAGTTTTCCCCACTACTTTGAGCCACACGGCCTGCAAGTATATAGATAGCTTCTAAAATTTTCAAGGGAGAGAGAAGTCGGAGGAAATTTGTCTAAGGAATCCAGGAGCATTTTGTGTTGTGCAGAAGGGAGAGGAGACGTGGAGAACAGCATGGGGGTAAGAGAACAGCTGGGGAGGGAGACAAAGGGAGACAGATCACGCTCTGGGGTGATGGGGAAATGGGACAGGATAGCTGAGGTACCAAAAAGAGAGGGGAGAGAAAAATATTTTCTAGGAGTTACTGTGTGACGTAGGTGAGAGATGGAATATCTAATGATAACATGTTAAAAACTGCTTTCACAGTTTATGGACTGAGTTTATTTAAAGGCTGAGCAAAGATTTTTTTTTTTTCTGATAAAATGTTATTTATTTTATTATAACTTTACCTAAACTCTGGACCATTTTATTAGTATTACATATTAATGATCTATATTGATAATAAATTAATTTATAGGCGTTCCCCATGTTATCTCCTGTCTTTTCCTTCTCCTTTCTGTGTACTATGAGGGAAAGATAGAGAAGATAAAAGGCTACCCTAGACTTAGAAACATATGTATAGTACTTTCTTACACAATAGGAATCAGTGGAAATATAAAAGAATAGCATTTTGGTTAAACTGAAGAAAGTTGACTTTTAAAATGTTTTGAATTGTTTAAGTATTTATTACTAAAAGTGAGATTATTAGCTACCACCATATGCATCCAATGGATATGGAAAATAAGCTTCTCTCATTCCCTAACATTCCTTTCAAACATTCATCGCTCTACTACTATTTCCTTTTCCTCAACCTTCATGTGCTTATCATTTATTCATCTGTGTATGTTTTGTTGGTCTTGATTTTATTCATCTATCCACTTAACAAAAAGGAATAAGTACCTACTATGTGCCAAATTCCTCATGACGAATTGCCTCTTACTCTTACCCCTTTTCTATGCCACTAAATGAGCTGGCTATCCTGTATTTACCAACAGAGTAAATATAATCACAGTGGATCTTAGAGTTCCTTCCTTCCCCTAATGCAGGACTACTTACTATATCATCATAGAGAGATGGTCAAACAGCTTTGGCCCAGAAGATATATTCTATTTTTAAGCAGAAAATATAAAATAGCTTTTAGGAAGTTATTTCTTTTCGAATTAAACAGCCTCCCTAATCTAAGGCTTAAAAATGGCCCAGAAATTTGAAGAGAGCTTTGCAGTTTGAAAGAAAAATGTAGAATGTTGAGAAACTCTTCTCAAATTGTGGATTACATGAGGAACTAAAAATATTTGGGTTATGAGTTCTCTAAATGCCTTTAGTTTACTCTTGGCCACTTCTCATTTAGTGTGCCAAAGATCAGAATACATAGTCCTCCCCACCATCCTTGAAAGCTACTTCAGGGTACTAACAAGTCAGTTCTTAAAGAGAAAGTGTGTTTGTTTACATAGAGCTGTAGATGATTGTATTACCTTAGGAAAAAATCTGAAAGTATAATAGAGCCTTTAAATGAGATAATCAGGACTTTTGATATACTACTACAATTTTGAAAATACATCTGTAAATATTTAACATTGTATCTTACAGAGATTATATGTAATATTTTCAAATGTTCATAGAACATTTTTTAAAAATACTAATGCAACAATTACAAAACAAGATCTTATACTAAGCTAGAGAAAACCCTTTAGAAAATTTCCCAAAGTAGAAATTTGACCACCTGCATTCTCTGAACATAGTAACATAACACTATAGTACAATTTATTTCATATTTTAATTTTTTTTAAAGATTTTGTTTTTAGGTAATATCTACACCCAGTGTAGGGCTCGAGCTCACAACCTCAAGATCAAGAGTCCCATGCTCCACCAACTGAATCAGCCAGGGACCCCACTACAGTACAATTTCTAAATTTAACTAGCAAATAAATAATTATAAAAACTTAAAAATACAATCTTAATTCTCAGTGGCAAAAAAAAAAAATTCAGATTACACTGACACATTATTTATAATTTAGTTTTAGAACATTGTATATGAAAATTTGGACAACAGTGATTATCAAATTTAATAGTGAAATTTGTTAGAAATTCTGTCCAATTGGGGCGCCTGGGTGGCTCAGTCATTAAGCGTCTGCCTTCGGCTCAGGTCATGATCCCATGGTTCTGGGATCGAGCCCCGCATCGGGCTCCCTGCTCCGTGGGAAGCCTGCTTCTCCCACTCCCCCTGCTTGTGTTCCCTCTCTCACTGTGTCTCTCTCTGTCAAATAAATAAATAAAATCTTTAAAAAAAAAAAGAAAGAAAAAAAATGCTGTCCAATTGAACTTTCTGCAATGGTGGAAATGTTCTCTTCACTGTCCAGTATCTTCACTAACCACATGTTGCTATTGAGCACTAGAAATACGATTGAGGTACCTAAAGAACTGAATTTCATGAGGAAAATCCATAGTAAAAATGCTTTTCATAGTAAACATGAACAGAAACTAAAAGCTAAAAAAATGTTAGCTCCAAAAGTTAAAAATAACATTAAAACTAAAAATTGATGACTTAAATTAGAAGTACATTGGAATTCATAAGCAAATCCAAATTCAGGTAGGAGAGTTAAAACAAGAAGCCGCTAGTGTCACACATCAGAAGTGAAAAAGACATTATAACCCAAATGAAGAAAAATGTTTTTTAAAGGATTAAAAAAGGACAATCTCTTCTAACATACTGAGAAAATCTCAATAAATGCGGCAATTGTCTCAAAGTATAAATTATAAAAATTGACTTGAAAATGTGTTTATATCAACTAACTGTTAAATACCTAAAATATGGAGGTACCTGGGTGGCTCAGTCAGTTAAGCATCTGCCTTCGGCTCCAGCCATGATCCCAGGGTCCTGGGATTGAGCCCCACATCGGGCTCTCTGATCAGTGGGGAACCTGCTTCTTTCTCTCCCCCTGTAGCTCCCCCTGCATGTGCTCTCTCTCTGTCAAAAAATTAAATAAAATATTTTTTGAAAAACCTAATATATGTACCAGATCAAATTTTTAAAATAGGTAGTTATTTGATATGTTCCAAAGAATTGACGAAGATGAACTCCTCCCAGAATTATTTTTGAAGACTTAAAAATGTTTTGATATAACACAATGTTATACAAAGAAGAAACTATATTTTGATATGATGAATAAAAAATTCCTTTAAAAATTTTAGAGAATTTCAAAATAGCAGAAAAAAATGCCACAAACAGGCTCTATTTATCTAGGAAAGCAAGGATGACAAAGGTTAGAGAAATATCTTTATTAAATCCATCATACAAAGCAGTTGAAGATTTTTTTAAAGCTGTAATCATCTCAATTCACTTGATGAAATTTATCATCTATTCCCTATTCTCAAAAGCACTTAGAAGTTAATGTTTCCTAAAACATACTTCTCATAACATGAGTGAAAATGATCCATTTGACCAACAATAGATAGCAGTTTTGACAATAGAATTCTATAGCAGGGCTGTCCAGTAGAACTTAAAGCAATGGGAGCAATGTTCTCTAATGTCCAACATGATAGGTACTAGTCAAATGTGGCTATTGACCAGTTGAAATGTGCCTAATGATAGTGCAGAGCTGAATTTTTCATTTTTTAACTAATTTAAATATAAATTTAAAAGCCACATGTGGCAACTATATTAGAAAGTGCAAACCCAGACACAAATCCCTCAAATCATGAATATATATATATATGGAGTGCCAACTAAGTACTATGAACTATGCTTAGAGGATATAAAAGTGGTTGAATAGGCCTCAGTCCTTCCATCATGACACCAACATTCAAATTATCTTAATGTAAGCAACATTAATATTAAGAGTATTCATAGATCTCATTTTGCTTTGTTGACATTCTCAAAAAATATGTCACATTTAAGGAAAAAATCTAATATAAATTCACTTCTACTTTTATAGAGATAAAATTCCACTAGAATGAAAGTTCCTTGAAGTCTGGGACTTTCTTTTGTTCACTATTATATGTCCTTCCTAAGAATGGAGTATGGGCACAGTAAGCATTTATTAAATTTTTAATGAGAGAAAGAGATAAAGAAGGAAAGAAAAAAAAAGGATAGGGAGTAAGGAAGGAAGGACAAATATATGCTTTATCAAATCTTACAATGTTGGATTATGGCATTGATATTATTACATTGATAAATAACATAAGAACAGATGAAATGTGATTTCCATACTTCTGAGCTATGTATAAAGCTATATCAGGCTCACACAAGATTGTTCCAAACATCTAATAAGGTGTGTTGGAGATGTTGAAGAATCTTTTAACATTTTTATAAAGGTAGATATATTAAAAGACTTCCTATTGCTATTAATGACCAATTTTATGTTATTCTAGCTAAGTCATTTACAAATCAAAGGCAGTTATAATGTATTCAATATTATTGTTAGAACTGAAAGTTTTATATTCAACAAAATTACTAAATACTGTTAGGAAAGGGCACCTGGGTGGCTCAGTTGGTTAAGCGACTGCCTTCAGCTCAGGTCATGATCCTGGAGTCCCAGAATCGAGTCCCGCATCGGGCTCCCTGCTCGGCAGGGAGTCTGCTTCTCCCTCTGACCCTCCCCCTCTCATGCTCTCTCTCTCTCTCATTCTCTCTCTCAAATAAATAAATAAAATCTTTAATAAATAAATAAATAAATAAATAAATAAATAAATAAATACTGTTAGGAAAAAGAATGGAAGTCAAAATTAATAAGTCAGTTGAGGGGGTTGGTGATCCATGTAGACAAAAAGTTCTAGACACCACGAAAGTCAAAGATTACAAATCCATGATCCTGAAGGCATAGTATAAGGAAGGAGGTTGTGCTTTGGAGTTAGAGTGATCAGAATTCCAGTCCTTTCTGTGCCAAGTACTGACTTTATGACCCTTAGATTCACTGTGTGTAAATTCTCATGATGTTACTTCACAGAATGGCATAGCTGTTAAATAAAATATTGATATAAAGCACCAGCATTGAGTCTGACCCATAGTCAGCATTTAATAAATGCAAATTCCAACATGGATACCATCTTTCCCTGCCTAGTATCTCCCTACTTTTTTTTTTTTTTTTTGCAAAATGGTTTATCTCATATTGAGATGGTATTTTGCATTACTGCACCAGAACAAATTCTTTTTCATGTGTTGCCCAAATTTTATTAATAACACACTGAAAACAGTTTTTGCTAACATAGTGGCTATATTTGCTGACATACTAGGCTTTTCAGTGCCATAGAAATTTTTTGATGAAAGTTCTTCCTTTTCTTGAAATTCTAGGCAATAAAAGTGCGAATCTTTCTTGCCCTTCAAAGACCAGTTGTGGATAAATTACAAACAAGGTCATATCTTGTTTGATAGAAATTTTCAGTTTAATCAAAGGAAGTCTTTCCATATAACCCACATCCTCTGACCTTCTGTGAAATAAGTAAATTATATCAATTTGTAAGTGTTATTTCTCAACAAGTTTGTCTATACTGAATCCTTTTGAAGAATTTCCATTTTGACCTTGACTGACTCTTGCATTATTCCCACACAGTCCTTGATTGATCACAGGGAAAAGTAGGTTGGGATGGAAAAATGAAAGATGAGGTAGGACTAAGAGAACATTTCGACCCAATTTTCACTTATATTCATGTTCCAAAAATGGAATGAAAAATGTAAGATGCCAAAGATTCATTTTTAAAGAAGATTTTAATGGGATAAGAAGAACATTGTATGGTAACTTCTCATTAAGATATAAAGAAAGTAAACTTGAATATTAAAGTGATACTGGGTAGTTCCTTATAAGCTCTTTCCTGAGGATGGCAGGAGGAAAAAAATAATCTCCTATTTTTGATTTTGAGATGCTCTGTTTTATTTCAATCTAGACTCAGTTTTGTTTTAAGATTGACAATATGGCCTAGCTTCATAGTGCATTTCTTCCAAAAGCAGTGTACTGAAACAACATTGCAGTATTGATTCATTCTACATGGTTGATAGTGTGATTGTATAATTAGAAGAACTGTGAAGAAAGCTTTCACACCTCTGCCCTGGTTGAAGAAATAAACAGCTCCATGGGATGAATCTTTAAAACATTAAAGGATTTAAAAAATAAGTGTTGTGTTGGTGAATCATGCAGCCCATAATAATTTAGGTTACATTTGTCCTTTAGTTACACAGAATACTTGAGTGAACATTTTCTTGGAGAAAGGGAGCCTTAGATATTTCTTGACTTACCATAGCTAATAGCAGAAATTAATAATGTTAAAAACAGTATTTTCTCAAAGTTTAGTGTATATATATAAATCACCTGGAGTCTTATAAAATGTTTATCCCCAGGCCCTGCACCCTGATGTTTGGTTCTAACAGGCAAGATTTGGGCTGAGGAATCTATATTCTGAATAAACCACCAGGTTGTTTTGTTATAGGTGGTCTTAAGACCACATTTTGTGAAACACAGGAGTAGAACACAACCTTCTAAATCAATTCAAGAAAGGGGTATGCATCTGTAGTTCACTTATGATGGGCATAAATCTTTGTCTTTACATAATCAGAGATAACTTTTAAATTCCCCTAGATTTAAAAACATCTTCAATGAGACATAGTAAAAAACCCCAGAAATAATGGGGGTTTTGCCTGTTGTTGTTTTAAGTACTGGGAACAATCTGATGACATGGACTATTGAGGACATAAAATTATTCCATCAAAACAATCATGAGAATTGAGTCCTTATTCAGAAATCCAGGAAACCTGAAATAAGGATCTAATAAGAGAAGCTATCAGCTTCTGCTTTGCAAGAATGGAAATCCTAGGAACAACAACAAAAAAACCCAGAATACTGTAGTCTGGAGGGGATTGTTTTAGTTTCAGTTCCAACATGTAAAGAGTTTGGAAGTCTTCCCCTGTATCCTTACAACAAAAAAAAGGTGGACACACAGAAAATCAGGGACTTCCCTTGGATGCATTAGAGAAATAAGGTTGCAGGGCAAACTGAGACTCTGAAATCTGGGGAGAGAGAGGCATATTGAGAATCACATTATATATTACCTGGAGCAGAAGACAGAAGTCCTAAACTTACTGGTAGAACACTTAAATTGTGATCTTGACAAATTGCTAGAGGCTGAGTGTGGACTAGCATAAGAATGAGAAACTCCTGCAGCTGCAATCCTTAACAGGTCCTTCACTTCATTGTGGGATTTACCTCCAAGAATCCCAGTAGATTCTGATGGTGAAGAACTGGGAAAGATCCCTTCCTGGATCTGGTGGGGGAGGGGAAGAGTCATCAGGGTGAAATACACTCAGTATCTACTCCATCGCGAAGGTCTGCTCTCCAGGAAACAATTTGTGAGCCTTATCTCATCAGGAAGAAGGGCATATAAAGAAAGTAGGCAACATGCAAGAACAGATAGGTGATGAAAACAGAGATGAAAACTCTAAAAAACAATAAGGAAATGCTATATATCAAAAATACAGAAACAGAAATGAAGAATACCCTTGATGGACGCACTGGTATGCTAAAATGGCCAAGGAAACAGTGAAACTGGAAATGAAGTTAGAAACTTAACAAACTGATCTGCAAAGAAAAGCAATGAAAATACAGACCAGAACATTCAGAAAATATATGGAACAATTTCAAAAAATATCATAAAATGTAACTGGAATACAAGAAAGAGAAGAAAGAGAATGGGCAGAAGAAATAGTTGACTCAATATTCCCAACAATTTTTCAAATTAATGAGAAACTCCAAGCCACAGATCCAGGAAGCTCAGAGAAAATCAAGCAGAACAAAAATAAAAACACAAACAAAAACCCACCAATCCATATGGTTTTTAAACCACAGGAAATCAAAGAAAAAGTCTTCAGTAAAGCCACAGGAAAAAAATACTTCATCTATAGATGAGCAAAGATAAGAATCACAGTGGACTTCTTGTCAAGCAAGAAAAGAATAGAATGAAATATGTAAACTGATGAAAGAAAATAACCCACCAACTTAGAATCTTATATACAGAAAAATTATTCTTCAAAAATGGAAGAGAAATACTTCTTTGTGCAAACAAAAATAGGGAATTCATCACTGACAGAACTGCCCTGCAAGGAATGTTAAAAACAGTTCTTCAGGCAAAAGGAAAATGATATAGGTTAGAAACTTGGATCCATGTTAAAAACAAAAAATACCAGAGAAGGAATAAGTATTTAAATATATCTTTTCTTAATTTGTCTAAAGTAAAACTGGTGAATTAACAAGAGTGACAATGCATTCAGTTATTATAATGTATGGATAAGTGACTGATAGCAATACCTCAAGGGATGGGAAAGAAGAATTAGGAATACATTATTCTAAGTTACCTGTACTATATGTGAACAGTATAGTGTTACTTGAAAATGGATTAGATTAGCTAAAAATATATGGTTTTCTAGGGCAGCCACTAAAATTTTTTTAAGAAGTATAGTATGCCAAGAGAGGAGATGAAATGGATTAATATATAAAATGCTCAGTTAAAATCAGGCAGAAAAAAGGAGCAAAAGAAAGTGGTTACAAATATAATAGAATATTAATCCAAATGAAACAATAATTACTTAAAATATGAAAGATGTAAATGCACCAGTTAAAATTTCCAAATGGATAAAAATACATGACCCAATTATATGTTGTCTACCATTCAACCTACATTAAACAAAGAGAGCCAGGTTAAAAGTAAAGAAGAAAGATATGCCATATTAACACTAATCAAAAGAAAGCTGAAATAGTTATTGAATTTCACAAAGAAGATTTCAAATCAAAGAAAATTATGGGGGATAAAGATTGGCATTACATAATGATAAAGAGGTCAGTCGTCCAAGAAGGCATAGCAATCCTATATAAGTACTTAACAACCGAGCATCAAAATTTGTTTGGCAAAAACTGATAGAACTTGAGATAAGTGGAAACAGTGAAGTAGGGACTTCTGAAAATTCTCACCTTAATAAAAGTTCAATAACCTCCTCAAAATTGCAAATTTTGTCAGTACCAACTTCTCCAGGACTTTGGAAACTAACCAAAGGCTTGAAGAAACCCTGGAAGCATTTATTCCAGAAAAAAAAAATTAAATTTTGGTTAAAAAACTGAGCTTTGTGTGGCATTTTAATTTGTCCCAATCCCATTTCTTGTCTCCAGCCATGCAGAAGTCTTAAAAAATAATAGCCTAAATTCTCCAGTGCAATTTGGACGCCACCTGAGGGAACAAAATTTCTTTCAAAAGAGTTGTCATTATTTAACCTGTCTGCTGGTTCCCTGGAAGACCGCATTGCAAGGCTGTTTATTTTTGACCTCACAAAGTATATACCTAGCACCAAAAGCCTCTTTCCCCCAGAGCAGTGTGTTGAAAATAATTACATCAAGCATTTTTAACTTCCTAGCTGTCTGAGGGGGTAGATAACAATGGGGGCAAACAATAAACTAACTGAAATTTGTAAAAGGAAATTCTGGGGACTAATGATATGTCCGTAAGGGCTTTGAAAAGCTCCAATATAGTCCTATGAATCTAGAAAATCACATGCATGCTGTGGACATGCTCAGGAAAGACCTGAGAAGGCTGTAAACTCTCATCTCCAGCTGAACTTCAGTCTCAGGGAAAGCAGAAAATGAAGGCCAAGACAGAGATGTCTACTGCTTTACTGTGTGTGGAAGGCATGCCTCACATGCACAGAGAACCTTGGCAAAGACTGGAAGATTTATTGGCTCTAGGCATTTAAGAAAATCTGCTTAATATTCACTGACCAACGTATAACCAAGTAGAGACTTCAGTGGCCACTATAAAAAATACAGACTTTACAGAATTAGTTTACAAATATCACAAAACAAATACATCAAGAAGCAACAACAGCAAGCCCTGGAGAAAGGGGAGAAAATGATTTCCAGACTTGCCATATTACTTTAGATGTCAAGTTTTTAACATAAAATTATGAGACATGCAAAGCAATAGGAAAGTATGGCTTGCTAAAAACTAAAAATAAAAAATCAGTAAGAACTGTTTCTGAGGAAATCCAGACATTAAAATTGCTAAAGACTTTAATTCAGATGTTTTAAATATGTTCAAAGAGCTAAAGGAAATCATGTCCAAAATACTAAGTATGAGAATGGGAGTACATATGTATATACATTTATAATACCAACAAAAATACAGGATTTGTATATGTATAAAACTTTAAAACACTGATAAAAGAAATCAAAGAGCAGAATAAATGAAGAGATATTCCTTATTCATAAATTGGAAGACTCAATTTTGGTAAGGTGACAATTTTCCCCACCTTGATCTATACCCTCAGTGGAATTCCAATCAAAATCCCAGCAAACTATTTCATAGTTTGAATCAGTTTATAAAGTGATTCAGAAGTTTATATGGAAAGACAATACACTTGGCTAGTCAAAACAATACTGAAGATCAACAAAGTTCAAAGACTTGCACTACTAGTTTTTAAGTCTTACTTAAAGCTATAGTGATCAAAATACATGGTAATGGAGAAATAATAAACACATAGATCAATGGAACACAATAGAGAACCCAAAAATGGACATACTCAAATATAGTAAATGGATTTTGGACAAATGTATAAAGTCAATAAAATAGAGAAAGGTTAATATTTGTAACTAATGATGTTAGAACAATTGGACATCCATATGCAATAAGTGAATCTAGACAAAGACCTCATATCTTTTACAAATGTAACTCAAATCGATCTGAGACTGTAAAATGCTGAACAGTACATTTCTAGAAGAAAACATAGGATACAATCCACATGATCTTGTGTTTAACACTGAGTTTTTAAATATAACACCAACAACACAATCAATGGAAAAAAACAAACAAACAGGTAAGTTGAACTGAATTGTTCTGCTCTGTCAAAGACATTTGTAGTAGGCTAATCTTTTCCCCCAAATATAGGGTCCTAGTCCATCAAACCTATAAATATTACCTTATATGGATAAAGGATCTTTGCAGATGCAATAGTGAAGAATCTTGACATGGGGGGATTATCATAGATTAGTTGCAATAGATAGATTGCATAGATAAATGCAATCACAATAGGCAGAAGATTTGAACCGGATACCTCACCAAAGAAAATGTAAATATGGCAAATAGCATATGAAATATGCTCAATGTTAGATATTTTTAGTGAAATGCAATTAATAATGATAAAATATTACATTATATTATCTATTAGAATGGCTAAAATAATTTTTTAAAGAAGAATACCAATTGCTGGTAAGGATGTAGAGCAACAATTCTCAATCATTACCAGGGGGAGGGCAAAATGGCAGTTGACCCACTTTGAAAGAGGGTTTGACAGTTTCTTATAAAACAGAACATAGTACTGACATATGCTCCAGCATTGCACTTGCAGGTATTCACTTAACTGATTTGAAAACATATGTACATACAAACTTGCATGAGAATGTCTATAGCAGCTTTATTCATAATCACCCAAAACTGTCAGCAACCAAGATGTCCTGAAACAGGTAGTGAATATGCATTCCATTCCATGTAATGGAATATCATTCAGCAATAAAAAGGAATGAAATCTTAAGCATATAAGGTATGGATGAATCTTAAGTGGATATTGCTATGTGAAAGAAGTCAGCCTAAGAAGGTAATGTATATTATTATTGCATTCAAATGAAATTGTGCAAAAGCACAACTATGGAATCAGTAGGCAGACCAGTGGTTGGCAGAGGCTTGGGAAAGTGGGGGTGGGCAGGAGTCAATAAATTAAGCTCAGAGGATTTTTTCAGGGCAGTGAAATTATTCTGTGATACAGTAATGGTGAATATGATATTATGTATTTGTCAAAACCCACAGAATTTTACTGCTGTAAGGGTGAACTTTAATGTATGCAAGTTAAAAAAAATTATTTAAGCGGTCAAGATATCTCAAGATAGAATGTGGAATGTGACAAAAGAACCAAACTGTTTTAGAAAGCTGTGAACTAGCTTCACTGACTGGAGTAGGGGAATAAGGTACTGGCTTGAGTAACAGTAAACTGAGTGGTGTCTGTAAAGCTAAAAGCGAAAGAAACTGCATAAAACATTCTACTCTAGTCGATAAAGTTGGTTCCCACTGGTTTATGGGTTAACAGTTCTGAACTCACAATATATTGGAATTGAGCAATTAGTAAATGGAAAGAGATGGTGGGAGTCTGTTTTTTCACTGTTAGAATAGAGGTAACTTGGAAACGAGGAAGAAAGCCAGAATGACTCACGTGGTTATGGATTGGAGCAGAGACATCAGTATCAACTCATATCCTGCTTAATGTCAGTACAGATATTTGCATGTGGAGATATTTGTAGATAGGTGATAATATGCAAATTAGTATACACACATACATTTTCTTGCTCTGTCAGCTAAGAGAGACTTTGTACAAATAGTTGAAATTGTTTGTTGAGATTTTTGAACTTCCTTTCAAAATTCAAGACCTTTTTATTGTTTGCTATTTGATCTGATCTTGACGAAGATTTATTTTATTGAGTGTGGCTAACAGAATATAAACAATGGAGTCTATTCATTTATTTGTTCGTTTACTGATCCAGCAAGTGTTTACTATGTGTCCAATGAGCCAGGAATGTTCCACCCTGGGTATAAAATCAATAATGTCATTGACCTCATAGACAAATGAGGAAAAATTCAATAAATATATATTTGCTGTATAACTTTATCTTCAATATGATAGATACATCTAAAATAAGTAAAAGAATAATAATTATTATTCTATGTTATTACCCTGTAATGAAAATTCAGAGCAAAAACTATTTGGTTCTCTGACTTGGTGTTTGACAACTGCCTACAGTAGCGAACATCCTGTCTGATGTTTGCAGTGATTCATTAATCCAATTATACACTCAATTCAACAAATACTTGTTGGCACCTAATATGCTATATATACATCCTGTCAAGAGTTAGAAATATCTATTCATTCTCTTATTCAACATTTATTGAGGAGCAACTATGAGACTATCTTTAGAAATTTCCAAGATGAATTGGACATATTTCCTGTCTTTAAATAGGCCAGTATAATGGGAGAGAAAGACAATTAAACAATTCAAACACACTGTGGCAGAATGTGCACAAAGCATTATGGAGCTACCAGGCATATCACTTAACTTAGCCTGAAGGCCAAGAAGGATTCTTGTTACATACCTTTTCTGAGTTGCAAGATTAAAAGTTGGAGAAGGTAGTTAGGTTCCAGGAACAGGCAGTAAGAATATAAAGAGTGAAAACGTATACCACCGAGAGAATATAAGCATTGAGGAAAGAAACAAAATAGAATATGCAGGGAACTACAAGCACTTTAGTGTGGCCCTTACTTCAGGGGCAAGGCAGGAATGGTAGGTGATAAGGCTGGAGAAAGAATTGGACAAAGAAGAAGCAAGATTGTAGAGAGGCTATGCCATGTTGTAGATACTTTAATTTTATACTATGGGGATAGTATGTAGATTTTAAGCTAGAAAATGATATGGTCAAATGTAGATGTATTCCTTGAGAATCTTACAACCTCAGAAATCAACTTTTTCTTTATAGGATTGCCCTCAGTCCTTGAAGAAATCCAGAATTTAGGGATAAAAAAAACAAGTTCTTGACATCTTACCAACACTAAGGAGAGATACCAAGGTCTCAAGGAAAAATAAATACAGTGAGAGTTATCTTAGTAATTTTCTTTCTTCTCTCTCTCACATTCTTTTTTTTTTTTTTAAGAAAGTTGAGACTGTGAATTCTTGAGTTCTGAAGCTGATCTTTAGAAATATCTATTTTAAGGACTGAAACATTTAAAGAGCAGGATATCTCTATAACAGGTTGGCATGTGTAGGAGGAGGATATTTTGTATACTCTCCACCATCTAAGCAGGATCACTCAAGTGGTCACATGCAAGGGAAGATCATAATTGAAATTAACCTTTTGGTTTCTTATTAAAGATGTGCCTTTTGGTTGGCATTATAAAATGCTTAACACATGAAAGCACCTTCTTTTGATGTTGCTACAGTGATCACAGAAAAATATAACTCTCCTCTTAGTGAACAAAATGAAGCAAATTATAGTGAAGGCTACGAAGAAGAAAATTACATGTTGTCATCAACTGAGGCAATAGAGTGATGATTTTAATAAAAACTTTCCCTATTAATTTTGTCAGTTACTTTCCTTCTATGAGTTACTGTTGGATGACTAACCATCCCACTGGTCTAGATGGGCTCACAGTAAAAGTTCTTCGGCAAAAGTTTTCTGAGAGCTATCAGAGAAATGAACATTCCTACTCATTTGCCAAAAAGTATAATGAAAGTGACACATAATAAACTCAAAGTTGTTGAGAAGAGAGAAAGTTTGAAAAAAATCTGACAACTCACTAGATCTCAGATTTTGTGTTCCACAGAATCACCTATGAAGATGGTTTGACATATAAATGCTCCAGTCTCCATTTCTGCCAGTCTGAAGAGGGAAGGTACCATCTACATTTTTAATGGCCTCCATAGACTTTTCTGCTACACCCCAAACGTTGAGAATCAGAGTTAACAAATAACAGAAAATTTCCTGGATCAATTTGGAGAACTGATTTTAAAATTGTATAGTGAGAACAAGAATGCTTCTTTGCTTTATGCTTAAACATATGTATTTCTAGCATGTTAAATTCTCTTTAAAGTATGTGCATCACCTAGAAGATTGGAATTGCAAAGAGGAACAGAGAGTAACTAATGTGTTTAAACAACTCTATATTAAGAAAAAAGTTAAAAAATATTCAGAAAAGTAATTGCTTCTAAAACCGGATTTTGGTTCTCTGGAACCACTGGCAGTCTTTTGTTTTTATTTTTCTCTTCTTTTTTTTTTAAAGATTTATTCATTTATTAGACAGCGAGAGAGCACAAGCAGGGGGAGCGGCAGAGGGAGAAGCAGGCTCCCCGTGGAGCACGGAGCCTGTCACAGGGTTGGATCCCAGGACCCTGGGATCATGACCTGAGCTGAAGGCAGATACTTAACTGACTGAGTCACCCAGATGACCCATTTTTGTTTTTCTTTAAACTTGTATAACATGAAAAAAAGAAAGCTATGCTCCAAACAAGCACTTACTTCAAGTTTTTAGATGTTCATACACAGAACACTCAGTGTCTATGTGCAGTACAAACATTTAATATTGAATATATATGAAATACGGTGTTTGTGGGAAGGGTTCTTTCCCAACAGTTAAATTTTTCTCTGTGACGCTGTGAAATTTCCATCTGTCTCCTCAGAAATAATCCATAAAATTAGAGAATTTATTTTAAGGAAAGTATGCACTAATCTGTGACATCTGGCATATTTAATGACCCTGTAAATGCCATGGGCCTATCACTTTAAACTGATGAGATTTACATAATCTTACTTGAACCATCAGGGCATTGCAAATAGAAGGGACAAGTGGGACTAGAAGGCACAAATTCCACAGTTAACTCCTGCTCAGTATCCTGTCAGATTTTTGTAGATATGTGCTTCCCTGGGGCTATTGCAGACTTATAACCTCTGCTCTCTGATTCAGTTGTTCAACTCTCAAACAAATACGGTGGGTAACTTCTTGAGTGCACAGAAATGAAATATGGAGTCCAAAATTTAACTAAAATTGTAAAATGTCAGAATGATTTCCTTCTCCAGGCCTGCAAAATCCATCATCCTGTGTTGAAGTGAAATGCAACCAGTCCTGTGTTTATATTGAAGTGACCATTAGGAAAATACACTGGATAGTATATTTACAACTGCCAAGGTAAAAAGTACAGTGGATCAAAGCATCAGTTGAATGTTAGAACTGGATTCAAATTCTGACTCTAGCAGTATGTCTACATAGCCTTAGCTACTGTCTCTAAGCCTTCCTCATCTGAAAAGGTGATTTCGGTATCTTGATGAATTCTTGTGATGACTAAATATTATAATTCTCATAAAGTACTTGAGAACTATCTAGAAATAGTATCTATGAGTAAAAACTATGTAGCCAGAATCATTCATTCCAGATATATTTACTGATCACCTTCCTTGTGTAGTAGGGGTAGCAGGTCATACCAAAATTACCTGTGAACACCTGTGACATTTTGAGGAGCACTTTAGAAGGCCCTGAAGACCTATAGTTTGTGTTTCAGTGTAGTTAAGCTTTAAGGAATGGGAAAGGGAGTCAAACTGTGTCACATGCAAAAATTTCCAAGAAGTTATGAGGGACTATAAATTTACAGTAGCAAAAGATGACACAAGTAAGTTAGTTTTTCAACTGTACTGTGACTCCCAGAAATGGAGAAGAGAGAATGTTAGGGTTATTCAGGATTAGAGTACTGTTGTTTTTTGTGTGTTTTTCCAGGCAGTTATAAAAGATCAAAAAGAAGCAAGTGCATAGATGATGTTGCAAGAATGTAGTTGAAGTCACAAAAAAAGTATTGAGAACAGAATATCAGAGGTTAAAATTTTGAGTTAGAACAGTTGAGAAAAATGAGCAAGCAATTTCTAATAAATGACCATGGGTGTGATGACTTGAGTAAAGAAGAGTTGTTGGTTCTTGAGTTAAGGAAATTAAGACATTCCAAGGGCAAGCAAGAAGACTAGATGTTTATTCACATAGATGTCAAAGTCCCTCAAGGTTATGTTGAGGCTAGAGATGGACAGACACACTCTGGGTCAGTCCATTTCAACCTCCAATGGCTATAAATTTGACCAGGGCCAGGTTGGTAAATAACACTATCAAGGAGAGATAACAAGATTATATGGATATATACCAATGGGTATCACGAATCTCAAAAGAAAAGGGTTCTTATCAAGGTATAACTTGACAATGGGGAACAGAAGCTAAGTGAATGCTGACACCATTACTATAAACATGAACATCAACACAGTGCTCATCAGTGATGGGAGGAACTGAACTGAATGGCTCCATTAATATGGGAGGTAATTAACATCTAAGGAAAACTACAGGACTAAGGGAACTATGAAATAGTTGGGTATACAGGAAAGTTTGTTTACTATGAAAGGGCCATTCCAGAGACCAGAGAGAAGAGTTAGAAGGGAAAAGGAACAATAAAAAATTTGATTAGAAAAAAGGTTTACAGAATGTATAGGAAGAGGTTATGAGAGAAGACAGGTGTCAGGAAAGGAGGCATTTGTGATGATATCTAAGGATATGGTACGTGGGTATTGTAGGATGTTTAATCTTTAAGATCCCAAAAGGATTCTGATTTTTTTTTTTCAGTTTCTGAGGTCCAGGTGACTCAGGTGGCTTGCTTATTGGCAGGAAGTATATTATACTAGTTAGATGCATGGATTGTGAGGTCAAATCACCTAGTTACATATCTCCCTGCAGTTCCTATTCGCTGTGCAACTTCAGTAGAGTTACTTCATCTCCTTAGATCACAGGTCCATCCTAAAGTTGTAGGATTGAATGGCATAATGTGTAAAGTATTAGGATTCAGACATAGCACACAATAAGCTAAATGTGTATTGCTCTTACTATTTATTGTATGTATAAGAAGGTGATGATGTAGATTAGCCACCTTTGCAAAGGAAAGCCACTTAGTGATGAAGGGGGGAGATGCAAAGATTAGTTTCCAAGACTGCTTTCTTTATTGCTACAAAACAAACCACTCTGAATTTAGTGACTTTAAAAACATTTTTAAAAATATTCTCTCTCATAGTTCTAAGGTTGACTGCCCTCAGGCAGGCTTCTCTCGTAAGCTCCCTCATGTGACTAAAGTTAGGTAGTGACTATAAAATTCATTTTTTGTTTCATAGGTTTTATATATACAAAATTATCACAAAGATAGTAGAAAGTTCCCATGTATCCCAAACCCAGTTTCCACTGTAATCAACATCATACATTAGTATGCTGCACTTCTCAAAATTAATGAATTGATATTTATACATCACTATTAACTAAAGCATATAATTTATTCACATGTGCTCAGTTTTGCTCTAATGTCCTTCTGTTTCAGGATTTCATCCTAGGTAACACATTACGTGATACAGATGGTCACATCTCCTTACACTCTTCTTAGGTGCAAAAGTTTTTCATTCTTTGTTTTTGAGACTTTGTCAGATTTAAGGATTGTTGGTCAGGTATTGTGTATAAAGTGCCTCCTTTGGGATTTATTCGAGGTCTTTCTCATGGTTAGATTGGGATAATGTATTTTGCGGGGGGGGGAAGACCACAGTTAAGGTGCCATTCCCATTACAAAATGTCAAATGTACATAGTATCAGTATGACATCTCACTGTTGATGTGACCTGTATTCATTTTCTATTACTGCTGCAACAAATTACCACAAATTTAGAAGCTTAAACAATCAAAAACTATTCTTACATTTCTATAGAGTACAAATCCAATCTGAGACTCACTGGGCCAAAATCAAGATGTCAGAGGAGCTGCATTCTTTTCCAGAGTCTCTAGAGTAGTGTATGTTTTCTTGTCTGGAGAGGTGCTAGAGGATGC
Organism: Phoca vitulina; assembly: GCF_004348235.1. NCBI lineage: Eukaryota > Metazoa > Chordata > Mammalia > Carnivora > Phocidae > Phoca > Phoca vitulina. The sequence goes on along the minus strand of NW_022589779.1, from coordinate 3,987,592 downwards.
CCACATTCCTTGTCTCTGAGCTCCTTTTCTCCACCTTACAGGCAGCAATATTCCATCTCTCACTGTTCTGCTTTCATATTCACACCTCCCTCAGACTTGTTCGCCTTCTCCCTCTTTCATTTTTAAGTACCCTTGTGATTACCCTGGGCCCATCTGAGTGATAAAGAATAATCTTTCTTAAGTCAACTGATTAGCAACCTAAATTTCATTTGCAACCTTAATTTTTCCCTTTGCTATACAATTATATTCACATGTTCTGAGCAATAGGGTGTGGACATTTTTGAGGTCATTATTCTGCCTATAATGTTAATCTTGATTAATGAGGGTTTTTTTTTTTTCTCCTTTTCCATTATGTACTCTCTGGAAGAAAGTCAGAATATACAATCCACACCTAAGGAGTGGGAAATGATTCTATACCTCCACAGGGGCAGAGTATAAAGTATTTGGAAGCTTTTATCTATTTTCTCCCTTTTGTTAATCATTATTTATCATTATGGACTCATGGATATTTATTTTATACTTTGGATTATAATCTAATACTGTTTAGTTTATTTTGTTTCTCAAGTTTTTCCAGCTTGGCTATTGGAAGTTCTCTCAGGTGACTCCTGTTTCCCCTCGACATACCCCCATAATTGCGGAGTTTTTTTGTTTGTTTGTTTGTTTTTTGGTCTGGTCTGTTTTGAGCACTTTCTTATAAGATGCCCCAGGTTTGTCTTACATACTTCCTGCTCCATTGCAAGAATCAGTCATTTCTCTAAGGAGCTTTTGTTCCTTTTGTAGAAGTCCAGAGTCTGCGTAATAGGTGTGTTTCTTGCTATTAGAGTGTCATTGTTTCTAGGACCTCTCAGCTACAGCATGGAATATAAAGATAGATATGTGCACTAACCAATGAGTATGAAGATATTTATAAGTATTTTCATATTTACCCACCTATATCTATATTAAGCTATGAGTTGATATTGATGTCTTCAAGTCTAATTAGTTACTACATGGATCTTCTAGCTGCCTCCCTTTGCTTATCTGTAGCTCCCACTCCAATATTGAGAAACCTTACTCCACCACTCCCTTCTATTTCTTTAATTGTTCGATTTGATCATACATATAAAGTGCAGTTGGAATTGTTAACCTATGTGCCCATGGGGAAAAACTTTAACAGCTAGAGTACATTTGTTATGTACAGTTCCTTTTGCCTTTAGTCGAATATACTGCATTAATTTCCGAAGTTACTTAAGTCAGCAACTTATTCTCCCACCCCATTCAGTGAGGTTGTTTCATGTTTGTAATACAGTTAGATTTTTTTGTCACATTAAGCATTTCTTCCTGTGATTCCCCTACACCCTGGAATAATTTCACAAACATTTGCCTACACTGAGATTCACCGTTTGTGCTCTAAAGTTCTGTGAGTTTTGACAAATGCTCAATGTTCTGTATTTACCATTAGAGTATCAAACAGATCAGTTTCACCACCCTAAAAAAAAGTTCCTATTCTTCACCTATCTAACTTCTAACCCTTGAACTCCTGAAAAACAGAGCTATGTTTGCCCTTTGTAGTTTTGCCTTTCCAAAGTGTTATATGATCGGTAATATACAGTTTGTAGTTTTCTTAGACTGGTTTATTTTACTAGCAATATGCATTTAAGATTTATCTATATTTTTGTATGGCTCGATAACTCATTTCTTTTTATTGCTAAGTGATACTTCATTGTATAGATGTACCACCATTTGTTTATCCATTCATCTATTGTAGGACATTTTGGTTGCTTCCAGTTTTGGTGATTATAAATAAATTTACTATAAACATGTGTCTGCAGGTTTTTGTGTAGGCATAGGTTTTCATCTCTATTGGGTAAATATGTAGAAGCCCAATTGCGGTATTGTATGATAAGGCTATATTCACCTTTGTAAGAAACTGTCAAACTGTCTTCTAGATCCAGGACACCATTTTGTATCCTCACCAGGAAGGGTTCTGAATGTTGACAGTTCCTGCTGTTCTGTGTCTTTACAAATATCAGTATTGTCAACGTTTTTAAGATTTTGGCCAGTCTATTAAATATGTAGTATTCTCTCATTGTTATTTTAATTTACAGTTCCCTAATGGCAAATGATGTTGATCCTTTCTTTATATGCTGACGTTGCCATTTTTATATCTTCTTTGATGAGGTGTCTGTTCAGACCTCGTGCTCATTTTTTTTTTTTAAATTGTGTCGTCTGTTTTCTTATTGCCGAGTGTTAATACTTCTTTGTTATTTTGGATACATTTTTTTCCCCAGATATGTGTTCTGCAAATATTTTCTCCCAGTCTTTAGCTTGTTTTTTCATTCTCTTAACAGTGTCCTATGCGAGAATAAATTTGTTATTTTTTTAAATGAAGTACAACTGTCAAATTTTATTACATGAGTCATGCTATTGGTACTATATTTAAAAACTCATTGCCAACCCGAGGTCATGTGGATTTTGTTGTTTCCATCAGAAATGTCAATGCTTTCAGTTTCACCTTTAGCTCTATGATCTACTTTGAATTAATTTTGTATGAGGTATAATTTTGTTTAGGTAAAATTGTTTGCATATGGACTTTCAATTGTTTCAGCACCATTCATTGAAAAGACCATTATTACTCCTTTGAATTGCACTGATAACTTTATCAAAGATTAGTTCACTATATTTGTGTGTATCTATTTCTAGGTTCTCTATCTGTTCCATTGATGTATATTTCTTCTTAAAATATTATGCCACAGTAATTACCACACAGCCTTATAATAGTTCTTGAAATCAAGTAGTATGAGACCTCCAACTTCATCAGTATTGTTTCAGGTATTCTAGGTCCTTTTCCTTTCTGTATAAACTTTAGAATAATTTTGCTTCTAAGAACTAACTTTCTGGGAATTTATCAGGGATTACATTGAAACTACAGATCAAGTTGTGAATAAGTGAAGTTTTAATAATCTATATTACCTAGTGATTCTAGTAACCCAGGGGTGGGAGAAGACTTCTTTGCATTGTTTCTGATTTTGAGGGGAAAATGTTGAATTTCTTACAATTAAGTATGATGTTAGCTGTAGGGCTTTTATATCAATTCTTTATATGAGGAATATAAATAAGAAAGTTTACTTCTATTCATAGTTTGTCAAAGGTTTTTTTTTTTTTTTTCCTTTTTTTCCTAACTTGTCTACTGGTTGATACTTGTTGATTGGGATCTTAGCTTAGCCAGAGGTTGTCACAGGGGCACAGATATATGACCTCTCCAAGTGGATTGGGCTTCCTCACATCTCAATACCTGGTTTCTAAAGACAAACACCCTAAGAGAGAGCCTGATGGAGGTTGTCTCAACTTACATGTCCTACCCTTAGAAGGCATGCAATATTAATTTCACTGCATTCTAATTATTATAAGCAAGTCACTAAAGTCAGTCCATAGCCAAGGAAAAGGGGATTAAACTCCATCTGTTAATGGAAGATTATCAAAGAAATTATGGAAACATTTAAAAAATATTCACAATGACTCACATCTCAAAATTGGAAACATTAGCACAAGTACTGTCTGTGAAATGAAAATACTAGCTAATATACTAGGTATGGTCTGATTTTAATTATGCTTCTGGGGCTTCTCAGCACAGGTGTCTAAATTAGTCTCTGTACATACTTTTCAAGTCAGATGAGCACTGGGAAAACAACAACAAAAATAGGACATAGCCCTTGGACGTGAACACGCTATAGACAAATTCAGGAGAAAGAGAGATGATAGAAGAAAAAGTCAAGGACCAAGAAAGACTCCATGGGAGTTTTGAATTCTGGTACCATCTATGCATTGCCTTCTCCTAAAGAAAATCCTGACGTATAATGCATAGTAATTCTTTTAATTGGAAGTGAATTGGTCTCTCAACTGTGTGACTGTTGGACAAAGTTGTTCTTTAATTAATGTATCTGAATGTATCAGCTTGATCTATCAGACTGATAATGGATATCTCAAATAACTAAACTTTCATATTTCAAATGGTATATTTGTACACATTTTACCTTAAAATTTTTATGATTTATATATCCTTTTATGACAACTTAGCGTTGTTTGGTACAACTAGATTTAATATTGCTGTGTTTTAATTGGTGATTTATTTTCTACTTAAAACAGTGTTCTTTAAAATAGAAACATCACAAAATCTGGAACATAGAAAATGAAATCCTACATAGATCTACTAGTGGAGAAAACTAATGTTAACTGATTGGTGTACAGTCTATCTTTTGTCATGCACATAGTGATATTTATAAAGACTTTTATAAACAAAACTTTACATATTCACTTGTTTCTTTGTGGGGAAATATGTATATGTGCAAGATAAGAGTCTGAAAAATATAATCCTATGCATTTTGGTTAATGTATATAGAACCATATAATAAATATCTTGAGACATAGAATATTTACATCATAGCAATAGGTCTGCTTGTGCTACCATCCAAGTGAAGTTTTCTCTCCATATTGTGATTTTTTTTACCACCATACATAATATTGCCTGTTCTTGAATTCATATATGCATACTTTTATTTCTGTTTTCTTTCTCTCAAATACTGTTTTTGAGATGCATATATGTTGTTGCATGTATCAGTAGAACAGATTTTTTCTTACTGTTGAGAAGTATTCTATTTCATGAAAATAAAATAATTTTTATCCATCATCCTGATAAAAAATGTGTTAGTTTCCAAGTTTTGGCTACTTCAAATATTCACAAAAATTGCTGCCAAGTGTTTTGCAATGTGGTTATACCATTTTACCCTTTGACCTGCAATATATGAGTGTTCTCTTGTTCCACATCCATGGCAGCTTTTGATATTGGCAGTCTTTATTTTAACTGTAGTAAAATGCATATACCATAAAATTTACCATAAGTGACATTAGTACATTCACAGTGTTGCTCACCTATCACCACTCTAGTTCCAGAATGTTTTCATCACTCCAAAAGGAAATCCCAGTCCCATAAACAATCATTTCCATTCTTTGCCTACCCCAAAATCCCCTTTTTTCCTGCCCCAATCTCCCCCTATTCTCTTTCTTAGACTCCAAATATATGAAGTTAGACTCCTGACAGGGCCTGATAAGCTACTGAGGCTATATTCCTGTTTTTTCAATTGTTTTTGTGGTGGTAAGGGGTGGTCTTCTGATGGAAGTATTTTTATTAATTTGTCTCTAAGGCCCTTTCTTATTCTCACATCTGCTAAGTCCATATACTTAATTTTTTTCAGATATTATAGTTTTCAGTACTAGGATTTTCACTTGATGCTTATTTATATTTCTCATTCCTCTGCTGAGAGTTTTTATCCATTTACTCATTATATCCATCTTTTATTTAAGTCTTTGAATATTTATAATATCTTTGCCTGCTAATTGCAACATGTAGGTCATTTTGAACATCTGTTTCTGTTACTTGCTTTTGTCTTTATTTTGTACCATAGTTTCTTCCTTACACTTCTAAAAATATTTTGAAATTATGTTCTGAACATTGTGGTTGTTGTAGAAAATCTGAATATTGTCTTCCTTAAAGAGTATCAGATTTAGGGCGCCTGGGTGGCTCAGTTGGTTAAGCAACTGCCTTCAGCTCGGGTTATGATCCTGGAGTCCCGGGATCGGGTCCCATATCGGGCTCCCTGCTCGGCAGGGGGTCTGCTTCTCCCTCTGACTCTCTTCCCTCTCGTGCTCTCCGTCTGTCATTCTCTCTCTCAAATAAATAAGTAAAATCCTTAAAAAAAAAAAAAAAAGGAGTATCAGATTTAGTTGAATCAGGCACATCAGTGACTACCAAATCATTTTAACTTATCAGAATGTTATGTGAGTGTGTTGTTTTATTTTTTCTCTATTGTATATAACTTCTACAGCTCTCAACCAAGGACACATGGAGAACCACTATGTGAGTTCTGTACCCACTTCTCTGTGCAGTTTTCTTCTCTTTTGTGCCTTGCCCAGTCAATTCCAGCTACCTCAGCAGCATCTCTGATATCTGCCCCTCAGCTTAGCAAGACTTCCGTGCTCTGCTTTGTCTCCATCTCCTTGTAGCATAGTCTAGAGAAAGTTACCATAGGCAGAAAGTGAGGGTAAACGTGCAGCTCACCTGATGTGTCTCCCTTCTCTGGAGAATCAGAGTTAGTTATGTACTGCCTGTGTATGATCTGTGTAAGCAGTTTTCTCAAAATTCTGTCCAGTTTTATAGTTGTTTGCAAAGAAAGGGCAAGTCTGGTATTAATTACTACATAATCGGTAAGAGAAGTTTTGATTAATGGACCTTTTATTATTTAACAACCACACTGTATTATAAAATGATAATAATTGGTATTTATAAAAATGTTTTCTCTACCCTTATAATATTTTTGTTTCAGGGTGATATATATTTTTTAAGCTTTGTATATTTTTTTCATATTCTTTCTATGAAAGATACTGTTGGTTAAAATAAATTTAGAAAGGTAATTTAGAAACTCCTTGAAGGGTGGTAATTATATTCTGCAGCAATAAAATGGTAAAAAAGAGATATTAAATATTGGAATGGTAAGTTAAATTGATTGGGATGATAATAAGGGAAGTAGTGTTATGGAGGATAATACAAAGAAAATATACTGGAGGAGACCATACAATGAGGAAGGTTACTGCAAGCTCTAAATAACATAATAATTCAGGAGTAGAGAAAATTAGAAGGTAAGAGATAAGAAGACTCTGCTTGTTCAATGTATATAAGTATGTATAAATGTATTTGCCACATTTCACTTCAGAAACTTTTTACATAAAGGTTACAGAAATGTGAACACTGTCATGGAATACAAGTAGATTATTAAATCCAGAGTAAGGAAAAGTTTTAGGTCAAAACATTAAAATCCAAGACCATGTTAAAGGAGCCACAGATTTGGCTATGAGATTCCCAGTAAACAAAGGAAAGAAGAAAAGTGAACACAGTATCCATAATGCTGAAAGAAAATCTACATGTTCAGGAAAACATTGCTAGTTTTTTGGTTCCAAAGCAAAAGACAATTTCTCTGATGGGTTCTTACAGAGGTACCACTTTCAAACATATACTCTGAGAGCACCTTGGTATTAAAGACAAGGATACAATTTGTTCAAATAACATAACCACATCTTCTGATGCCCAGGGGTAGTGTCTTTTCCTTTACGCTACTTAGCTATTCTGACAAAAATACATTGACACATACAAGTATGTTTTATTATAAAAATATTGGGTAGTATGTTCTCCTTGGTCTGCAATAATGGTCCTTAATATTACTTGTAAATACACTTCAGATTTTTTTTCATCTTCAGCTATATTCATTCTTTCTTTTATGTGTAGATCTATATATCATGTAGATGATTGGATGGACAGATGGATGGATGGATAGTTGGATGGATGGATGGATTAGGAGGATGAAAAACACCCAAATCCTAAATAATAACTTCCTATATTGGAAACAAAAATGTATTTCTTGCAATGACAAACATTCATTTACCAGGATGCCAGTTGACCAAATGGGAGATTTAGGAGCAGTAATCTTCCAGGGAAATACTGGATCAAGGCTTATAATTGACCTTTTTGATATTTATTATAGTTCAGTCTTCTTGCTTCCTAGCTTTCTTTAAACTCTGAAATGTTGGGACTATGCTAAGCTCAACAGGAACTTTATAGCTTTAGCCTTCCCAGATATAAGGACATATTTGCATAGCATGAACTTTATATTGACTCTTATGATTCCTCAATAAATGTCTTTGATATATTTAAAAATGAATAAAATCCATCTTACACAAAACTGAGATGGAAAATTAAAGACAAATTTTGATTTTTATTAATTCTAGACTTATAAGGCACCATCTTGGTAGAACTAAGAAAGTTTTAAAACTTCCGACTCCCACATTTCTTGATCATGATCTCGATCTCTAGATGAGTAATCTTACAATGGGAAGTAGTAATGAATATTGTTTTTAATTATTTACTTTGTCAACACACGTCTTTTATTTTACTGTCCAGCTCACATGAGTATGAGTTATTGTCATTTATGGGAAAAAATTAAGTTACAACTCAAGTTCAGAACACCATGAAAAGATTAGGTAAAAAAAGGAGATGGAAGATTGCAGTAACTGAAAAAAGGTTTTCACCAATCTTTTTATGTGTGACTTTTTATTTAAAAAATGTGCTTCAAATTATCCCATTCTCATAATTCTAGGAACTAGGTGAAACCTTTATCAAAGCAAACTACAAAGCAGTTTATATCATGACAAACTGACTAGACAAGAAACATGGGAGAAAGACAGGAGTTATGATGTGAGACTACAGTTGATATTGTTCCTGGCTAGATTAAATAAGTGTGATTTTTGAATCATTTTTTCTGACTCTAATAGAATGATTTATATGAATACATTTCATAAAACGTAAGCAATAATTGAATATATGACAACTCTACTTTGTCAAGGATTTTTCTTTTGAACTATACTGCTGGATATTTTATTTGGTTGGGATATCTCTAAAGTGATAAGTATATTCTGGTCCCTTTATTAAAGATTTTTTTTCTAGGTTGTAAGCAAGATTTATAAACTTACCTAGGAAACAACATATATTTCCTATTTTCTGAAATATTGCATGGACTTTTCATTTAAAATAATGGAAAAAGTTATTTGTTAAATGATCTATGAACATTGCTTTCTTCAATTATAATTCTTTAATAAATTTTTGTTTATTCATAAATTTTGTTTTACATTCAATTTTGGTCATTTATGTTTTCCTAGAAAATTACCAATTTGACAAAAATTTTAAATGTATATCAGCATAGAACAGTATTTCTAAAAAATTTAGAGATATTAGATTCAAGAGTTGTTAACAGATATACCAAGAAATGTTTTTAATAAATTTGTGTATTATAACAGGCAAATCAGAAATCAGCAGTATGTCTTAACCTACCTTTTAGTCTGAAAAATCCTACAGTCAAAATGTCTCCTTATTTTTGTTTAACCTGGCATGTCCCAAACATTCTTGAACATTGACACTTCTACCACCATACAAAAACATTCCTACAAATATGCTACAGAACAAAACTTTGTGGGACAATGGCTTAGAAACACTAGCATACAGACACATGAAGTGATCTCCCATATTTATTTCTCTATTATATATTGCTTTTATAATTACAAAATAATAAACGTTGCAAAATATATACAAACATAAATGTGCATAAATTTAGTGAAAATCTTGATTTCTCACCTTCCATATTTTTATAGATTTCTAAATGATTATTTGCTTTTTTAAGTAGTAATATATTACACATATATATTCCTAGCTGTAGATTTTACTGTATAATTTATATCGTTTTATTTACAATGTTTCCAATTCTGTTTTATTTTCTCATTTGAAATAATAACTGAGACTGTTTCTTTTCTTAATTTAATAGTGGATGAATATTTCTTATATAAACTTTTTTCACTAATATCCAGTTTGTTACACTGTAGTTAGAAATTACACCTGTATAAATCAACTTTTAAAAAAAAATTTGAGTATAGTTAACACAATGTTGCATTAGTTTCAGATGTACAACTTAGTGATTTGAGAGGTTTACACATTATGCTATGTTCACCATAGATATATAATCTGTCCCATTATATTGCTATTACAATATCATTGATTATATTTCTTATGCTCTGCTTTTTATTTCTGTCACTTATTAATTCCATAACTGGAGACCTATATCTCCCTCTCCTCTTCACCCATTTTGTCCACCCTTCTCCCCAATGGCAACCATCAGTTTATTCTCCGTGTTTATAGTTCTGATTCTGCTTTTTATGTTGTTCATTTTTTTTTAGATTCCATTTATGAGTGGAATCGTATGGTATTTGTCTTTCTCAGTCTGACTTATTTCACTTAGCATAATACCTTCAATACCCCCAAGGGCATAATCTCATCCTTTTTCATAGCTATGTAATATATATATATATATATATATTACATTATATATATATATATATAATTATATATATATATTATATATAATTTTCATAGCTATGTAATATATATATTATATATATATTACATATATATATTATATATATATATATATTACATAGCTATGAAAAAGGATGAAAAGATATATATATATTATATTACATAGCTATGAAAAAGGATGAAAAGATATATATATATATATATATATATCACAGTTTCCTTATCCATTCATTTACTGATGGACACTTAGGTTGCTTCCATGTCTCGGCTATAGTATATACTGCAGTAAACATAGGGGTGCATATATATTTTTGAGTTAGTGTTTTGTTTTCTCTGGGTAAATACCCAAAAGTGGAATTAGTGGATCATATGGTATTTCTATTTTTAATTTTTTGAGGAACCTCTGTACTATTTTCCACAATGGCTACATCAGTTTACACTTCCACCAACAGTGCACAGCGTTCCTTTTTCTCTGCTTCCTCACCAACACTTGTTTCTTGTCTTCTTGGATTTTAGCCATTCTAATGGGTGTGGGGTGATACCACATTGTGGTTGTGATTTGCATTTCCCTGGTGATGAGTGATGTTGAATATCTTTTCATGGTCTCTTGGCCATCTGTCTTGGTCTTCTTTGGAAAAATGTCTCCTCCGATCCTCTGCCCATTTTTTAATAGGATGTTTGGGTTTTGGGTGTTGAGTTGTATAAGTTCTTAATATACTTTGGATACTGACCCTTTAATCAGATATGTCATTTGCAAATATCTTCTCTCATTCCATCTTTTTGTTTCCTTGATCATTTCCTTTGCTGTGCAAAAACTTTTTTTTATGTAGTCCCAATAGTTGATTTTTGCTCTTATTTCCCTTGCCTTAAGAGACATAGCTAGAAAAATGTTGCTAGGACTGATGTTGTAAGATAAATTACTGCTTGTGTTTTCTTCCAGGATTTTTATGGTTTCAGGTTTCACATGTAGGTGTTTAATCCAATTTAAGTTTATTTTTGTGTATAGTATTACAAAGTAGTCCAGTTTCATTTTTTTTCACATGCAGCTGTCCAGTTTTCCCAGCATCATTTGTTGAAAAGACTGTCTTTTCCCCATTACATATTCTTCCCTCCTTTGCTATAGATTAATTGACCATACAAGCGTGGGTTTATTTCTGGTCTCTATTCTGTTCCATTGATCTTTGTTTCCATTTTTGTGCCAGTACCATAGTGTTCTAATTACTACAGCTTTGTAGTATACCTTGAAATCTGGAATTGTGGTACCTTCAGCCTTGTTCTTCATTCTCAGGATTGCTTTGGCTATTCAGGGTCTTCTTTGATTCCATATAAATGTCAGTATTATTCTAGTTCTGTGAAAAATGCTGTTGGTATTTTGATAAGGATTGTATTGAATCTGTAGATTGCTTTGGGTAATAAGCACATTTTGCCAATATTAGGTCTTCTAATACATAAGTATGGAATATCTTTCCATTTGTTTGTGTCATAAATTTCTTTCACCAGTGCTTTATAGTTCTCAGAATACCAGTCTTTCACCTCTTCAGTTAAGTTTATTCCTGGGTATCCTATTCTTTTCGGTGCAGTTGTAAATGGTGTGTGTGTGTGTTTGTGTGTGTCTGTGTGTGTGTTTTAATTTCTTTTTCTACGGCTTTGTGGTTAGTGTAAAGAAACACTACCAGGGCGCCTGGGTGGCTCAGTCGTTAGGCGTCTGCCTTCGGCTCAGGTCATGATCCCAGGGTCCTGGGATCGAGCCCCGCATCTGGCTCCCTGCTCCGCGGGAAGCCTGCTTCTCCCTCTCCCACTCCCCCTGCTTGTGTTTCCTCTCTCGCTATGTCTCTCTGTGTCAAAAAATAAAATCTTAAAAAAAAAAAGAAACACTACCAATTTCTGGGTATTTGGTATCCTACTATTTTATGAATTCTTTTTTTACTTCTAGGATTTTTTTGGTGGAGTCTTTAGGATTTCTGTATCATGTGATCTGCAAATAGTGACAATTTACTTTTTTTTACCAATGTGGATGCCTTTTATTTTTTCTTTTCTTTTTTTTTCTCTTTCAGCCATTTCTTTTTATTTACAGCTTGTGTTCAATGCAAATCAATTCCATAACATGAGAAGTTACTATGAATCAAAGTATAAATACACAAACACAATACACAACCCAAAATAGATGTACAGCATTCAGGTATGAAACAAAACGGAATGTTCATTCACACAGACAGCAGTGAGATCTGTTGGATTTGGTTGTTCTGGTGTAAGTTCATAAAGATGGGAAAAAAGGACTTTGGTTATCAAGACTACTGTGGCCACATTAGATACTGGAACATCTAAGCATCAGTGTGTGACCAGGCGAACAGAAGACCTTAGAGTGTCTATTTTTAAAAAGGTTTCTGTGCCTCAAGGCAGTTGTGAAAAGATTTACTTTCCAGAATCAAGCCCACTTTAGGCTTAGGACCAGGTTCTAACTATCCAAAAATATTGACTAATAGAAAGTGCTCCAAATGTGGCTATTCTGATTCAGAGTTTAAAGAAAAAAAAGTATTTATAGAAAGAGTGTAAAAGTTTTTCTGAATTTAATGTAAGTAAGCTTCTCAGTCTTCACTTGCCAAATACTTGATTGACAGTTTTGGCTCCTGCACATATTTTGCCTTTTTAATTTCAAGATTTGTCAATTTTACCTTCAAAACAGATCATTTTTTAAACTGTAAAAAGTATTAAACATATACAGAAATAAAAAGCATTTTGAAATTAGTTGAGGTCAATGTCCTTTTACTCTTTGGAACCAGTTTAGCAAAATGAATCTGGCACTCTTGTTGAATAGGAATAAGTGATCAGCATATAAGCAAAATTTACTCATTATGCTTCAATCGGGGGCCGATTCCAAGCCATCATTGCCCTGGCACATGTCAATTACTATATAAAAAGTCAAATGCAATGTCAAATCCAAATCCAAAGCCTCAGAGGAGAGTTCAGTTCCCAAGAAACAGTAATAGCCTTGAAACGTAAAAAACTTTTATCTAGAGTTCATAGGCATTAAGTTAATACTGCTGAAACAATGTGTTGAGGATTTGCAGTAACACCTGGAAGTTCCTTCTGATGTACATATAAAAAGAATCTGGGAAACTTTTTGTATTAACTGTTTTATGACCTTAAAGATTTAATAAGCCAAATGAAAACTGAATCTGTTCACATCCCATCTTTTATATCTAGGTAGGATAAAATCTATTCTCATTTTCAAGGTAGAATTTTACATGTCCTCACTTCTTAAGCCACATTTAGAGAAATTATCTCTTAACTAATCTTGGATGTTGTCTTTTCATCTTGTACATGAAACTCCAGTAGATTTAATAGACATTCATCATCTAGTCAAACCTTTCACATGTTCTTCAAACCAATCAAATTTGGAATCCTCAACATTTTCTCTGTCAATAAAATAAGGTGTGGACTTAACAGATTCAATGAAGACCTGTTTTTTCCTTGTCCTGCTGGATGTCTAGATGCCATATGGATTGGGTTTAGAAGATGGGGAAATAAAGATGTTTCTTGGCCTGAGTCTTTTAACAGTAGAGATGTAGAAGGGAGAATGAGATCAAGAAGAGACTGGCTGTTGACTTCAGAGCATTGGTGTGGTGGTGGTATCAGCTGGATTTGGGGCAGTCAAGGTACTCTGGGAGAAGGTACTTGAAAGTATTACAACAGTTGTTTGATTTGAATAAATCTACATGAGTAGGAGCAGCGTCAGAAGCAGCAGCCCCAGTCGGAGCCTGTCCACCATGGCTCTGCCCATGTCCACTCTGTTGGTGCATGGCTTGTCTCGTTGGATGTGGTGTGAATGGAGAATCACTGGCTCGGGGTGAGTTCAAGCAAGGTCTTCTTTTTCTTTTCTGATTGCTGTTGCTAGGACTTCTGGTACTATGTTTAATATAAGTGGTGAGAATGGATCTTGTTCCTGACCTTAGAGGGAACACTCTCAGTTTTTCACTGTTGTGGATGATGATAGCTGTGGGTGTTTCATATATGGCCTTCATTATGTTGGGGTATATTCTTTCTAGGCCCATTTTGTTGAGAGTTTTTTTTTATCATGAATGGATGTTGAAACTACTCAAATGTTTTTTCTGCATCTGTTGAGATTTTTATCCTTTTTGTTGTTGATGTGGTTTCTGATTGATTTGAAAAATCAGTTGATTAAAGTCTCTTTGCATCCCAGGAATAAATCCCACCTGATCATGGTGAAGGATCTTTTTAATGTATTGTTGTATGCTGTTTGATATTTTGTTGAGGATTTTCTCATCTATGTTTATTAGGGATATTGGCCTGTAGTTTTTTGTTTGTTTGTTCTTTGTCTGATTTTGGTATCAGGGTAATGCTGGCCTCCTTCAATGTATTTGGAAGCTTTTCTTCCTCTTCTACTTTTGGAATAGTTTGAGGGGAGTAGGTATAAACTCTTCTTTAAATGTATGGTAGAATTCACTTGTGGATCCATCTGGTCCTAGACTTTTATTTTTTGGTAGTTTTTGGATTACCAGTTCATTTTGTTACCTGGAGTTGGTCTGTTCAGATTTTCTATTTTTTCTTGGCTCAGTTTTGGAAGATTGTATGTTTTTAGGAATTTATCCAATTTGTTCTAGGTTGTCCAATTTGTTGGCATGTAATTTTTTAGAGTGTTCTTGTATAATACTTTGTATTTCTGTGGTGTCAAAAGTTAATTTCTCCTCTTTCATTTCTGATTTTATTTATTTGCATCCTTTCTCTTTTTCTCTTGATGATTCTGGGTAAAGAGTTTCAATTTTATCTTTTCAAAGAATCCTCTCTTAGTTCATTGGCTTTTTGTATTGCTTTTTGTCTACATCATTTATTTCTGCCCTGATCTTTATTATTTCCTTTCTTCTCACCTTGGGTTTTGTTTGTTCTTCTTTTTCTAGTTCCTTTGGGTGTAAGGTTAGATTGTTGGAGTTTTTTCCTGTTTTTTGAGGTAGGCCTGTGTTGCTATATACTTTCCTCTTAGAACTGCTTTTACTGTGTCCCAGAGATTTTGGACCATTGTGTTTTCATTTTCATTTGTCTTCATGATTTTTTTTTTTCTTTGATCATTTCATTAAGCCATTAGTTGTTTAGTATCATGTTGTTTAGAGTCCACATGTCTGTGTTTCTGCCAGGTTTTTTCTTGTGATTTATTTCTAGTTTCCACTGTGGTCAGAAATGATGCATGGCATGATTTCAATCTCCTTAAATTTATTGAGGCTTCTTTTATGGCCTAATATGTGATTATTCTGGAGAATGTTCCATGTGCACTTGAAAAGAATGTGTTTTTCTGTTTTGGGATGGAATGTTCTGTATATATCTGTTTTGTCCATGTGGTCCAATGTGTCATTCAAAGATACTGTTTCCTTATTGATTCCAGTCTGGATGATCTATCCATTGATGTAAGTGGAGTGTTAACATCTCCTGCTATTACTGTATCTCTGTAAGTTTCTCTCTTTTTGTTGGTTACTATTTGCTTTATGTATTTAGGTTTTCCAGTGTTAAGTATGTAGATATTTATAATTGTTTTATCTTTATGTTGGATTGATCCTTTTGTCATCTTTGTCTCTTGTTACAGTCCTTGTTTTAAAGTCTATTTTGTCTGATATAAGTGTTGCTACCCTGGCTTTTTTCCCCCTCCCTTTGCATGGTGAATATTTTCCAACCCTTCCCTTTAGTCTGTATGTATCTTAAGGTCTGAGGTGAGTCTTTTCTAGGCAGCATATAGATGGGTCTTGTTTTTTAATCTATTCTGCCACTCTGTGTCTTTTGATTGGAGCAGTTAGGCTATTACCTTTAAAGTAATTATTGATAGGTATGTATTTGTCGTCATCTTTAGAATTTGTTTTCCAGGTTTTTTTGTAGTTCTTCTTCCTTTCTTCTTCTGTTGTTCTCTTTGTGATCAATGAGTATGTATAGTGTTTTGTCTTTCTCTTTATTTTATTTATTTTTTTTATCTATCATGGGTTTTGGGTTTGTGATTACCATGACTTTCATATATAACATTCTAAGTGAATAGTAATCTATATTAATTTGATGGTCATTTAAGTTTAAACACATTCTTAAAAAAAAGAAGAAAATCTTTTTCCTTTTCCCCTTTCTCTTTCCTTTTTACTCCCTTCTTCACATATTTTACATCTTTTTATTCATATTTTCTTATGTTTAATTGTGGCCATTTCTTTTCCACTTAAAAAAGTCCCTTTAACATTTCTTGTTAGGCTAGCTTAGTGGAGATAAACTCCTTTATCTTTTGTTTGTCTGGGAAACTCTTTATCTCTCCTTCAAATCTGAATGATAACCTTGCTGAGTGGAGTATTCTTGGTTGTAGGTTTTTTACTTTCAGTACTTTGAATATATCATGCCAATTTCTTCTAGCATGCAAAGTTTCCGTTGAAAAATCAGCCAATAACCCTATTGATTTTTTTACCTTGTAGGTAACTTTTTCTTTCATGATCCTTTAAAGATTCTCTCTATCTTTAAACTTTGACATTTTAATTATTATGTGCTGTGGTGTGGACCACCTTGGGTTCATCTTCGTTGGAACTCTCTGTACTTCTTGGACTTAAATGTCTATTTTTTTGCCTCAGTTGGGGAAGTTTTCAGTTACTATTTTTTCAAATAAGTTTTCTACACTTTTCTCACTCTCCTTCTGGGACCCCTATACTGGGAATACTCATTCACTTGATATAGTCCAAGAGATCTCGTAATCTACCCTAATTTTTAAAAATTCCTTTCACTTTTTGCTGTTCAGCTTGTGTGCTTTCCATTACCCTGCCTTCCAGATCACTGATAGTTTTTCTGCAACCTCTAATCTACTGTTGATTCTCTCTAGTGGTTTTTTTTTTTTTAATTTCAATTATCTTATTCTTCAACACTGTTGTTTTTTGTTTTGTTTTGTTTTTCAAATATTTTCTATCTCTTTGTTGAAAGTTTCATTGAGTTTTTCCACTCTTTTTCTCCAGCCTGGTGAGTATCTTTACAGTCATTACTTTAAATTCTTCATCAGGTGTATTGCTTATCGTTGTTTCATTCAGTTCTTTTTCTGAGGTTTTTTTTCTTGTTCTTTCTTTTCAAATATATTCCTCTGTCTCCCCATTTTGCTTGACTTTCTGTGTTTATTTCTATGGATTAGCTGAAATGACCACCACTTCTAAAGCTGAAGGAGTGGTCTTGTGTATGGAGTTGACTATGCAGCCTATGTGTGGTTGACGACTTTTGCTGGCTGGCCTGCTGGAGCTGTGGCCGTATATGCTAGTTACTCTTCTAAACCATGACACGTCTCTCTCTTGCTCTTCTCTTGCCATTCTCTCTATCTTTGGTTGTTAAGTAGCTGTTCAGTCCACCCTCAGTTCTTCAGGAGTAATTGTTCTATTAATAGGTGTAATTTGGTGTATTCCATGGAGGAAGTGAGTTCACAGTCTTCTTACATTGCCATCTTGAACTGGAACCATAAATCTGACTTATAGGTACTTATGAAGTATTCTGTTTCACCTGGTATATAATAAAATTTGTAAATGTTTGCAAAAATATAGTCTTTTCTTGTAAAGTAAAATATTTAATATGAATCAGTTTATTAATAATGTATTCATTACACAATATTCATACAGCATTCATTAAAAGAAAAAGTACATGAAAAGTGACAATGTTGTGACTTTTCCAAGTAAAACATTAAAAAAAGGGGGAGGAGGCAAGAAAGAATTAAAGGTACTGGAAAGAACTATTATCATTAATAATAATCACATTAAACTTCCACCTGGTGGATTTATCTATTTTGCCTAATTGTTCTGTCTAAACTTTGATTGTATTTTGGTCAGTTCAACTAGTCAAATTCTCTCCAATTTTTGTCAAATCTATGAGTTTTTGATTTAGATTGAGTCATTTATTCCTTCAGCATATATTACAGACATTTATTAGTTAATAAAAAAGTTAACAAAAATCCAAAAGTCCCTGCTCTCATTGAACTCATGATTCTATTTTTGATGCTCTAATATTTGACATGAAAATATAATGAAGGGTATGTATTAGTAATATACCTATTCAGTATAAGATGTTAACATTTAATATTTGTACTTTGCTTCCTTAAATTTGTACTTGCCTGCTAAAATTTTACCTATACTTCAAAAACTTTTTTTTACTTACTTCTCCCATTTCTTTGTCGATTATATGTTGTATAGGGAATACACCATTCTTTTATACCTTAGATATTATTGTTTGTTCTATTTTTTTTCTGTTTCTGTTTAGTTCAGTGCTCTATTTATTGGTATACAGCCTGAAGCAGGCAGCTTTCTAATCTCTGGGAATAGAGCAATGTAAATTATATCCTAGTTTCCCATTTCTTTGGAATTTACCTTCATGTAGAGAGAGACAGGTCATTTTTAGAAATTAGTAAGTGCTATGAAAATAATAAAGCAATTGAATGAGATAAAGGGGATCAGGGAAGCTTTTTCTCGGTAGGTGGTATTTGCTGCTTTCTGAATGAAGATCCAGTTATGCAAAGATTTAAGAAAATAGTGTTCTAGAAATAGGAAAGATCCAGGTACGTAAGATGTAGGAATTTAAAGAAAGCCATTGTAGCTGGATTTCATGGAGCAGGTGGGAATGAAGTTAGAGGGCACATAGAAGCTAGAGAACTAAATTCTTTGGAATCATACAGCGAGTTAAGTTTGTCACAGAATATTAAAATAAGACTGCTCCTATCATGAAGTCTGGCCTCAAATCCAAGAGCAATTAGTGCAAAGCAACCTGTCGTTCTAGGTATAGAACTTTTTATGCAAAACATGCAAAAAAAGTGTCCAAAACTGGTTCTGTTACTATCAGTCCATCTCCCACCACAATATTATATGAGCAAAGGCTATGAATTCTTTAGAGAGAGCAACCTCTATGAAGAGAATAAGCAATTCTGTGAAAAGAGCGCTAGTTTCCTACACCTTCCCCAAAGGCACAGACCTGTCACTCCCTCCCAGCCAAGAAAGACAGCTTACAAGAGCAAGTTGTCCTGGAATTGGAAAGGCACTGCAACTGGCAAAATACGGGATGGCTGGCAGCTGGCTGGAGGGGCCTGGCCTGACAGAGGTGAGGGAGATATGCTGGAGACAGACTGAGGCTCAGAGATGAGCAAGTAAGGTTGCTGTGGGTCTTCCTGTGGAGCACTTCTGAGGAAGATAGCTGGATGAGAGTCAGCCTGATGGGAAAGGACAACCTCACTTAATTGGGTTTGTGTGGTGAGGTTCTCCTGAAGGCAGAACAGAGGGAGGGCCAAAACTGATCACCAGAGGAAGACCTACTTACATCAGGATGCTGCATGTGAGATTCCAGTGACGGGTTCCAAAGAGCCCACAGAAGTACTGCACAGGCAGAAAGAACAAAAGAAGTGATATATATTTATTTTAAAGATTTTTTTAAAATTTTTATTGTTATGTTAATCACCATACATTACATCATTAATTTTTGATGTAGTGCTCCATGATTCATTGTTTGCATATAACACCCAGTGCTCCATGCAGAGCATGCCCTCTTTAATACCCATCCCCAGGCTAACCCATCCCCTACCCCCCTCCCCTCTAGAACCCTCAGTTTGTTTCTCAGAGTCCATAGTCTCTCATGGTTCGTGTCCCCCTCCGATTTCCCCCCCTTCATTCTTCCCCTCCTGCTATCTTCTTCTTTTTTTTTTAACATATATTCTATTATTTGTTTCACAGGTACAGATCTGTGATTCAACAGTTTTGCAGAATTATTTATTTGAGAGAGAGAGAGAGCTCAAGCAGCAGGGAGGGGCAGAGGGAGAGGGAGAAGCAGACTCCCCACTGAACAGGGAGCCCGATGCGGGGCTCCATCCCAGGACCCTGAGATCATGACCTGAGCTAAAGGCAGACGCTTAACTGAGCCACCCAGGTGCCCAATAAGTGATATTTAAATACCTGGTACAAATATGGTTCCAGGTTGCTGGACTATAATAGCATCCTCCACATAAGTTTGTGCATTCTTGTAATTTTTTATTCTTGCTGAAGCTTGAGAGAAAGGAGGGAAAAAAAGAGAAAACTTGGAACTCACCCCTTTTCCCTTGGTAGTTTGTGTCAGACATCAATGAGGGAAGAAGGAAAGAAGCTTTGAAAGGAAAGAGGAAGTCAATTTTTGCTTTAGACCAATGGGGAATTTATGAATTAAAAAATGAGGCTTTTAGTATCTGAGTGACTGAAAATCTATGAAATCTAGATGGTATTCAGGAGCCAGGAGTATGAAAGAGTCTATTTTAATAATTGTATTCCTACAAGTTTATTTTGTTCAGTAAATTGACTGCCAGCACTTCACTATACATACAAATATTTTTAAACCTAGATCCATTTATTTTCATAAGGGACAAGTTTGTTCCTTCTGTACATATTTAGTCTCTTGGTGATGTTATCTGAGAAGTACATTACATTAATATTTTTAAATTGTTTATTTTCCTGTTAAGAATAATGCTTAAGCTTTGTTATTTTTTAACCCTAGGAATTTTTAGACTACATCCTTCTATATCTCAACTGAAATCCTTTTAAAATCACCATCTCTTTGTTCTTCCATTCTTAATATAATTTATCACTCAGTCAGTTGAAGTATCTGTTTGACTAATTTTTTAAAGGAAGTATATTGGCCTCTTTTTTTTTTTTTTTTGACACATTTATTCTGTGTCATGATCAGACTATTACATTTAGCAATTGATAGCATGGGTGCCAAAAAAAAAAAAAAAAAATCTACATTAAAACCTTTTGTTGGAATGCTTTACACTTTCCATGGAACAGAAACTAAAATAACCTCTTATATAATTAGTCACAAATACAGTCCTCGAGTGTTTTGCCCATACATGAGTATTGTCTAAAACATGTCTTCTTTGTAGCAGCGAGGCCCTGCCACCACTGTGCTTGGCTGAGTTCACAAATCTGTTGTGACCTGTAGCTTCCCTGTCACTTCTCTGGCTCTCCTCTCCTGCTAACCCTTGTTTCCTGGCGGTAATTAAGACCTTCTGCCACTGTCATAGCCACTGTTGCTGCTGGAACCGCAAAAGCCACCTTGGTTTTGTGGTTTGGCAAAGTATTGTCCTCCACCACCAGAGGGGCCAGGGTTTCTGCCTCCAAAATTTCCTCCTTTCTTGGACCCAAAATTTGAGGATTGATCGTTACAGCCAAAATCATTACATATTCCATCTCCCAAGTTGCTTGTACTACCACCGCCATAACCACCCCGCCTCCTCCGTTGTTTTAACTGTCTTAGCTGCCACTCCCGCCAGAGACACTGCCCTGTTTCCATAACTCTGTCCACCACTTTCATAGGCTCTGGTTCCTCCAGAGTAATCAGGGCTGCTGCCTCCATAACCACCATCAATACCAAATCCATTATAGCCATCCCCACTGCCATCATATCTACCACCACCTCAACTACCACCACAGCCACCTCACCCATTGAAGTTTTCTCCATGACCAAAGTTGTCATTCCCACCAAAACCACCTCCACGACCACCACCAAAGATTCCAGAACAACTCTGACTTCTTTGGGTGGATGAAATGCTACCCATCTCTTGCTTAGATAGGGTTTTCTTTACTTCACAGTTGTGGCCATTCACAGTATGGTATTTTTGAATGACGATCTTGTTTACAGAGTCATGGTGGTCAAATGTTACAAAAGCAAAGCTTCTCTTTTTGCCATTGCCTCGGTCAGTCATGATTTCAATCACTTCAATTTTCCCATTCTATTCAAAATAATCTCTTAGATGATGTTCTTCAGTGTCTTCTTTAATGCCATGAATAAAAATCTTTTTCATAGTTAAGTGGGCACCAGGTCTTTGAGAATCTTCTCTTGTGACAGCCCTTTTTGTTCTACAACACTTCCATCCATTTTGTGTGGCTTTATATTCATGGCTGCATCTACCTCCTCCACAGTGACATATATGACAAACCCAGAACCTCTGGAGTGCTTGGTGTTTGGATCTCTCATTACCACACAGTCCATAAATATTTCCCATTGCTCAAAATGGCTCCTCAGACTCTCATCCATTGTTTCAAAGCTCAAACCTCTGATGAAGAGCTTCCATAGATGTTCAGTCTCTTTGCGAGACTCTGATTTAGACATGATGTTGGTGGGAGGGGAGATTTTAATGATGCTTACTCAGTCAGAAAGTATATCGACTTCATAACGTCTGAGAATGGTGTCGTATTACCTTTGTAGAGGAATGACAATTTGGTTGGATAAATATTTTTTAAACATGGAATCTTTTTTATTTTAAACATTTTTTTTGCCTGCTCAATATTGCACAGATGTCTGCTGAAAATCTGATTTGGGTTCTAAAGGTTTTGTGGAGTTTTGTTTTGTTTTTCCTTCATCCTTTTTATTATCAGAATTTGTCTAAAAGGAATCTTATTTAAAATTGCTTTAAAAAGAAGTTTAGAACTTTTCCCCGGTCAAAAATGTTTTATTCTTAAATTTATTTGATCACTGCTTCTAATCCACCTATCCTGTTTCTCATTCTGAGAGATGTAGTCTGTGAAAGTTTAGAGTCTTTATATCTTGTATGAGCTGGTCTCGAAGACAGACAAACCCTGTTTTGAATCTGTAGTGATGTTATGAGTATCTTCCCCATTGCTTCTCCAGCATTTATACCTTCATATAAGAAATTCATTCTGCATGCATACTAACATAGATTTGCTAAAGCTTCGAAAGGCTGGTGTTTTCAGCACCAATACTGGTTTTCCCTTTTTGTTTTTTCCTTTTGGCCATGTGGAAATCTGAGAGAGAGTTATATCCACCTGTAATCTAATAACAAGCTTATCCAGACATCCAAAAGCACTTATTTGAAGCACTGTTATATGTTACACCCTTTAGAAATGTCTATATCCATGTTACTAATGCCTAAGATAAATTTATATAAGTAGAATTATTGGTGCAAAATTATGAACATTGAAACCTTTTGTTTTTTTTTAATTCCAGTGTTAGTTAACATATGGTGTTATATTAGTTTCAGGTGTAAAATAGTGATTCAACAATTCTTTGCATTACTCAGTGCTCATCTTTCTTTTTTTTTAAAGATTTTATTTATTTATGTATATATGTATGTATGTGTGTGAGAGAGAAGTAGGGAGGGGAAGAGGGGGAGAATCCCAAGCAGACTCCGCGTTGAGCATAGACCCCAATCCGGGCTTGATCCCACAACCCTGAGATCATGACCTGAGCCAAAATCCAGAGTCAGACGCTTAACTAACTGAGCTACCCAGGCCCCCCCACCCAGGGTCATCTTGATAAGTGTTCGGTTAATCACCTTCACTTATTTCACCTATCTACCCACCCACATCCTTCTCTGGGAACAACGAAATCTTTTGATGGGCATTATCAAAATACATTCCAGAAATGTAATGTCAAATTAAAAGTCTTCTATCAATAGATAATATGTTTTTGTGTGTGTGTTTTGATGGGTTAAAAATTGTATCTCAATATTTAAGCCAATTTAAATTTTCTTCCAGTGGGGTTGAACATGATTTAATAAAATGACTTGATGCTGTGTAAATTGTCTTTTCAGGTCTTTGATCTTTTTAAAAGTAGATTCCAATAAGTCACTTATAAAGTGAGATCAGTTTTTTGTATAGTAAGTATAATAATGTCCTATTATATTATTTACAATAGGTTCACCACTATAACAAATAGACCCTTAAAAGAATAATCTTTTATTGATATGCAAATTTATACTTTGCATAGTTGCAATTATTCTACATATGAATTTTAACAGTGGTCAACACAAAAATCTTTAAATGTTCCATCTTTGTCAAGAATTCCCTTTTTGGAGAGGGCAAATATTTCGTTGTTGTTTAGTTTTTCTTCGAGCATGATAATTTTAAGTCATTTTTAAAAAAACATAAGATGGTGCACCTGAGTGGCTCAGTTAGTTAAGTGTCTGTCTTCAGCTCAGGTCATGATCCCAGGGTTATGAGATCCAGCCCCGCGTCCGGCTCCCTCTTTGGCGGGGAGTCTGCTTCTCCCTCTCCCTTTGCCCATCCCCTCTGCTCATTCTTGCTCTTGCTCTCTCTCTCTCTAGTTCTCTCTCTCAAATAAATAAATAAAATCTTTAAATAAATAAATAAATAACATAAGAAATTTCATGTGAATTGTAGGATTAAGGATTTGGCTCAAAAATCACATTTTCCATTAGTCTAAAAAATCAGAACCGAAATTTATCCAATCCATAAGAGAAAAACTGCACAAATAAAATGAATCTCCAAAATCAAGAACCAACTGTATTAAAACTTAAAAAGTTCTTTTATACTACCTGTCCTTTATTTTAGGTTGATTTTTTTTTTTCTCTGTAAAGCTCCATGAAAACAGGGTCTACTTCTGCTTTCATCACCAACTTATCCTAAATCTTGGCAGAATACCTGTCCTATTATAATATTTGTTAAATATAACAAGAAATCTTAAAGAAGTATATGTGTGTAGGTGCACGCGTGTGTGTGTATGCATTAATAGTGCATTCAATAAGTGCATAGGAGGTATGTTTTCTGAGTCCTTGTATGTCTGAGTACCTAATTATCTATTAACATGGGGGAAAAAAACTTGGTTTTCTATAGAATTCTTGAGTTTTAAACTTGTTCGTTCAATACCTTTAACTGTTACTCCATTGCCTTTTAGTAGTTTATTATATATGGTATAAATTCAAAGCTATCGGGCGCCTGGGTGGCTCAGTTGGTTAAGCGACTGCCTTCGGCTCAGGTCATGATCCTGGAGTCCCGGGATCGAGTCCCGCATCGGACTCCCTGCTCAGCAGGGAGTCTGCTTCTCCCTCTGATCCTCCCATCTCTCATGCTCTCTCTCAAATAAATAAATAAAATCTTAAAAAAAAAAAAAAAAATTCAAAGCTATCATCTTTTTGTTCAAAGTTTATAGGCTTTGATCCTCCTCTCTTTTTGAAATTCAAAACTTTTACCGAGACATGTCTTGATAAGGATCTTATTTGACTGATTCTGGGGGGAGCACAGTGGTCCCCTTTTATCTATATACCTAGTTCATATTTTAATTAAAACAATTTTTCTTATTTTTAATATATTTTCTGTTCTTACTTATTCTTCACCCACATTTAGAATTCCTAATTTCCTTTCCATCTTCTTTCATATTCACTACTCTGTCTCCCTCATTTCCATTTCTTTTTTTTTTTTTTAAAGATTTTATTTATTTATTTGACAGAGAGATAGAGAGCACAAGTAGGCAGAGAGGCAGGCAGAGGGAGAGGGAGAAGCAGACTCTCCACTGAGCAGGGAGCCCCACGTGGGGCTCGATCCCAGGACCCCGGGATCATGACCTGAGCCGAAGGCAGCCGCTCAACCGACTGAGCCACCCAGGCGCCCCCCTCATTTCCATTTCTTAGATTTTAAAATAATTATTATAAAAGGAGAAACATGAAGGAGAAGAAGTAGCAGCAGCAAGTCTTTGCCACTGGAAAATAAAATAAAAACTCTTTAAAAATCACCTCTTACACCAAGGTGAAATAAAAAACATAAATTGCAAAACTTCTGAACAATAATTATTATTTATCAGTATCTATGGGAAGCTGCTGAAATAGTACTGAGAATAAACTTCAG
Organism: Phoca vitulina; assembly: GCF_004348235.1. NCBI lineage: Eukaryota > Metazoa > Chordata > Mammalia > Carnivora > Phocidae > Phoca > Phoca vitulina. Next base: position 3,962,035 of record NW_022589779.1, on the reverse strand, counting down.
AACATTGAAATGCCTATATCAATAAAGATGAAAATAAGAATTAAAATTTTTTTCAACAATTCAAAAGGTAGACTAACCAAATAATTGAAAAAAGTAAAATGAAGGATTTAATAAAAGTAAATGCCTAAATGAATAAAAATGGAAATAGAAAAACAGAATAGCAAAACATATATATTTTTAAATGGGTAAAATAGATACAACTAACACTATTTTTTAAAAAATTAAAGATGGAACAGTTAGTGTGACTTCAGACCACAATCTTGCACAAGAACCAACTTGTGGTTTACAAATTCGAAGGGAGATTCCTCCACTTGACCTAGTGTCAGGTTGGAGGTAGACCTGTTTCCTTGTTGACTTCTTCTGCATGGAGAGGTTTATTTGAAAAAGAAAAAGAAGGAAAAAGAAAAATACTGCTGCAACATGAAATTTAGTGATACTTATGTCAGCTGACTTTGTATAGTTATTTGTAAGTAATTTTGGTGAAAACAAAGATGAAATGTGTAACTTTCTTAAAAACTATAATTATCAGGTTGCCTGGGTGGCTCTATCAGTTAAGCATCTGACTCTTGATCCCAGCTCAGGTCTTGATGTTAAGGTCATGAGTTCAATCCCTGTGTTGGGCTCTGTGCTGGGCTTGGAGCCTACTTAAAAAACAAAACAAAAACAAAAACCTGTAATTATGAAAAAGACACCAGAAGAGAGAGAGAGAGAGAAAAAAGGAAACATCACACTATCATAGGAATAATTGAGAAAGTTACCAAAGAGTTCCTCTGCAAAATGACCAAAATCAAAACAACACTAGGAAACAACAAGAAAATAAGACTGGCATATATAGATTCACATTGTACATCTGCCAGAACTTGAAAATATCTAGCTAAATGTTACTTACATGTTGCAGAGAATAGGAAAAAGAATGTCATTGAAATCTGATATTGACTGCACAAATAAAAAAATTTCATTTACGCATATTCATGGGAAAAATCTTCAAGTACTAAGAAATACCATTCAATAGTATATTAAAAAAATAATGTCATGACAAAAATGTGGTCCATTTAAAGAAGGCATAATTTGTTCCATGGTAAAGACCCATTAATATAATTAATTATATTATTAGTATGTTATTAGTTCTAACAAAATCATGTGGATTTTTTTTTCTCTGTATATGGCCAAAAAAGTCATGGGACAAAATTCAACCTTCATTCTGGATTACAATTTTAGTTCAATTAAATAGGAATTGGTGGATATATTTTTAGCATAGTGTACTCTTTTGCTTTTTGGCTTTTGTTTTAAATAATTATTTTCTTCCCAGAGCAAGATTTGCTTGTGGGATGAGTATACCTTCCTGTTCCACTGATTTTAGACTTGACTCTACAACTTGCTTTGACCAATAAAACAAGGTAGAAGTACTAGTTTTCAGTTCTAAGCAGATACTTCAAAAAAGGCATGTTTACACTCTCTTTTCTTGAACTCCTGACCTTCATATGAAAACAGTATGTTCCAAATAGTGGAACATTTATTTCTTTGATTCCTGTTTCTTTAACCTGGATCTTAGCATGAGAAGATACATACAGTAAACTTGAACCTACATCCCGGAGCTAAGCCAACCTGAGATCAGAGGAGGCGGTCAAAGTTACAGTCAACCCATCAATCTGAGAAGGAGAAATAAGTGCTTACTATAAACCTCATTTAATTTTAGGATTGTTAGTAGAAAATGTTGGCTAATATATTGAAAAAGTAATACATTGAGCACATGTTAAAGGCATTTCTTCAAAGTCTGAAAAGAGTATGCCACTATTATTTTTATTTAACATGGTAATAAGCTGTTAGCCAATGACTTTAGATAAAAGAATGCAGTTAGAGGAGAGGGAATAAAAATTGAAAAGAGTCTTACAGATAGTGTGATTATATTCCTGGAAACCTGAAGAGAATTAGTGGAAAAACTACAAACAATAAGAGAATATGATAATCATGAGAAATAAACAGAAATGAATATAATGAGTAACCAATTAGAAGATATACCAGAGAAAATACTATTTTTCCACAGTAACAATAAAAAAATAGAAAAGAAAATAACTAGGTACAAACTTTTTAAAATTGTGTAAAAATTATATGAGGAAAAGTTTAAAACCCCAAAAAGATGCAAAATAGTTTCAAACAAATAAAAAACAAAAACACATAATTGCTCTTGGATATGAAAACTCAACATCATAAAAATGGCATTTCTTCCTAAGTTGTAAATGTGCATGATTTCTATAAAAATATCAATAGGTTTATTTTTCCATATTAATTATAAAATCCATATAGAAAAGTAAACAAGTAGGAATTTCTAAGAAACTCCACAAAAAAAAGGAATATTGAAGGGTATAGCCCTATCACATATTAAAACATTTCCAAATATGTGAGGAAATAAGGACTTTTTACTAAATTTGTTGTGAATAGTCACTTAAGAAGAGATAAAATTAGATTTGTATCTCACACCATACCACCCAATGAATTCCAAATGGATCAGAGATAAAAATGTGGAAATGTAAACCACCACGTACTTAAAGAAGGCATTGGTAAATTGTTTATAACCAGAGAAAATTTTAATTATGACTCAAAACATTACTAGGTTTGAGCACATTAAAACTTGAATTCCAGGAAATAGTAAAAAGAAAATACAAATAATTACACATTGAGAAATATTTGAGACCTGTAATATACACAAAAGGCAAATGGTTCTAATATATGAACAGACTGTTCAGAGAGGAAGAAATAAAAATGACCCTAAACATGTGAAGAGATAGTCAAGCTCATACATAATAATAAACATAAATATTAAAATTATATTTTTCAGATCTTTGGCCAAAATCCACAAATTTGACAACAAACTCTGTTATATGAAAACAGTAATACTTAGGGCACCTGGGTGGCTCAGTTGGTTAAGCGACTGCCTTCGGCTCAGGTCATGATCCTGGAGTCCCGGGATCGAGTCCCGCATCGGGCTCCCTGCTCAGCGGGGAGTCTGCTTCTCCCTCTGACCCTCCCCCCTCTCATGCTCTCTCTCTATCTCATTCTCTCTCTCAAATAAATAAATAAAATCATTAAAAAAAAAAGAAAACAGTAATACTTATACATTGCTATTGGGGATGCAAAGTGATTCAACACTTCTGGTGAAGAATGTGGCAAGACCTAGAAAAATTGCTAGGCATTTACCAATGTACTCAGTAGTTCCCTTCTAGGAGTCCTAATATAGATCAGCAAAAATATGAAATTACTTATGCACAAAGTTATTCTTTGTGGTACTATTTGTAGTGGTCAATTGTTGGAAATGACCCAAATATCCATCAGTTTGGTACTGATTGGATAAATTATAGTCTGTGTACACAGTCAATGCAATGCAGCTGCAAAATGGAATGAGGAATATTCCTATAAATTGAAATGTAGCAATCTCCAGGATATAGTGTGAAATGAAAAAAGCAAAATGTCAAACAATAAATACAATATGCTATCTTTTGTATAAGAAGTATATAAAGTATGTATGCCGATTTTCTTATTTTACCAAAAAAAAAAATCACTAGATTGGTAAATTAAAAACAATATTGATACCTGTAAAAAACTAAGGAGATCAAACAAAGGATTTGGTGAAAAAAAAGTCACAAAATATAGTTACATTATTATTTTTGTTACATTATTTTCTGATACTATTTTTGTTACAATCATACATTTCTGGACTAAGCATGAGATCACTGGATAATATAAAAGTCATCTCTTTAAGGTGAAATGTTTGCATCCTTTTCAGGTCATCGTGCCAATTTGTTTTTAATTGAAATTTTGTTGGCTTTTTGATTATTGGAAATTTTTAACAGAATCTGACAGTGAGTTGACTATTAGTCTTACTTTTTCCATGTAGTAATTTTCTTCTTTTTTTTTTTAAGATTTTATTTTTAGGTAATCTCTACACCCAATGTGGGGCTCAACCTCATAACCCTGAGGTCAAGAGTCACATGCTCCAGTGACTAAGCCAGCCAGGTGCCCCAGTAATTTTCTTTTTTTTTAATCTTTTCATAGGCATCTTTAAAAAAATGGAAAAGTTTACATTATACTTCTCATAAAAATTCACACACTAATTATGAAATTCTAATTATCTTTATGATATATTTTAAGATCTGACATGGTAAGTAATCTCAGTCTCCTTTTTAAAATGCCTTGGCTGAGCTTGTTTATCTACTTAATTTAGTTAATATTCCAAGTCATACCTGCAAAAAAATAAAACTTTCCTCATTTGACATTTTGCTTCAAATTGCTTAAGCCCAAAATTGTTGGAAAAGACTTTGCAGATTTACATTATTTGTTTTTACTATAGAGGCTCACAACATGCCTTTTGATTTCTAAGATTTCTCTCCTATTTAATATTTTTTCATAATTTTTATAATATAGTTTCATGTATTTATATTAAAACTTTTCTGATTATTTTATATTTTTTGTACCAATTATAGTATAGGACAGCTATTTATTTTGGTATGATTATTTTATTCTTCATAGTAAGATAAAACCTATCTATTCTTACTTTACTATTGGGGATTTTCTATGCTATCCTATTATTAGTTTCTACTAAGTGGGAATTCAAGCAGATCTCTTAGGAACACATTCCAATAATTAATAACCCTCATTGTTAGGAAATATCTTTTACCTCACTTAAATTTTTAGTGCTTCAACTCAACTACTTACACTGTTCCTCATGAATTGAGAGAGTTCATCATCAACATTTTGCTGTATCTCTCAGTGTTCATTTTTCATGTGAACATTATTTCTCCTTTTTCAATTATTTTCATATATACTTCAAAAATATTCAGTAAAGAGTCAGCTCATCTTAATAAATACATAATGGGCTAAATTTCAATTATGATAATTACTTCTAATTCCCTTATATAACCATACTTATACCTGAAAAGGTTTCAGGTGGCTTTTGACCTGATTTTTTAAATTATTTAGTAGTAATTTTTACCTTTATCATATAAAGAAAATGCTAACCAAAAAAGATTATTCTAATTTTACTCTAAACAATCATTAGGCCAAGAAAATTCTTAGGAAATGAGATTTCTGATGAAAATAAATATACTTAGAAAACTAGTTTAGCCACATAAAATTATTTTTCTAAAGCATTCTGCATTGGAGGTGATATTTTTTTTAAAGATTTATTTTAAAGAGCACGTGAGCGAGGGGGTAAAGGGAGAGGGAGAGAGAATCTCAAGCAAGCTCCATGCTCAGTGGGGAGCCTGATGTAGGGCTCAGTCTCACGACTCTGAGACCATGACCTGAGCCAAAATCAAGAGTAGATCACTTAACCGATTGAGCCACCCAGGAGCCCCACCAGCTGTACATTTTTAATTGAGTTAGATAATTAGTCAAAGGTAAATATGAATACTGGAAAATATATATGAATTAAAATGGACTTTGTTAAATACATAACATCAGTAGTTAAATACATAGTAAGGCAATAAAAATACTAAATATGTGAGGTATTTTTTAACTTACATTGAAAACTATATGGTTTGATATTTTCACTTTAGATAAGAGGAAAAGTTTTTTTAATTGAAAAGAACATTATTTTCTAGGCAAAGATTGGTTAATCCAAGAGACCTTAAAAATGAAAACTACATTGATATTATTATATATACACATACTTGGAACATTGCTTTCAGAAACAGTTCTCAAGACTTGAGACAGAAAATTAATTTTGTTTGTTTTAGTTAAAGTTTGTTGAATGAAAGAATGACTGTATACATTTATTAAAATCAGCTTAGTGTATTTTTAATGAGAGAAGATTCTGAAAATATCAATGAAAGGCTTAGTTTCATATTAATTTTTATTTCAAAATTGATTTGTTCCTTTAAAAAACTAGAAATTATTAATGCCTAGAACAAATGATCTGACTAATTTTCAATTCAAGTCAATGGAAATAAAAATGGCTTTTTCTCTCGATAGTTCTCTAGCTAGGTCTATTTTGCTTCAAGGATTGTCTTTATCAGTAGAAACATAAAATGAATATAAACTCTTCTCCTGTACAATATAGATTACTCAGGTCTAAGCCTGTGATGGACAATTATTCCTTCTTCACAGATTGCCAATGACCTAAGCCAAAAAAAAAAAAATCAGCAATCAAAAAGAATTATGTTTTGAACTTCTAAATACGGTCTACTGTGATTGCTCATCATAATTAAAATCAGAAATCTTTCAAGTGTCACTAATTTAAATAAGGCTTTTGTTGTTTTATAAAATCCAATGGACCATTCAGAATGGCTGAATCAATTTTTCTCCCTGACCATGCCACCAGTGATCTAATTCAGTCATTACAAAACAATTCTTCCTTTATTCCTATGGCCTAAGCAAAAGTGAGTTGAAATGTTAGAGAAAAAAATGAATATCATTAGTAGAAACCAGAAAGAGATATTTTACTCATTAGCTTTGATTTTCATTCTCCTAATTAACTTGAGCTCTTAAATGAGAATGGATTGTAGAGCAGTGGGTAACATGTTTGTTATTCAGTGATAGAGAAACGCAATACAACTGATGATTGACTTTGCTGTGAGGTATAAAAGCTCTTTCACAAATGGTGTGCCATTTCATTTTTGGAACAAGCAAGAAAGTAAAGAAATTTATGGGTAATGAAATCTAATAGAGAAGGTAAATTTAACATGGGTCTCCTCATTCCCAAATGAGAGAGCTCTATTCTCTGAGACTTACCTGCTGTGATAATAGAAGGAAAGAACGAAGGAGATGATGTTTATCTGAGACATATGTATTTTATGTGGTCACTGTATATTCATTTGTTCAATACAAATTTATTGAGTTCCTATTTGACAATTACTGATTATAGGCACTTCGATACAGTGATGAAAAACTCCTTGCTCCTTGCATGGGATTTATAATGTAGAAGGAGAAGACAAAAAATAAACATATAAATTAGAAAAAGTGCCATGTAAATGGACTTATAATTTTGCTAAGATAGGATAGTTTATAACAGATGAATGTTCCATCACAGAACCAAAAGAGAAGCCTGATTAAAAAAAAAAAAAAAAAAAGTTTAAACTATTATAGGCATTGAAACACTAAGTACTGAGTACTTAGAGGACATAATCTCTGAGATGCAGCAGCTGTAAGGTTAAGCAAACCAACGTTTTACAGTTACTTCTTTCCTTCAGTTTCTAAAAAAAGGGCAGGAGACTGATGAGCAGAGAATGGACCCAGGAAAAGGCCTCTACTAATACTTAGAGAAGGAGTATAGCTTGTGTCAGCTCTACAAGGATAGAATAATAAAAAATAAAAACACAATGAACCAAGATTTCAATAAGATGGGTTGTGCAGAGAACTAATATCAATGTGCTGTCAGTTTCCACTCAAGATATTTGGCAAATTTTAAAGCTACATGAAGCACAAGATTGAGCAAGCAAGAAAAAACTCGCAACAATCAAAGAAAAACTGTGATTAGTCTACACATGCAAAGAAAACTAGGATTAGAGTTTAGAACTCACCAGTAAATACCCCAAATGTAGTTGGAGGGCCACATGTAAAGGAGCTTACCATCTATATGTTTTCCTTTAGGAGTGTTATGGCTTCGGGTCTTATATTTAAGTCTTTAATCCATTTTGAGTTAATTTTTGTGTATGGTCAAGTTTCATTCTTTTGCATGTGGCTATCCAGTTTTCTTAGCACCATTTAGAGCAGACACTGTCATTTCCCTATTGTATATTCTTAGTTCCTTTATTATAAATTAATTGATCATAGAGGCATAGGTTTATTTCTGGGCTCTCTTTTCAGTTCCATTGAGCTATGTGTCTGTTTTTATGCCAGTACCATACTGTTTTGATTATGACAGCTTTGTAATATAGTTTGAAATCCAAAATACCATTGCAAGTTGTCTTTGAGTATAGTTGACACACAATGTTATATTAGTTTCAGGTGTACAACTTAGGAATTTGACAGGTTTATACATTATGCTATGTTCACTACAAGTATAGCTCATCTGTCCCATTACATCGCTATTATAATATCATTGACTGAATTCCTTATGCCCTGCTTTTTATTCCTGTCCCTTACTCATTCCATAACTGGAGGCCTGTATCTTTCTCTCTACTTCACTCATTTCGCCCAACCTCCCACCTATCTCCCCTCTGGCAACCATCAGTTTTTTCTCTATAATTATAGTTCTGATTCTGCTTTCTTTTTGTTGTTCATTTTTTTAGATTCCATTTATAAGTGGAATCATATGGCATTTGTCTTAGTCTGACTTATTTCACTTAGCATAATACCTTCAATACCCACAAAGACACAATCTCATCTTTTTTATGGCTGTGTAATATTCTTTGTTGTGTGTGTGTGTGTGTGTGTGTGTGTGTGTATACCACACTTTTCTTATCCATTCATTTACTTATGGACACTTAGGTTGCTTCCATGTCTTGGCTATAGTAATACTGCAGTAAACATAGAGATGCACATATATTTTTGAATTAGTGTTTTGTTTTCTCTGGGTAAATACCCAAAAGTGGAATTAGTGGATCATATGGTATTTCTATTTTTAATTTTTTTGAGGAACTTCTGTATTATTTTCTACAATAGCTACACCAGTTTATATTTCCACCAACAGTGCACAAGGTTCTTTTTTCTCTACCTCCTCACCAACACTTGTTTCTTGTCTTCTTGGGTTATAGCCATTCTAATGGATGTGAGGTGATATCTCATTGTGGTTGTGATTTGCATTTCCCTGGTGATGAGTGATGTTGAATATCTTTTCATGGTCTCTTGGCCATCTGTCTTGGTCTTCTTTGGAAAAATGTCTTCTCAGATCCTTTGCCTATTTTTTAATAGGATGTTCGGTTTTTAGGTGTTGAGTTGTATAAGTTCTTAATATACTTTGGATACTAATCCTTTAATCAGATATGTCATTTGCAAATATCTTCTCTCATTCAGTCTTTTTGTCTTCTTGATCATTTCCTTTGCTGTGCAAAAACTTTTTTTTTTTTTTTTATGTAGTCCCAATAGTTGATTTTTGCTCTTATTTCCCTTGCCTAAAGAGACATAGCTAGAAAAATGTTGCTAGGACTGATGTTGTAAAATAAATTACTGCTTGTGTTTTCTTCCAGGATTTTTATGGTTTCAGGTTTCATATGTAGGTGTTTAATCCAATTTAAGTTTATTTTTGTGTATGGTATTACAAAGTAGTCCAGTTTCTTTTTTTTTCACATGCAGCTGTCCAGTTTTCCCAGCATCATTTGTTGAAAAGACTGTCTTTTCCCCATTACATATTCTTCCCTCCTTTGTGGGTTTATTTCTGGTCTCTATTCTGTTCCACTGGTCTTTGTTTCCATTTTTGTGCCAGTACCATAGTGTTCTAATTACTACAGCTTTGTAGTATACCTTGAAATCTGGAATTGTGGTACCTTCAGCTTTGTTCTTCATTCTCAGGATCGCTTTGGCTATTCAGGGTCTTCTTTCATTCCATATAAATGTCAATATTATTTGTTCTAGTTCTGTGAAAAATGCTGTTGGTATTTTGATAAGGATTGTATTGAATCTGTAGATTGCTTTGGGTAATAAGCACATTTTGACAGTATTAGGTCTTCTAATACATAAGTATAGAATATCTTACCATTTGTTTGTGTCATAAATTTCTTTCACCAGTGCTTTATAGTTCTTAGAATACCAGTCTTTCACCTCTTCAGTTAAGTTTATTCCTGGGTATGCTATTCTTTTTGGTGCACTTATAAATGGTGGTTTGTTGTTGTTGTTTTTTTTATTTCTCTTTCTACAACTTTGTGGTTAGTGTATAGAAACACTACTAATTTCTGGGTATTAGTTTTGTATCCTGACACTTGATGAATTTGTTTTTTACTTCTAGTAGATGGCGTCTTTAGGATTTCTATGTATAGTACCATGTTGTCTGCAAATAGTGGCAATTTAACTTCTTTTGTACCAATAAGGATGGCTCTCTTCTTTCTTTTTTTTTTTTTTTTAAAGATTTTATTTATTTATTTGACAGGGAGAGACAGCCAGAGAGTGAACACAAGCAGGGTAAGTGGGAGAGAGAGAAGCAGGCTTCCCGCCGAGCAGGGAGCCCGATGCGGGGCTCGATCCCAGGACCCTGGGATCATGACCCGAGCCGAAGGCAGACGCTTAACGACTGAGCCACCCAGGCGCCCCTCTTATTTCTTTTTCTTGTCTGATTGCCGTTGCTAGGCTTCTGGTACTATGTTTAATAGATATGGAGAGAAATGGATCTTGCTCCTGACCTTGGAGAGAAAGCTCTCAGTTTTCATCATTGAGGATGATGTTAGCTGTGGGTATTTCATATACGACTGGGGCTCATGTGCACTTGAAGACCCTGGGTTTGCTGAGGTTACAAGCTCCCTATGATGACTGGACCCACCATTTATAACATTTGGATTTGCCAGTTAGAGTGTCAGGATCCTCCAGTTATGGTGTCTAATCTCGTCCTTTATGGCATCCAGACCCTGCTCCAAATGGGCTTTTAAGGTGGAAGGGGCGGTTAAGCTTCTGCCTTCAGCTCAGTCATGATCTCAGGGTCCAGGGATCAAGTCCCGCGTTGGGCTCCTTACTCAGCAGGGAGCCTGCTTCTCCCTCTGCCTGCTGCTTCCCCTGTTTGTGTGCTCTCTCTCTCGCTCTCTCTCTCTCTCTCTGTAGCAAATAAATAAATAAATCTTAAAAAAAAAAAAGTGGAAGGGGAGAGAGCATTCCCACATCTCCTCAGCCCTCTTAAACTGTAGCTTTTTTTTTTCCTGTACCCTATCATGACTAGGGCTGGTGTGGGTTTGTAGACACTGGGCTCACTAATGTTGCAAACTCACTCACCAGTTGTGGGGTCCAGACCCTGCTCCATTCTAGGCTTTTAATGTGGGGCAGAAACAAACCATGTCGTTCTCCAGTCCCTTTGACCTGGAGAGGTTTCCTGTAGTTTCCCTGCCACTCGGAGAGTTCTAGTGTTGTCTCTTTTATATGCTTGTGCCTCTTTTAAACCATGGTTTGTTTTCTGTGCCCAAGGACAGAGAGGGATCTGTTCCCGGTCCCTCAGTACTATCCCTCCCCACTGCTGTTTGCAGCACTGGGGATGGGAAGTCCCTTTGTTACCAGGTCTCTATCTCTCTTGCTATTCTCTTTCCATTCTATCTTTGGTTGTTCAGTAGTTTTACTGAAGGAGGATTTTTTTCTGTTAATTGATGTAATTTGTTGTGTTCTGTGGAGTGGGTGAGTTCAGTGTTTTCTTGCATTGCTATCTTGAATGGGAATGCCCCACCATTGGAATTTTGATAGAGATTGCATTGAATCATAGACTGCTGTAGGGTAGTAGGGGCATTTTAACAATATTCTTCTAATCCATAAACATGAAATATAATTCCATTTATTTGTGTATTCAGTTTCTTTTATCAATGTCTGTTAGTTTTCAGTGCACAGGTCTTTCACTTCCTTGGTTAAATTTATTTCTATGTATTTTATTCTTCTGATGGAATTGTATATGAGATTGTATTCTTTATTTCTTTTTCTCATAGTTCATTATTAGTGTATAGAAATGTAACAGGATTTTGTATATTGATTTTGTATCTTGCAACTTTACTGAACTTGTTGATTAGTTCTAACAGTGTTCCTTCTTTTTCTTTCTTTCTCTCTTTCAACTGCTGTAGCTAAGACTTCCAATACTTGGTGGAATAAAAGTGGCAAGAGTGGGCATCTTTGTCTTGTTCCTGATTTCAGAGGAAAAACTTTCAGATTTTCAACATTGAGAACAATGTTAGCTGTGGGCTTGTCATATATAGCCTTTATTACGTAGCCTTTATTATTATTATGAGGTATGTTTCTAATATACTCACTTTATTATGTTAAAGTATGTTCCCTCTATACTTTGTTGAGAGTTTTTAAATCATAAATTGATGCTGAATTTTGTCAAATTCTTTTTCTGCATCTATTGAGATGGCCATATGATTTTTATCCTTCATTTTGTTAATGTCATGTATCATGATGATTGATTTGCAGATGTTGAACAACACTTGCATCTTGGAATAAATTCCACTTGAGCATGGGGTATGATCTTATTAGTGTATCATTAAATTCAGTTTGCTAGTATTTTTTGATGGTTTTTGCATCTATGTTCTTCAAGGATATTGGCCTGTGCTTTTCTTGTGGATTCCTTGTCTGGTGTTTTTACAACAGTGATGCTGGCCTCATAATGTAAGTTTGGAATAATTTGTCTTTCTCAACTTGGAAGAGTTTGAGAAGGATTGGTATTCATACTTCTTTGAATGGTGAGTAGAATTCACCAGTGAAGCCATCTGGTCTTGACTTCTTTGTTGGAAGGATTTTGATTACTGATTGAATCTCTTTACTAGTACTCCATCTATTTAGATTTCCTATTTTTTCATGATTCAATCTTGTCAGGTTGTATACTTCTGGGAACTTAACCATTTTTTTTAGGTTGTCCAATTTGTTGGCATATAATTGTTCAAATAGTCTCTTATGATTCTTTGTATTTCTGTAGTATCAGTTGTAACATCTCCTCTTTCATTTCTAATTTAATTTATTTGAGCCCTCTCTCTTTTTTTTTTTTTTTTTTTGATGAATCTAACTAATGGTTTGTCAGTTGTGTTTATCTTTCAAAAACCAGTTCTTAGATTTATATTTTCTATTGTCTTTTTAGTCTCTATTTCATTTGTTTCTGCTCTGATCTTTTTATTTCCTTTATTGTATTAACTTTGGGTTTTGTTTGTACTTCTTTTTCTAGTCTCTTGAGGTGTAACATTAGGCTTGTGTTTTTGTTTTGTTTTGAGATTTTTGTCCTTTCTCGGGGTAGGCATTTATCACCATGAACTTCTCTCTTAGAACTGCTTTTGCTGCACCCCAAAGTTTTTAACATGTTGCATTTCCATTTTCATTTGTCTCAAGGTATTTTTTCTCTTTTGATTTATTCTTTGACCCATTGTTGTTCAGTAGCATGTTGTTTAATTTCCACATATAATATTAAGTTTCCAGTTTTCATCTTATAATTGATTTCTAGTTTCATACCATTGTGATTGGAAAAGATGCTTGATATGATTGCAATTTTAAATTTATTAATACTTGTTTCATGGCCTAATATATGCTCTATTCTGGAGAATGTCCCATGCACATTTGAGAATAATGCATATTCTATTTCTTTTGGCTGGAATGTTCTGTATTTATCTGTTAAATCCATCTGGTCTAATGTGTTATTTAAAGCCAACGTTTTCTTATTGATTTTCTGTCTGGATGATCCATCCTCAATATAAGTAGGGTATTAAGTCTACCCTTTTTTATTATACTGTCTATTTCTCCTTTTACACCTGTTAATATTTGTTTTATAAATTTAGGTGTTCCTATTTAGGTGCATAAATATTTACAAATGTTATATCCTCTTGCTGGATGACTCCTTTATCATTACAAAACTCCCTTCTTTGTCTCTTATTACAGTCTTTGTTTTAATGTCTATTTTGTTTGAGGTAAGTATAGCTACCCCATGTTTCTTGGGCTTTCCATTTGCATGGAATATCTTTTTCCATTCTGTTGTTTCTCTATGTGTGTATCTTATAGGCAGCATATAGCTAGGTCTTATTTTTTTTATCCATGTAGCCACTCTATGTCTTTTGATTGGAAATTTTAGTCTATTTACATTTAAAGTAATTATTGGCAGATATTCACTTATTGCCATTTTTAAAATTGTTTTCTGGCTATTTTATAGTTCCACCTTGTTCTTTTCTTCTTGCTTTCTTTGTGGTTTGATGATTTTCTTTAGTGATATGCTTAGATTCCTTTCTCATCATCTTTTGTATACCTACAGTAGGTTTTCGGTTTGTGGTTACCATGAGGCTCCATATAACAACATATACTTGTAGCAGTTTATTTTAAGTTGATAATAACTTAAGTTTGAACATATTCTATAGCTCTACATTTTTAGTCTCCCCAACCCTCTGCATTTTATTATCATTTGTTCACTTTTAACAATTTCTTTTCTTCTCTTATTTTGTGCACTAAATGCATAAAAGAGCTGTGTTGATATAAACAATTTCTTTTCTTCTCTTATTTTGTGCACTAAATGCATAAAAGAGCTGTGTTGATATGAAAATTATGATAGTTACGTCCATATGTGTCTTTGAAGGTAAAATAGAGCTCTCAGTTGACCTGAAATGTGCATGCAGCATGAATGGAAAAATAAACCTTTTTGTTGTCTTATGCCTCTGATACTGTTACTGTGAGTTACTGACATGTGACCTGACCTTACCTTGTCTGATACATTTTCCAAAATGATCCGCCCATATATCCACTCTCCACCCTGTATATTTCTTCAGACATACTGGCTTTCTTGATGTTCTGAAACAAGACAGATCCATTCCCAACTCAAGAGCTTTAAATATGGAAATCTCAAAGTTGAAATGCATTTCCGTCTGATATATATGGGAAACAATCCCTCACATCTTCCACATCCTATGTCAAAAAGTTACCTCCTCAATAAGTCCTCTCCTTACTGCCCTATTTAACATTTCAATTTTTGCATAATCCCTTTCCCTCCCCCTGCTTAATTATATATAATTTATCACCATCTAATATATATGTATATATTGCTCTTTTTTTTTTTTTAATTTTGTTTCTCCACCAGAACATGAGGGCAAAACTTTTTCTTTACTTTTTTTGAGAGAAGTTTTAGGTTCACAATAAAATTAATAGGAAGGTAAGAGATTTCCCACATTCATCCTGTCCCCACATATGCATAGCCATTCCCATTATCAACATCCCTCACCAGAGTGGCACATTTATTACAATTGATGAACCTACATTGACACACCATAATGACTCAAAGTCCATAATTTACATTACAGTTCACTCTTAGGGTGTACATGCTATGAATTTGAACAAATGTATAATAACATGTGTCCATTATAGTATCATACAGAGTATCTTAACTGCCCTAAAAATCCTCTGTGCTCTGCCAATTGACTCTCCCAACCCCAACCTTTTGAACCACTGATCTTTGTATTATGTCCATAGTTTTGCCTTTGCCAGAATGTCATGTAGTTGGAATTAGACACTGTGTAGCCTTTTCAGATTGGCTTCTTTGACCTAATAATATGCACTTAAGTTTCCTGTGTGTTTTTTTATGGCTTGATAGTTTTTGTTGTTGTTGTTTTAGCACTGAAAAATATTCAATTGTCTGGATGTACCATGGTTTATTTACCCATCCACCTGCTAAAGGATATCTTGGTTGCTTCCAAGTTTTGGCAATTATAAATCTGCTATAAACATTTTAGTGCAGGTTTTTGTGTGAACATAAATATTCAACTCCTTTGGGTAAATATTAAGGCGTGTGATTGCTAAATTGTATGGTAAGAATATGTTTAGTTTTTAAAGAACTACCAATTCCTTCAAAGTGGCTGTACCATTTTACGTTCCCACCAGCAATGAACGAGAGCTTCTGTTGCTCCATATCTTCACCAGTATTTGGTATGGTCAGTGTTACAGATTTTGGTGATTCTAATAGGTTTCTAGTGGTATCTCATTGTTGCTTTAATTTGACAGATGATGTGGAACATCTGCTTATTGGCCATGTTGGTATAACATTTTTTGGTGAGGATCTGTTAAGGTTTTTGGCCCCATTTTTTAATTGGCTTGTTTGTTGAGTTGTAAGTGTTCTTCATATATTTTAGATAACAGCCCTTTATCACATGTTTCTTTTGCAAATATCTTCTCCCATTTGATGGCTTGTCTGTTCATTATCTTGAAAGTATCTTTCAAAAAGCATAATTTTAAAAATTTTCATGAAGTTCAATTTATTCTTTTTTTTTTTCCCATGGATCATACTTTTTGGTGTTGTGTTTAAAAAGTCCTTGCCAAAGCCATGGTCATCTGGATTTTCTAGGTGTTATTTTCTAGGGATTTTATAGTTTTGTATTCTACATTTATGTGTATGATCTATTTTGAGTTAATTTTTGTGAAGGGTTTAAGGTCTATATTTGCATTCGTATTTCTGCATATAGATGTCCAATTGTTCTAGCAGGGCTTTCTGTCTCTTCTTCTTCCCCATTGCCTAGAAAAGTCCTTGGTGCATAGTAGGGTCTCAATAACTTTTTTTAAGTGAAAGAATGTACATTTATGTGTGTATATCACAAAAATAGAAATAAAATAAAACTTCATCTGGATTAAGAAACATTCTCTTTTTAAATATGATTATTTATGGGGAGATTATTTAGTGCCAGGAATTTATTTACTAGTGAGATAATTTCTTAAACTTGTTTTTTTATCTAAGACCTGACACTAGAAACTTTGAAGGGGGTTAATGGATGAGAATGAAAATAATTGGAAGAGGGAAAGAAAGGAGAAAGAAAGCCAGACTGGCCAGGTTAATAAGTAATCAAGTATTTGAGTCTTGAAGGTCTTTGTGGCCAATATATGCTAAAGACTAGCTGCTATCCCTGCTTTCTAGAAAATAAATATGCCTTTGAGAATCTCATCAAACTCTGGTCAATGAGTTAGATCTTAGAATAGATTCTATTTGTTTTAGACAGACAAAACAATATAGTATTCATTTCACTTAACTATTTTAGAGCAAATTCATTTTCATTAGGGGAACATTGAATTCTTGCTATGTTCCAGAAAAACTGCTAAACATTTTCATTTTAATTATGTCATTTAATCTTCATCAAAATCGTATAAGAGACAGTGCCAGTTTAGACACCAGCTCTGCTTTGACTATGAAGCATGGAGAGTTTTGTCACAAAGGGTATTTTGAGGGATAGTGCAGAAAGATACCACAATAGGACATTAGGTGGATCCCAATAGGACATTAAGGACTGTTTTGGTTACCTAGGGAAAGGGGTGAAAGGAAGCTTGTTAAATGGCAAAACCTATGCATAAAAACTTATATTGTTATTCCAATCCTTTGGATAAGGAATATGATCTGTTACTCAAAGTGTGCAACATAAGCAGCAGCATCTGCATTACCTGGCAGTTTGTTAGAAACAAAGAATCGCTGACACATTTTACACCTATGGAATAAAAACCTGAATTTTAACAGTATAACCAAGTGAATCTTATGCACCTTAATGGTTATGATACACTACACTAGGAGATAGAACAATCTGGATATGAAGTTTGGTTCTACCTTTATGACCTTGGCCAACTACAGACCATATTCCTTATCTAAAAATAGGTGAATGCAAAGATATTGAAAGGGTGATATATGCAAGATTAGCCTGTTATAACATTTGGAATCATTACAGAAAGAGTAATTGAAATCTTATATGTATTTTTCCTACTACAAAATGGTAAATCTTAGTATGAAGCAAGTACTTTTATTACACCTTTACTAACAGAAACAGTCACAAGGTGAACAAAAATAAGTGGATAATGGAAACAACCAACCATACCATATCATACTCCAGTAGGGCAGTAGGGAGCGTGGTGGGAAAGCCCTTGAGTTTTAGAAAGTTTTTTTTTTTTTTTGCATATGGTTTCTGCATCAGTTAAAATAGGGTTTGGCCATGCCTTTCCCCTACTAAACCAAGATGGTTACTGAGGAGGAAGGTAAAATACAAAGAAATATAAATTTTCTTATTTCCTGTAGAAATTGAGCATGATTGGGTAAGATTGCTTAAATCGTTGTGTTGAACTAAGTTTGAAAGATTTTAGATATTTGGCAAAATGTTGCTCCTCCCACCACACACACAGACACACTCCTGCCTGGTAATTGCCTATAAAGTATCAAGAAGGTGCTCATGAGATCAAATACAGATCAAATACAACCCATATCAAATACAGATAAAATAAGTAATTCACTCTCCCCACCAACTTGAACTATACTGTGAGCTAAATTTTGCAACATTAGTGTATTAACATTTGGAATATAACCCATTCATGACCTACTACCTGTGCTTTTAAAAATTTTGTTATATTGTTCTGCTTAATCAGATGAATATCTGATAATACTAACAGTGTTTTAGATTATTATTTAGAATAATTTACTGCTAATTTTATGAGCAATTTTATATACATTGGTACTTCACTGAACCTGGCTTTTAAAAATTATGTTCAGTTGCCTTTAATGATTACTTAATAATAAATTTAATCAAGGCTTTTAAGAAGCACATATAAATTTGAAAAAAAAATAATAAAAGGAACCATACAAATAGTGGTTGGGTTGTTTTTAAATTAAGGACATTATATATAGCTGCTATGATTGAGTTATGCATATGAAACTGAAAAATCAAATTTATTTTCCTCTACTGGTTTTTATGGTCAAAACCACAAAGCTATTATTTTATTTTTAATTATAGTCTTTTCAGGTTTTTTGCATTCCATTCCTTTTGAAATGTATATAGTTCACTATGTCAGTTTTCACCTCAGGGTGACAATCTCATTTTCTAGAACTTCTGAAAACTCATGAACCATACTTCTTCATGAGTTTTTAAAACATTATTTTCTTTTGACCTGCCATATGAAAAGAGTGAAAGTTAGTAACAATAATAAGCCTATTTCTATGGAAATGGTCTAGATATTATTTAATCAATCTTGCTAGATGCTGAACAATTCATGAACTGCTTGTTGAAATTCAATAAGCAGTTTATGAATCCTTGAATTGAGAGATTCTGTTTAAAAAAATCAGAAACTGGTAAGTTCCAATGGTGACAAATGTTAAGCAGTCCAAATTCAAACTGGGTATGAAACATCTCCGTTTTTAAACTCATCGTGAGTGGGCTCATGGCAGTGAGAATAGAGAAGGTGTGACTATGAGGTAATGAAACTCATTTTCTTTGTAAAACAGTCTCTCTGAACAATTTCAGATGAGGAGTTCCAAAAGTGTTTCAAGCCATGGTAGCATCATTGTAATTAATGTACAGTCTCCCAGGATGATTTCTTAGGTCAGAACTCATTCTGGTATTTGTTAGCAGTTTGCCTTGTTTTTTCCTTGTCACACTTTTCACATTGGTGTAAGATACTTTGCATCTGGAAGAATGCCTTTTAAAGGCCCTTGGAAAGGATGGTGCAAGGAGCCTCGTTCCTATCTGGAGTGTAGGAAAAAGAAAATACAATCACATCCCTTAGTACTATCAGTGTGCATCCTTATCCTGCCATGGATACATTTTTTTCAATTTAAATTTTAGTTAACATACAGTGAAATACTGGTATCAGGTGTAGAATTCAATGTTACATTTTTAATTG
Source organism: Phoca vitulina (assembly GCF_004348235.1). Classification (NCBI taxonomy): domain Eukaryota; kingdom Metazoa; phylum Chordata; class Mammalia; order Carnivora; family Phocidae; genus Phoca; species Phoca vitulina. Next base: position 3,942,823 of record NW_022589779.1, on the reverse strand, counting down.
CTCTCCTTAACAACCTTGATCCAAAAGCTTTAGAAGTAAACAGCTCTCTACCATTATCCTATTACGAGTGAACAGTCTCTCAATCCTGACCTAATTTTTAGAAAGGAAAAAAAAAAAATCAAAAAACAAGCATTTAAAAAAATCATTCTGAAATACAGTTTCTACAAACATTTTCTTGTGGGTGATCTTACTAGCTTATTAAACATTTGTAATCACAGAACTTAAAATATGGAACCACAAGCTTGTGTTAGCAGTGTGTAATCCGAGTGCTCGCAGGATATCCAGCACTCACAGTGAGCTGATTTCTAGAACTGTCGCTGCACCAGCTGTCCGGGGAGCGGAAGCTGCCAGTCCACCCTCCTATCTCCCTTGGAGGAGAATAGGTGGTAGCAACAATCCATGTGGGCGGAAACTGAGGAAATGGAGAATAAAGTAGAGGAGGAGGGGAAGGTGGCGCACGCACGGCTGTGATGGAATAAATGACACAGCTTGAATTCAACAGTGCTTCTGTTCCTGTTTTCAGACTGATGATGTGCAAAGCCCTTTTTTCTCCCCCTCCTTTTTAAATTAGCAAACATAATCCTTACTAAGCACCTGGCCGCTTTGCTCCTAGACTGCATCGTTGTCTGTCTCCTTTCATCTGTCATTTTAATGCAAAATATGAATGCAGTTTCACTGCTTTAAGAGAGCCACTGGGAGCCTACTGATATTTTTCCAAGGACAAGAACACTTAAAAATACATCTTTTATCAGAATTTCAAGTATTGGAATAATAGAGGAGTGATGACAATAAACAAATGGCTTAGGGGAAAATCATAATCTATTTTCCAAAAGTAACAGTTTTTAAGAATCCTATTGCTAACACAAGTCATAATTAAATTGTTACATAATTAAAATGAAATAATAGACTATGTTACCAGATGTTATGCTTTCAATTTCTCTCTCTCTCTTTGTTTTTTCCAAAAGGATGAAGAATATAGGATGTAGCAGAATTGGACTGAAATGAATAGTCCAATTACACAAACATATTTTTGGTTCATTTGGATAAATATTAAAAAATTTTTTACATCAATATATCAGCATGACCTTTTCTTCAACAACACAAATGTTTAAATCCCCTTTGGCTGCTCATGTGAATTCAGCCCAACCACCAGGCTTGTACCTGGTTGCAATTAGCTGTAAACACACAATTCCCAAGGTAGACTGCTTAAGGTTGGGTTGAAAGGCTGCCATTAGTATTTCTTAGACACAGTCAGATAGGTTAGTGCTATATCAAGGCTAAGCATCCTCCCATCCAGGAAACGTGTCTAGCAGTGCTAGTTTCTGACTCTAGCCATATTCTTCATAGGATAGTCTTTCATCAGACATTATTTGAGTTGAGTATATACACAAAGAAATATGATCTGAAAGCTTTAAAAGCTCCAGTTCTTTTGGGTCCTGAATATAGTCATCGAAGTGGCAGTTCAGCCAAGTCTGTGCCTATGTCCTATACCATGAATCAGGAGCACCCTTCATGCGCCCACTTCACTTTAATGTATGTGAAAGCTTACATACAAAAAGCAGGGCAATAGCTATACAGAAAAAAGGACAGGTAAATATAAACATAGAAAAGATGTCAAGTTGGACACATACCTTCCAGGACACTTGGTTATGGAAAAAAAGAGTGTGAAATTGATGGGATTGAAAAAATTATGCATGGGAGGAAAATGTCCAACTATGTGGACATTGCAGAATGCTTTTGGGAATTCTCCATTCAAATGTGGGTGTAGACACCACCTTATTTAATTTGTGATACATGTTTTTACAAGTTCCACATTTAAAGCATGTTCTAAAGTCTGTGCTACAGAACTAATGTGAAAATAGCCTATTTCTAAAATTATATTCCTGTTGCTGTTATTGCACGCATCTACTTTTGAAAATAATTAGACTGCTTAATATCTTAAAAACTTAAGTTGAGAAATCTCCTGAATAAAATATTCACCAGGATTTCCATTTGACAATGTGTGAAATAATGGATCCCGTACCCTATTTATGTTATAAAATTGTAGGTCCACATTTGACGTAGAATTTTCTAAGTACAGACTAAAGATCTTTGGTATGTTTTATCATTTTAGCTGTATTGGGCACTATCAAATTATCATAAACTCTGATAAAAGCTAACCCAGTTGAAGATCTAGTTCTTCATATAAAAGATTATAGTTAATCTAAACTATGGATGGATTACCTCAGATTCACAGAAAATACATTTCCGTTTTCAGAGGAGATAACTATTTCAATAGACTATTTAAACACTTCCACAACTTTTAGTAAGATTTTTTTGTGAAGTAGTATATACTATTAAGATCATGGGATTTTGAATTCAGGTTGATCTGGATTTTATTCTGTGGTCTACCATTTACTTGCTTTTTAGGCCTAGACAATCATAAAGTCGTGAAGTCTTGGTTTTCAGATTTATTAAGTGGAGATGGCAACTTATCTCATGGAAATTTTCCTGAGGATTTAAATGATATGAGTAAGTTGTTAGGACAGGGAACAGAGGTATTGACCTAAAATCAGGAAGCTGAATCAGTTCATATTCAAAAAGAAATTAAGGCAATCTAAGATGCAAGGAAGATCAAGCCAAAGAGAAAAATGATCTTGTTTCAATGAAATAAAAATGTCAGAAGTAGTTAAGATGAGGTCTTATCCCCCACCAATAGAGAATGTAAAGAGATAGAGTGAAAAGGAGAGACTAAGTATTACATAACTCAGCAATTCATACTGAAAGTTTTCATCATCAGGTCAGTAGATCAAATATGATCTCAGGCAGTACAGAAGACTCTAAATATACCAGTTTTTCCTGCTGTGAAAAAGACAGTATAATTAAGCTCTCATCCCACCCAGGTCCACGCCAGACTCGGCTCACCCAGGAATGAGTCACTGCTCTGATGGCACGGAGTGCTCTGGGCAGAGCCAAAGTAGTGATTAAACAGCTCAGAGCTTTGGAGCTTGAGGGAACCTCTGCTTTAATTCTCCCTCAAGCTTAAATTAAGGCTGATTCTGGAGGCTATCCAGTGATTGCTAGGGATTTAAGAGGATGGTCTTCTGCAAACCATCCACAGGAACTGATGCCAACAGACTCTTCACTGAGCAGATGAAGTGCGGGTTGGGGAGCTCTTGGGCTAATTTGTTTCTCATATATGATGAATGTTTTCAAATATAAATTATTAATTGTGCTTTAAAATTGACTGTATAAAATGAATTTTCAGTTAACCTACACTCCAAATGGTCTGCAACAAATAAACAACTAAAGACATGAAAACATTTCTTTACTCAACATGTGATTAAGTTATTCCTTTGAATAAAACATTACTTTTTTCCCCCGGGCTCTATAATATACTAATTAACTCTTGTTTTATCACATGAGAAGACTTTACTATAAGGATCCAAAAAGACCCTTTCTAAACTGCTCACAATAATCTATTTTAAGTTGATTGGCCCAGAAGGTTATAGTGGATACTAATTAGTTTCACTGGTTGAACATGATGATGCTGCCAAGATCCATGGCTTAAGTTTTGCATATTTAGGTTATCCATAGATTATTCATGCATTGTGTAACCAAATTATCCATGGATATTTGTGCATTGCCTATCCACTGTGCATGGAGAATTTTAGATCCACACCCACATTTGTGCACATTCATGGTGACACGAATTTTTAAAACATCTACCATATTAAATATGTGAGGAAGATTGTATTCAACCCATCACCACTCTTCATTGTTCAAAATAAACACATTTGGGGGAGTTATGAGGACAAAATTCATTTATGTACAAAGTGACTCATATACATTTAATTTTGGACTTATATACGCTTATAATCAAAGATAAATGGACCAAATTTACATAGAGTATATATTGTTATCATGGTAAGTAAGTTCCTTTAAAAAATATTTGAACTAGAGGGATATTTGTGTAGCTCAGTCAGTTCAGTGTCTGACTCTTGATTTTGGCTCAGGTCCATGATCTCAAGGTCCTGAGATGGGGCTTCATGCTCAGCGGGGAGTCTGCTTGAGATTCTCTTCCTCTCCCTCTTCTCCTCCCCTGCACTCTCTCTCTCTCTCTCTCTCAAAATAAATACATAAATAAATCTTTTTTAAAAAATGTATTAGAACAGTTGGATTTCATTTTCAGTTGTAAGTAACTGGAAATGTTTTTCTTCCACTGGAAAGAAGAATATACAGTTCATCATGATTAAAATCTCCCACCCTGAGGCTGTACCCCTCTCATACATTTATAGTTTCTATTTTTCCAATTTGATTCAAGGGGCCTTGAATAGTGAACTACATAATGAAAGTTTTAGAGTTGAATTCAGATCATGGATCATAGTCTGGAACTCACATTTCAGCTGCTTCATTTGGGGCAAATGTTTAAATCCTCTCAAACTTTTTTTTTTTTTTTTTTTGGTAAAACAGTTTCTAAGCTGATAAGTTTATAAGGCATTTTTAAAAAGAAACAGAAGTATTCCCTGAATTCCTTCATTATGCCTAGCTAAGTCTTAGACACTCAGTACTGTTTGTAAGACCACATTGTCTCTCCCTTTTTTTTAAACAATTGTTTGTTAAAAACATTGTTTCAGGTGTAAAACATAATTATTTAATATTTGTATGTATTGCAAAATAATCATTACAACAAATCTAGTTAATGTCTGTCACCATATATAGTTACAATTTTCTTGTGATGAGGACCAAGAACTACTCTTTGAGCAGCTTGCAAATATAAAATACAGTGTTATTATAGTCACCCTGCTGTACTTATTTTTTTATAATTTAATTTTAGTCTTTTGACCCCCTTCACCGATTTTGCTCCCTGCTCTCCCAACCTGTGGCAATCACCAATCTGTTCTCTGTATCCATAAGCTTTTGTCTTGTTCTGTTTTGATTCCACAGGTAAATGAGATCATATGGTATCTGTCTTTCTCTGACTTATTTCACTTAGCATAATGCCCTCAAGGTCCATCCATGTTGTTGCAAATGGCAAGATTTCAGCCTTTTTTAAGGCCGAATAATATTCCATTACATTCCATATATGCCCCCCCCCACACACACACACAAGCACAACCCACATCTTCATTATCCATTCATCCACTAATACTTTGGTTGTTACCATATCTTAGCTGTTACAAATAATGCTACAATGAATATGGGGATGCATATATCTGTTCTAGTTAGTGTTTTCATTTTTTTTTTAAATAAATACTCAGAGCTGGAATTTCTAGATCATATGACAGTTCTATTTTTAATTTTTTCAAGTACCTCACTACTGTTTTCCTTAGTGGTTGCACCAATTTACATTCCCATTAACACTGCACAAGGGTTCCTGTATCCTCACTGGATACTTTTATATTTTGTCTATTTAATAATAGCAACTTTAACAGGTATAACCTGATACCTTGTGGTTTGATTTACATTTCCCTGATGATTAGTGATATTGAGCTTCTTTGCTTATTGTCCATTCATGGGTCTTCTTTGGAAAAATATCTATTCAGAATTTCTGCCCATTTCTTAATCCAATTGTTTGGGTTTTTGCTATTGCACTGTATGCATTCTATATATTTTTTGACTATTAACCCCATATAAGATATTTTCTTTCATTCAATATGATATTTTTTCATTGTGCTGATGGTTTCCTTTGCTGGGCAGAAGGTTTTCAATTTAATATAGTCCTACTTGTTTTTTGTTTTGTTTTGTTTTGTTTTGCTTTTGTTGCCTTTGCTTTTGGTGCCAGATTCAAAAAATGATCACCAAGATCGATGTCAAGTTCACCATCTATGTTTTCTTCTACGAGTTTTTGGCTTCAGGTCTTACATTTAAGTCTTTAATGCATTTTGACTTAATTTTTGTGTGTAATGTGAGATAGTGGTCCAGTTTCATTCTTTTGCAGATACCTGTCTAGTTTTCCAAGCACCATTTATTGAAGAAACTATTCTTTCCCCAATGTATACACTTGGCTTTTTTTTTCATAAATTCATTGCCCATATACGTGTAGGTTTATTTCTGAGTTCTATATTTTGTTGCATTGATCTAAGTGTCTATTGTTTGCTTATGCCATACTTTTTTGATTACTTTAGATTTGTAATATAGTTTAAACTCAGGGATCTTGAAGTTTCCAGCTTTATTCCTCTTGAGAGACAAAGCCTTTTTTTTTTTGCTTTGACTATTCAGGGTCTTATGTGATTCTATATAAATTTTAGGACGCTTTGTTCTATTTCTGTGAAAAACACCATTAGAATTTTCATAGGATTGCATTGAATCTATAGATTGCTTTGGATAGTATGGATATTTTTAAAAATTCTTTCAGTTGGTGAGCACAGAATATCTTTTTACTTATTTCTGTCATCAATTTATTTCACCTATGTTTCATAGTTTTCAGTGTACAGATCTTTTACTTCCTTGGTTGAATTTATTCCTAAATTTTTGTTGTTGTCGTTGAAATTGTAAATGAGATTGTGTTCTTAATTTTTCTTTCTGACAGCTCATTATTAGAAATGTAGGGAAATACAACAGATTTTTGTATACTGATTTTACATCCTGAAACTTTACTGAATTTGATTATTTATAACAATTCTTTAAGTGAAATCTCTAGTGTTTTCCATGTAGAATATCATGCTATCTGCAAATATAGCTTTCCAGTTGGATGCCTTTTATTGTTTATTTGTTTTCTTACCTAACTGTTGTGGCTAGGACTTAAAACACTTCATTGAATAAAAGTGTCAAGAATGGGCATTTTTGTATTGTGAAGATGTCAATCCTACCTAGAGCAATCTACACATTCAATGCAATCCCCATCAAAATACCATCCACTTTCTTCCAAGAAATGGAACAAATAATCCTAAAATTTGTATGGAACCAGAAAAGACCCCGCATAGCCAGAGGAATGTTGAAAAAGAAAAGCAAAGCTGGTGGCATCACAATTCCAGACTTCCAGCTCTACTACAAAGCTGTCATCATCAAGACAGTATGGTACTGGCACAAAAACAGACACATAGATCAATGGAACAGAATAGAGAGCC